>NW_027509193.1:9145000-9245000 GCF_051911475.1 Siphateles boraxobius
TTGGCACGCATTGGTAAGTTTAAAGGCTTAGTGCTTGTTTACTAGGACACAGAAATATAGGGGTCGGCTAGCGTTTGTAAATTTTATAAACATTCTGGAAAATGTGTGTTTTAAATGTAGCTGCAGTCTTATAGAAACGTCTTAACTAATGTATACGCCAGGTTTTGGTGAACATGTCTCCTGTCTGTTTTCGCTTAATAGTAAGTGCGGTTTAGCGTTTTGCTATTAGTGTCCAAGTTGTGTGTGAACTGTCAATATATAGTTCACGGATCTGCATTGTGGCGTAGCAATACGTTTCTCAGTAATTTAAAGGACCATACAGATATTTGTGTTTCAGATAATATTATGAATGTGTAATCTATAGCCTACCTGTCAATCATTGCCAAGAATTAGTTGTCTTGATTCTGCGTAAATTGAAGAACTTTCAAGAAATGTGTTAGATTTGAATATGAGGAACTTTATTTTTTTACTCCAAGTTAAACTACAAACAAATACAAAAAGCTTTTTGGCAAAATGCTAACAGGCAGTTCAACATGACATTTTTTTTTTCGTTTTCCATACGTTTGCCGTTCATTCTGCCTTCTACAAATAGCCAACTGATCACAATAAAAATGTTCAATATGTACATCCTTTTTGGAACATAAACATGATCCAGTAATATACAATTACATATTTGGAATACAACTATACACACGTATGAACGGGTACAAGAATTTAGTGAGGACTATTTACACATTTCCTTTTTTTTCTCTCAAAAAAAATAATAGAAGAGTTTGAACACATGACAAATCGAATGTGATTATTTAGACAATTATTAAACAGAGGACCATGAAACATACAGAGGCTTCTGCTAAATTTACTGCAGTCACCACTAAACTAGAGCTTCACTTCATACAAGGGCAGATTCGTTTCTAAGCTGTAAACTCAAAAGGTATACACGTATAGGTAAATAAGTTATAACATTTAAGAGCTCACATGCTAACTCTCAAGAAAGCATTAACATAGCACTTTACACATAAACAATATTCATAACAAGAACAACAGGCGGTATATTGAGAGCTTCTTTCCCCTTCAGTTTTTATTTTCTTGCCAAAATTATAGTCACCATAGTATTAAAAAGAACAACATGTGAACACTAATTTTCGCTTCATTAAAGCAGTACCACAGTAGAATTTTAAAATGCCTAAAACATCCATAACATGCCAAAAGGTGCCGCGATGTACAGTACTTTGTAAGTAATGTTTTGAGACCTATTTTCCTCGTAATTTTCTTTTGCGCACCACGTAGTAGGACTTGGGATACAACTATGGCTGGAAAGCGCTGCCTGCGGTAGCCAGACTCATGCTCTTCAGTTTATTGTCCTTTTTCCATTTCATCCGCCGGTTTTGGAACCATATCTTAATTTGACGCTCTGAGAGGCACAGAGCGTGGGCTATCTCTATCCTCCTCCTTCGGGTGAGGTATCTATTGAAATGGAACTCTTTTTCCAGCTCTAGCGTCTGATAGCGGGTATATGCAGTTCGGGCCCTTTTGCCGTCTGGTCCAGTCATATCTGAATAATGTGGACAAAACGCAAAGGGGAATAAAGATTAGCGAAAATTGACCTGCACATCATTTCAACAACAGTTTCCAACAACTTTTTTGTTATAGATACACATGAGTGACACGATTTACAACTGAATGCGTACAGGGAAATCACCAAATGGTACAGTGCACAGCGCCTCACTTTTGGCTCATGGCGTTTGTTTTTGTTTCGTTTTGCTACTTAAAACCTCAATATTTAATACAACCTCAAATATTCGTAGTTATTATATAATCACTCTTTTCCCGCTGCTTGTTTATCCATCCCAGTATCATCGCATTTTCACCCGTGTTATTTCTCTCCGTTTTATTAGCGGTTCTCCAACACTAAACTAATCACATTCCCACACACCATAAAGCTGAACTTTTCACAGAAACAACAACTTGTAAACCTTCCTGCCTCGCTGCCCTCTCTTCCACCCCGCTCCCATTCTCTCCTCTACAGTTTGCAAGGCTCCACACTTGATAGATTTATGGCACTTTCACGGAAATCTAAAATAAAGACTGTTATGACGCCACACTGAATTTAAATCAGAACTCAACACAATACGCATTTGCTAACAAACAAAGAGACGTAAACATAATACGTGTGTACCATGGCTAATATGTAGTTTCCTCATCCAAGGGAATATTTGGGGAGCTTGGCCATCGGACGTCGCCGAGGTAGTGGAGGTTGCCGTGCTCTCTTGCTTCTGTTGTGTCCGAGGTGCGGAGTTGTTCACTCTGTGAGACGCGTCCTCGGTCTCAGAAGAAACGCTGGCTTCGTCGATTTCTGTGAAATGAGTGTTGTTGTTGAGATTATTACCCGCAGTGGTGGTGCTTTGGTCGGAAGGGGGCGAAGAGCATTTGGGTCCAAGGCTTTCGCTGTTGGAACAAGGCAGCGGCTCCGGAGACGCGAGCGAGCAGCTTGACGGCTGCCGGAATCGCGTCTCCGGGGCTGGAGACTGGAAGACCCGGGAGTTGTCCCCAACCGCCCCAAAGTGGCCAGTGCTGGTTGAACGATTGACGCTTAGGTCCATTCCATTGTAGTTGTAGCCGTAAGAGCCTGAATGCATGGTGCCGGAGTCCCTGTACGAGGCGTTCATAGCGCTGCTGCTAGTTCCATAATTTAGTAACTGATAGTCAGGGCCATTTGGGTAGCGCCCTGAGAACGAGTTTACAAAGTAAGAGCTCATTTAGGTTGTTTTAGAGGGCTTGATTTGTAGATCTTGGTCGTTATAACGCTGTGCTTCACGATTTATGATGTATTAATGAATTATAGCAATGCACTGTACTTCGTTTTTGCTATGTATGCGGCCAAATATGGGGGTGGGGGTGCGTTTGAGAATCACGTGCTTTTGTTGACCAGTCGTAAATTCTCACTGATGACTTCAAGAGGTAATTCATGCTCTATGGTTACAAATGATGACGAGACGGGGAGTCGTTAGACTCGAGTCAACGTGTACCTCCCTTTGCAGGGATTTGCTGCATGTGAGCAGACAGCGTCACCTACTGGGAATGAAATTTATTGCACGATGGGAAGATATGTTGAGCGCTCAACGCTACTTATTTGTCTTTTAAATGGCAATAAAAGGGATTCTCGTTTAAGTTCATTGTGATATTAATAAACTTTAGTGTAGTTATTGACCCTTTGCGCATACAAAAATTGCCCAGAATCTATAACGCGCACTTGAAATGCGAATATTAATATAAAGGTTAACTGTCACATCATTTAGGATTAATATATACACACACATACAAACTTATTATTAAAACATATAATAATTTATATGTTAATAATAATAACACACAAAAAATATTTTTTGCATTTTTTGATATGAAACCCTACGGCCACTCTGGTAGTACTTTAAAATATAATAATAATGATGAAAAAACATTAAGCACTGGTGGCAACAATAACTAGGTTACATTATGAATACATAATAGGCTATACAATATTAAATATACAAAATTCAAACAAATCGTTAAATTCTCCTATATTGTGAATCCTATCGTTGGCCTTATCACAGATGTATTTTTTCAATCCAAAGAAGCGATCAGACTTTTTAGTAGACGTCTTCCAAAGATGAGTTCCTGTACGCATACTGCATGGACAACATAAGGAATGCGAGATCGTGATTTATGTTCCAATGTGATATATGGTTTGTTGACAAAACGTCAATTGCTGCTTCATGTATGTGCATAATGTTAAACTGTACTAAACTTCTATAGAGGTTTGGTTATGTTATTGTATGAAAAGGACCGTTGAAATACCTCAGAACAATTTTAACTCTTATATTTTAGCAATATTGGATTCCCTGAGAATTTAAGTTCTGGCACTGTGCTCAGTGAACACATATTCATGTATAGATGCATGCTCTGGTTTGTAGATTTTTTTTTAATGTAAATGATGTGTCTGATTTTGGGTTGAATTTTGTTGACACAATTAGGTACCTCCACTTATTGTCGCTTAGCCCTCCAGGCTGTGGAGTATCTCAGGGTGAGTGACCAGCGCCCACAGGTCAGCTTTCTCTTTTGGTTATCTATTAAAACCTGCTGAACCTTTTCACCTCTCACTTTGTAGGAAGTATTTTGGAACCAAGTGGGCAACGGTCGGCCTGTTAGTTGTACAAAAAGCGAAACCAAATTCCTAACTGAAGAGTTTTGGGGCTTTGTACCTGTTTCATGAAATCAGAAAAACACGCGACCACTGTTTTTCCTAAAATATCATATACACAAATGTAACATATATTTACATATATGCCAGCAGATACTGAAATTTCATATTATTTACGCAGCAATGTGCATGTTTATTGCGTTGCCCTACAGACTAAATTTAACTAGACTAAAGCCTAGACAAAAGGTTTTTTTTTTACATCATCCAATGGGTCAACCGTGAATTTGTTTAAACTAGTTTTCTTGACAAAAATAAAAAGAATACAGGGAAAGCAGGTGTTTCCGCAATGAGGATCCGTCATTTCATATTATCGGCTGTCATCAAATATAGCATGAGAGGCGAGATTTCGTTTGTTTAATGGAAGGCTTGAATAACAAACAAAAAACAGGTAACATTTTTTTTTGGACTATTGTAGACTTTTGTGTGTGTCCCTACTATGTTTTTTTCTAGAATCTCTAGCTGCTCCAGTCCTTTTTCACTCAGACACAATAAATGATGGCATGTGTCTGAACATTTAACTTACGAATAAATGAAAGATAGCAAAAGGTTTTCCATACAATGGTAATTTATTTTTTATTTTACACAGCTTAAATATAAACACGAATAGGACACAAATTTCAAATAGCTTCGTTCAACATGGACATTTCAGTCATAAGAGCAAATCTAAATTGAATAAGAGCGCACAAAACCACATGTGTTAAACGTCATGTATAAAAAGGAAAGAAATCACAAAAGAAATTACATTGAGTTAACAGGAATGATACAGTTGCTAACATGATGGACAGTCTTCATTTGTGTTATCATGGTGCCTGGTGCCCTCTATGCCATAGTTTTCTTTTGGTGGGGGAAATTTATCGTTTAAAATTTCATTCTGTCCTCTTCTCCTCCTCCTCTTCGCCACTGGTTTGTGAGCAGTTGATCAATTTGTTCTCTTTTTTCCATTTCATTCGCCGGTTTTGGAACCAAATCTTTATCTGGCGTTCTGTCAGGCACAGTGCATGCGCAATCTCAATGCGGCGTCTTCGGGTCAGATACCTGTTAAAGTGGAACTCTTTCTCCAATTCTAACGTCTGGTAGCGAGTGTACGTCTGACGACCCCTTCGACCAGCGTTACCGAAGGTCCCTGTCCGTGGGATAAAAGAGAAAAGTCAAACATTAACACAAAGAGCGTGTTTTTTACAATGATAAATGCGTTCAGAGAAAACAGCTCGAGGGTGACATAATGACAAGAAACTCTCAAGTCAGTGCGAAATGCATGCAGCTAAAATACAATCGACAACATATCACATTTTTGCTGTCCCGCATTTTTAACACATTTAAATATATTTATTGTGTTGATTTTTAATTATGTTGTCCTCATTTAAACCTTTGTGCAGACAAACTGCGAGGTCTAAAACTGTTTTATTGCGATGAGGAGGAAATCTGAGGAAATGTGATTCTACTTTTCTCATTTTCGTGACAGATATAAACAAAAGATACCGGTCTATTTTTGTGCTTCATCTGAACATAGATGCAACGCGTCTAGTAAATAGTTTGAGCACATGTCAAAGTTGTGTTTGTGACTGAAACGTGTACAAAGATATCCGTAGATGTTCATGCTGCTGAACTTTAAACGTACTGTAAACGGACAGAGCTATAGGCAGCGAATAAAATCAAGTTACAGAAAAAGCACAGAGTATTCAGCTTCTATTGTTCCTTTTTGGTTTCAAGGACTATATTGCATAGCCCAATCATAATATCCTTCGTGTTTTTATAGCCTACTGCCATGTACTTGTCACTGTATCACAAGAAGGCACAAACAGCAACAGATGTATCAAAAGAACAACAATTATAATTTTGCAATAAGACATATGGTGATTCAGCAGCTCTTCTGCTTATAATTAGACACGCATCTAGTGATTTAAATGATATGAGCCTTGCGGCGAACATATTTCCAAATGTCCTCCCTCAAAAACAAGTACAGTACATTTGAGAGATTTCACTGAACTTTACAGGAGTGGCTTTGCTTTCAGTATGACACTATGGTGGAGACGAGCGTATTTGCACTGTATTGGGCTTCCGGCATTGTACAGTGAAGCTGCAAGTCACGTAGGCTATAGCACGCTCTTGCTCCGTCTTTATTAGCGATGAGAAAAAATGAAGGGTAAAAAAAGACAACATTAACTCACCGTTACACGAGTTCATCCGTTGCATCCAAGGATAAACCGGCGCTGACGGCTTCTGTTCGTCGGCCTCAGGGTAGATGCCTTTCCCCGTCGATCCCGTGCAGTCTGTCTTGCGATGATCCTGCCTGAGCACGAACGAGTGTTCCTCTATGCTGGCGAGGGCGCAGGCAGGGTCCTTTTCCCTGTAGAAGCTTGCTGTCGCATAATCGCAGGGACCGGCGGCGGTCGCCCTGCCGTAGGCACCGTTCGCTTGTTGGTAAAAAGAGGATGGGTACGCCTTCTCTTGGACACTGGAACCTCCATAAGCAGCACCGGGATAGTGTCGTAAAGGGTCTGTGTATCCGGAGGAGTATAACGGTATCTGTCCCAAGAACGACTCCTGTCCTCCGGGCAGAGTCACTGGGAAAGTTGAGTTTACAAAATAGGAACTCATTGGGAGGGTACGGCTCTTTTGCGTGGTTTATGATTTGTTGTGTTTTATAGTCCAAGTGGTTTAGCTATTAGTAGTTTATCGGAGATTGGGTTTTAGATGGGGGGGGGGGGGGGGTGTTCTGGGTGGCTATGTGCCAGTGCGGGACAGAGGGAAACCGTACCATCTGACCAGCCACTGACCAATAGCGAGCGGACGTGCCTGCAAAATAGCACCCTTGAGGGGGGCTGTGATTGCACGCGCCGGGGGACCCCGGAGCAGAGAACTAGCTTTTTTTAAATCCCTTCTCCCTTTCCGTTTCTTCCAATGAGATTGCACAATGTGAATCACATATGAAATTTAAAACGCTAAATTGAATTCATCGACACTTTGTGCCCCCACATACAGTCGGCTTTGGTCCTATCATACCACTGAAGAGTAAAGTGTCAACATAGAAGACGCGGAGTAGCCTATTTTCTAAACACACATCATTACGTACGTTTAATCATTCTCCATCCTTTATATTTAAGATGGGTAATTTACTAGGCCTTATCGCACAAGTAGGTCACAAAAGATAAAATGACATATTGATGATCGCGGCTTCAACGCTTTTTTCATCACTGTAATTTCATAGTGATTTATATATAATATACGACGTGTTAAAGAAAACCAAAGCCTATATATAAACAGTGCAAAGTAAATGAGCCTGAGCAAAAGTATTTAGCAAAATCCAGTAGGTAACAGATTTGTTGTCGCAGGCCTATATATTAAACTGTTTAGTGATAATATAAATAATAAATATTCCTTTTGACACATAATGACAGCACAAATATATAGCCTACTGTATGTGTGAATATAAAAGACACGTTTACTGTCCACAATTTTTTGAAAACAAATGTGTGTGTGTGTATGTATATATATATATATATATATATATATATATATATATATATATATATATATATATAATGTTTTGTCAATTTGTTTTTCATTCAACAAAAGTTTTGTTAAATGTATTTTCTATGCGCATGACATTTTTTACAGCATTGCGCACAATATGTTTCCTCCTTTGCTTAAATTAATTAATGGTTTGAGAATGCCAGCAAATAACTCAACAGTGTTTTAGCTTTTTGTCGGTGTTGCGCTGCACTGGTCTAGCGTGCGTGTGTTTTTCATTAACCAAAAGTACAGTTATGGTGGCCGGGTATCCTGTCGCTATACGACCAATAAACCATTTGCGGCACAACAAGTGGATATTTTTAAAGGTGGCGCACTGGGGGTTGCGTGCATTTTACTTTCATTTCAGTTTCCTTTGACTAGGATGCTGCGTTTCCTTTCGCATTGCAGTTTTCTGCGAACGGAAAGCATCTATTGTGTTTCCATTTGTAGAAATGAGCAAGGGGGAGAAGGGTCCGCTCAACATTTGTTAATTATTAATGAGCAACAACTACCATTACACGTTTTATAAATTCTTAACCAAGACACCTAGAGTTTGTACTAGGCATTTAAATAAGTTTGTGCTAGGCATTCTTTTCTCAAAAAGCTCGCGTTTTATTGTTAACTTCATTATTCTTTTTCTCTCTCTTTTTTTAAACAGGTATTTCTGCCTTGTCTTCGAAGAACCACAGAAGACAGCGAGACAGCTGGATTGCAGAGGACTAATAGACAGTCAACTTTTCTGCGGAAGTCACTTATTTAGTGATAAGGAGTAAAAGTGAATAATTTCACACCCATTTGGACATGGACGGACATGTTATGAACTTTTTGTCAAGAATGCAAAACCGTTCTGTATTCCTCCGTGTGTAGTACATGTGAGTAGGCTATGTCAAAAATTTAAAATGTAAAAAAATGCTGTGTAAAACATGATTTACAACTCTGTAAAACGGGCACCTTTATATTAAAATATATGAAAAAAAGAACTCAGGAGTTATTTTTTTTTAAATGATGGTGTCAGACATTTGTTTTAAGTTACGAATTCTTAAATCTGAACATTTAAAATGACGTACAGTCCTTGCTCCAAATGCCGTGTTTCCTTCGTGTACAATAGCCTATGTGTTTTTACATAAATAATTAAAGGCGCTTTTAGGGTTCCTTTAAATTTACGTTAAGACTGTGGTTGGCGCATTTATACTATCATATGCTGTCTTCATACGCTTTAATTTAATTTCAGTGCATTCTTTTCACGATAATTATGCTCACGGTTTCGCTGTTATCCTGTCCCCAAAATACTGGAAGGTTAGAAATAGATTTTATTTATATACGTTGTTTGTATTAAAAATATCTGGTATAACAAGTGACATTTAACAAATGCGCATGCATTTTACTATCAAAAAGTCAGGGAGGGGGTGATCCGCAAACTCTTGCCTTAAGCATGCTGTTAATTTATGAATGCTGTTCTAACACATGCTAAACTTTAACATGTGGTCAAAGCAAAGTGCACGAAATGTATGGCATTTAGAGCTAAATTTGCGTGTCTCTATAAAAACCCGAGAACTACATTTTAGACAACATACAAAACAAATGGAGATGTCAATTATAAATTAGTAAATCAAACACACTTGGCCTAAAGATAAACGGCCCGTTCTTTATGTATTTTTACGTTCGCATCAGATTTCACTAACATCATAAACCTAAGGGATAAAAGCCTTATTGATTTTCAGAAGCTTTGTCAGCCCCCCATAACAAGGGATTTTTGAGTTTGTGGATGGTAATAATGCCTGTTTTCAATCCCTAATGTTATCTGTTTTCAACAACAATAATACGATTTGTTTCATGTTGATCAAAGAATAAAACTAATTTTAATTTTATTTTAAGATAAGTTCAACTTATATATTTATACGTTAACAATAATTGAAAATATGTAATTACCCATGTTCTGAAATATAAACCACTGAAGTTATAAATGCCACAGCTATGCAAATAAAATGAGAGTGACTGTACTTTTTTACATTATGGAAACTCAGTCTTGTGACTGGAATTACTTAGAAATCATATTACTTAGGTGCAAAACAGTAGAGCCCTGAAATAAACACAAATACTAAGAGACAATCCATATCACACATTCACTCTTTATGACATTAAACAGTCATACAATCTCCAAGCATTCCCTCTCTCTCTCTCTCTCTCTCTCTCTCTCTCTCTCTCTCTCTCTCTCTCTCTCTCTCTCTCTCTCTCTCTCTCTCTCTCTCTCTCTCTCTCTCTCTCTCTCCGGTTAATATGCCCACTACCAGTCAAAATAAACACTTATTGCTTGGAGTATGTACTTCCTAAGAGAGAACGCCAAAGAAATAAAAAAGGTCAGCATGACTTTAAAAACTGGCGAAGGGTGTGGGTTTTGGCGAGGGGACACACAACTCGGCTCGCATTTAGGCCTCGACGCACTTCATTCCATCTACAATGGAATAACATTGGAGTGGTCAAATGCTGATATTCTGGATAGATTACAAGAAGCAAGAAAGCAGAGATGGAGGAATATAAGCCCTTCAGGCCACAGATTTTTTCAGTGAGTGCATGTGTGCCACAAATCTCCCCCAAACGCAGACACTTCAAAGAGCAGCAAGAACAGCTAGGAGAATTTACAGCCCCTACATTCTTTTACGTTTCACTGCCACCGGGCCGAGAACCCCTCCCTGTCTTTCCTGTTATCTGCGGCTACAATGTGTGTGCTTTATGCATACAACATTTAAGAGATTTTATAAATATTTAAAAGCTAAAGCACACATTTGTTGGTGAGTGGCGAATACTGGTGTGACTTGATAAAAGTGGAAGAAAAGATACTGTGCGCACACAGTCGCACAAGCACTCACACGGCAATAAAACGTGCTTTAGAAGAACACTAAAACACATTCTCACACTGCCATAAAACGTCACGTCACGCGCGCGCGCACAAACACACACACACACACACACACACACACACACACACACACACACACACACACACACACACACACACACACAAACACACACAAACACACACACACACACACACACACACACACAATACAGCAAACAAATGCAATAAATTCTCGCTCTCTCTCTACACGCTCACACACACACACGTACCCAGTGCAATAAACACACCCTCTTAAGTAGCCTGTGTTGGCGAAATACAAGGATGAACACTAGATGGCGCCAGATAGCGGGGAAATGGCTCGTGTGCTTGGATTTGTCAACGGCTCTCAACAACAGGCAGATTCATGCACCTCGGAAGATGAAATTAGGAAAATGTGGAACAAGTTAATTAAATGCACATATACGTTTTGATATATAAAAAAATCATTATAAATAAAATATTTAATTGTTCATTGTCTTTTGAATGGGTATTCTTTAAGACTGTGAGTATAGGAAACAGAAATGCTTCTTAGAGATGTGATGTTGATTCCAATCATTTTAGTAATCACGTAGTAGTTATCTAAACAAAAACATCTGTAGATGTTATAGATAGATAGATAGATAGATAGATAGATAGATAGATAGATAGATAGATAGATAGATAGATAGATAGATAGATAGATAGATAGATAGATTCTCAAAATAGTCTCTCAAAAAGCAAGTGTCATTTTTTTCATATTTAAGGAATACATGTTTGTATGTTTTGTTTTTGCATAAAGTGGTTCGTCATTCATTTCCAACATTAGCCTATCCTTGTTCCATACAGTAAACGCTAAAAAATAGCATTTGATCGAATGAACACCGAAACTGCATGAACGTTACAAAATTGCTGGACGGAATGAAATGGATGAGAACCGAGAGAGGAAACATGTCAAGCAGAGCCGCGAGGAATCATTACGTCCCTCTCACTGCAGCCGGTAGGTTTGTTCATCTGATCTGGAAGTGAAAGACGTCCTATTCAGAACAAGAGGAGACCCTTGGGTTTTTGGGGTATTTTGAACATATAATAGCCTATGTTTCACATAACTCTAACGATTCAATAGAGGCCTTAAAGTAGCCTATATTACCTTATATTTTAGCTCATATTTTTTTGTCTGTCAGTTTGTTTTTTGTTTTTTTCTGTATGATTTAGGGCGGTATTAAAGCATTTTACCATCTATGTAACTTTTAATGTCGTACTGAAAGCATTTTACGTAATAAGTGACTATATGTAGCCTATATAAGGCTAAGATCCGATTGGCAAGACAACAGCTTCTTCAAACCTCGCCCTCTCGCAGCAGCCATGACTGCGCTCCATATCATAAATACAGTAATGCAGTGGAAATCCCGAAATCTGAATCTCTGTAAATGCACACAATGCATTACGTCTAAATACCTTGCCGCTGACCAGAAGAAGAAAAAATACATGGAAAGGGACCAAAACGCTTATTCCGCTCCACCCAAGATGGAAATGAATAATTGGATTTAGATAAGGTGTTTACTTCTAAGCTGTTGTACACGCGCGGCTTATTAGTAGAGTACATCCATCAGTGCGCATGATTGGGCTTGGTCGAGTTCTTACCTCAGAGAAACGAAGCGGTTGCGAGACAATGACAGACTTACCTTTGTTGATAATTCGTCACCCAGCACCAGGACAGAGAGGCGCAAACCTCTCGCCGTTGCTCGCGCTCGGTAAGTCCTGTTGCTCTTCTTGGTCCCGCCATTAGAGCGAAGCAGTGAAAATGACAGCGGCACCACAGCTTCCATCCGCTTTAGTCAACAGGAGTCAGACCCCCATATGAAAAATTAGATGAGACCCTACTGCGTGTCCAGATCTCAATAAGACTCCATCGCAGTGGTTATCCCAATCACAGGCGGCCACATTAGCATAGCAGAGAGGAGAGGAGGCTGTTCTCTCCCTGTTCCATTTGAGAACATCAGCCTGAACAATGCTCTCCGACTGTATGGATTGTCAGTGCTTGCCAAAATATACTATATAAAAAAAGCTAGAACCTTTAAGGAGCACAGTGAAGCTGCATTAAGTGCCGCGGCCAAAAGAATGCTGCAATATAACCACTTGGGAAATCATAAAAAGTTCATGTTCACGGTTACTCGTCCACATGACCATCCTCGGCCAATCCCAGGACCCAGGCACTCATAAAGTTCTATCACAAAGTTGTAAATTTTCATAAAACAACAAGGAATTTATTGCATTTCTTCATGACTGTTTTAACAGCAGTAGCTCTGCCGTCGCCATCTTTTCCCTATACAATCGCATGGAAAATCTAATATTTTCGTGCTTGTTACCATGCACTGCTTTACTTAAGCTAGCTGAAAAGCTAATTAGTCGAACGTGTGAGCTATTAGACTTGAACATGTGTTATATGTGCTTTTGAAGCCGAAATATAACACCAATGCGGTTAGCCATTTAAGGCAATTTGCAGGCATGAGCTTTAATATAAAATGAAGCCATCCAAAACAATGTCGCGAATGAAAGGAAATCAAAGTTACAACAGTTAATGTTACGGTGCAATAGATTGGTTAGTTACTAAGCCATATATATAGTCTATATAGGCCTATATATATACATATTTTTTTTAAGGATTGGATATAGTGTCTAACTAAAAAGAGGATGTTTGCTCTTTATTTGTAGCCTAATATGCCCCAGCTAAGGATTACGTTAAAAATAGAGTAATAATATCATACAGTAATATGAAATACAAAAAAACTATATTAGCCAATTCATATAATTATTATCAATAGGCCTACTTATTTATTTGATTAATATTATAAAAAAAGAAGAAAAGAAAACAGTCTGCGATTCAAACAGAAATACTTCTCGTTGGCATACAGTAATACGTTTTATTATAGCCTAATTAAAAATAAAAAAAATTCATAACGAAATATTTAGGACAAAAACATTTGTCGCGTTATGGCAATTGTGCCTACACTGTATAGCATAGGCTACATTGCACTAAACTATAGGCCTTCTCGACAATTTCGCAATGCGACAAAAAGCAGATAGCATCCAAAAGTTTGGGGATTGCTTCAGTCAAAATAAGCAAATCAAAATATGGATCACTTACAGTGTTACAGTTTTGTCTAAATCGGAAAAGGTATTGTCACAAACTTTAACTGCCGCTACAAGATCCAAAGCCAGAAAAGACCGACCGCTTTCCCATTCTGCTGATTTTGTGTTCCTTTTATGGCGTTTCCGGCTTTTTATTGATGCACTAAACACATTAGTTTACAACCCCATAATATAAACGCCTTCTTTTGGTCTCACACGACACAGAACCTGTCACTTCTCTACAAGAACTCGGCTTGACCTGAGGAAAAAATGTAAGTCACAATAAACAAAAACTATTGAATTGATGTTCACGAGGCAACGACAATGACCAATCAAAATAATATTAGGCCTATAGCCTAGATTAAAACAAACAGTACACTGGTCCTAATTTTTAAACTGCTTTGTAGGTTAACTGATAATTACGAAATCTGCTCATTTATATTATATTTAAAGATTTAATATATAGTATTTCAATGATTAGACTATATTTTGTCCAAAACAGAACTATTGTAATTCCCAAATAATCCAAAAGGATTTATAAAACCAAAACATTTTAGTAATAGCCTATTAAAAAAAAACATATCGAAGCTGTTTTACCTGATAGTGAATGTAAATTATGAACTAATAACTATCCACCTAAAAAGAGCCAGAAAGGCAGTTTGCTTCTGATTCTGCTTCTGAGATCATTATTATTATTATTATTATTATTATTATTATTATTATTATTATTATTATTATTATTATTATTATTATTATTATTATTATTATTATTATTATTATACTAGGGTGTGGCAGATTTCCCCGAGTCTTTTTTAGGAACTGTTTTAAAAAGGCAGGGGTCTGTATTTTTGGTTTTGGCACACAACATTATTGTGATTTTACTCCGACTACAGACGAAAAGCATGCAAATAATACAGAAAAGAAAACTCCTGGAAAGGCAAAAAAAACATCTTGTGGTCAGCAGTACAGTTTATTTGAACACTTATGAACAGGGAAAAATGCTTATACATACAAAAATGTACACATAAGCCTACATAACAGGGGTAGGCCTATATCAAAATTAGAAAAAAAAATAGCTTGCTCCCTTCTGTGTTTCACTTAATAGGCACACAATAGGCCTGTATCTCACAAATATATGATATATAGTATTATTAACATTAACATTAAGCCTATATATAGCCTAAATAATGTAGGCTATACAGTATGAGTAGGCCATATGTAGGCCTATTGTAGCCTATATCTATATTAGAATGCGTTTTAAAATACTTGTAATGTATTACTATATTTACGAGTCTAAGACATTAACACCTCTAACACAAGTTACTTAGGTGAACGACATTGACATTTTGCCCACAGTAATCTAAGTAGCATTTTTTTTTATCAACTCAGTAAATCCTGAATTAAAGCAGGTCGAATCGATAGTAGCCTATACCTACAGCACAGTCTATTTGTATGCCACTTGCGTCGCTACCCGCTACTCATCTTCCTCTTCCTCGTCGCCCCCGATTTGATCAGCAGCAGGAGAGCTGCGGCCCGTTGATTTGTTCTCTTTCTTCCATTTCATCCTTCTGTTTTGAAACCAGATTTTAATCTGGCGTTCGGTCAAGCACAGGGCGTGTGCAATCTCTATACGCCGCCGCCGTGAGAGGTAACGATTGAAGTGGAATTCTTTCTCCAACTCTAATGTTTGATAGCGGGAATATGTCTGACGGCCTCTTTTCCTGTCCGCACCTGTGGGAAATGCGGGAGGAGGGTCAGAAAGCGTAACAAGTATGAAAATGCAGCCTGTTCTCACGTAAATGCGTCTCTATAGCACGCATTGTGTATTATCGTGTAATTTATACGCGAAAATGAGTTACCAAAAACACTAGTAAAAAAGAAAAATCAGTTACAATCAATAAGAAGAGTTCGAATGTTTTTCGATGGTTAAAAATGAAAATATGTCTACCTTTGTGAATTATCATTGGTCTGGATGAAAACGAAGGATTTCAAGAACTTAGGCTACAATTCATTACATTAAATATGATAGGCTATAATTATCGAAAAATCACTCACATTTAAGCTAAAAAATAGGCTACACTTCAGTTTGTGAATGTAAAACAACAGATTCGACATATTTTAGTATTTCCAGTAGGCTAATACACACTGGGAGGAAATGGGACTTCAAAACGCATGGCTGCTTGATTCTTGTGTGTTATTATCTTACCATAACAAAGCGGTCAGTCATTATACAAACTTTTATGCTATTGAGATTAGCGATTGTAAATATTTAGATACGACTTATTAGTTCGTTTTTTTTTTTTTTTTTTTTTTTTTGCACAGGGCCTGTATCCAGGGTGAAATCCATTATTAAGGAAAGATTAGTTAGCATCCTGAGATTTAAAAATAAAGCGGTCATCAAACCCAAACGTGTCTTGAAGTCTTCTAAATTATATTTTGAATGTTTATTCCTTACATGAGTTTATGCTTTTTTTACATAAACTATAGCCTTGTAAAAAATAGCAAAACGAAACACACACATAGGCCTATAGAATTTAACCGTGCGTATGAACTGTTACATGCATTAAGTTTAAGATACAACAATGTCGAAATAAAACTTAACTTTCAAAGGTAAAAATGCATCTTAAATATAAAAGTGGAATGTAATTCAAAAGCAAAATGAAAGTATACAAATACCCCTGCTGTAAGTGTATTATCTGGCTTGCACACTCCCGTGAATCTAATGGAGCCCTGGCGTTCAGACTTCCTTCTAAACATGACCAAAGTCAACAACATGATCTAGTTCCCTTACACATACGCGCTGAAGTGTTACATCCATCTAGATAAAGAAGCCATATAAAGTATCCATTTTTTAGCTGCACGTTTAGAGAGAAGGAATCTAACTAGACGTTCACAACCTTGCCCATGCACGGTCAGTGACTTTCTGCTGTCCCTGCGTTTCCGTTTCCAGCAGACTTTCGACAAATGGGTACTGCTTTGTGCTTTTTGAACTTTTTTATTGCACTCTTCAGTCGTTTGTAGGCTATCTTACTTCCGTGTTGTCGGCAACGCCGTGACACTTCTTGTTGATACTATTGCTATCTAGCACAAACTGTGCAAAAACATGAAGAATTTGGGTGAAAATCAGAAGGCATAAGAGTAATAGAGAGAGAGAAATATAAGTATTGTATTTAAGTATTGTATCCAAGCAGATACCGTTATTTCGTTCTTTCAGGGGTATAAATTAAGTCCATTATGTCTGTCCTGGCAGAACGAAACGCTTTTACACGAGTTAAAACAAGGACGAGCATTGTGTTCGGTCACTGTTCAGGGTCCCTGACGTACACAGTCTCTCCAATGATAGACATGGAAATAGAATTTCATCTGGTCTGTGTGAATGTGTCCGTCTGTAAATAGTGAAAGAGAAATAAAGTGAGGGAAAGAGACCATCTATGTGAAATATCATACAAAAGCACGAAATCAACCGAAAAGGCAGCTAGCCATATAAAAACATAAAACCTTGTGGTTGGGGGTGCAAGGCCCAGCATACATGTCTGATATGTTAAATTGTGTAGGAGCAAAATTATTACCTTTTTTGATAAGTGTTTATGTACTCGTTTATTAGGGCCTGGCTTATTTTCATGCAACTGTCTACACCAGCTTTGGCGAATCAAATATGTGGCCTTAGACATGGCAGTGGACTAATCTGATCTTTTTAAAAACAAAAAATAAACGAATGAATAAAATTAGTATAAGCAGCTTCCCTTTTTTAAAAAGAGGCTTATTCGTGTTTAACATCAACATTTACTAAAGTAAAATAGCTGCCGTTATTATTAAAATTAAAGTAGCCTAATTTAAAACAATTAAAAGAGCTTAAAATGTCTCTCTGTACTTACAAAGTAATAGGTTAACTAGACACATTCGTTGTTCATAAAATGACAATGGCATTTCACACGTAGAACGTAAATGTATACCGGCTGGCAATGACTATCTGCCAGGAAATGTCAACAACTTTGCTAATGAGGTATCTGTTTCAAAACTATTTATGTTGTTGTATTTTTACACTAGGAGCTAACAAGAGAAGAAGCGCCCTGGGTTGACAGTTGACTGATAGGAACGTCGGTGCTCGTGGGGAGTGTCTTGAGTGGCCGCAAAAAAACCATTAAAAGAGAACTTGTCGATCTTATTTTCAAATGCGTCAGTCGGGACGTGTAGTGGCTACACGAGTGAAAAGTGCTATTACTACGAAACGCAGACGATTAGTTAAAAATCCTTGTTCAGCGAATCGGGGAACTTGGACGCATATCTTGAGTAGTATGTTTTGTAAAACTTCCAACACATGCCCACGCACACGCACGCAGACAGGCACATACATGTACAACATACTGCATATAAAACACACACACACACACACACACACATATACAACCCAGACAGACACAGTTAAATTACTGAGAGTAATTTAAAACAAAGGCCCACCCAGCAGTAACATACCCTAGAAAAACAAGGCCCCGCCCTCTATATAAAAATATAAGGATATTTAATGCAATTGCTTGAGCACATTCTAACTTAACGCTGGATTCGTCTTCCTAACTAACTTAAAGATGGATTCCATTCCACCATGATAACACACTGTCAGCAGAATACATATTTGTTAAAGCTAAACATAATTCATCCAAACCTCTAATACCGTCCCCTCCCTTTTTCCACAAAACGCGAAATACTACGTACTAGGATGTCTTGAATTATGGCGACTAATTAGTCGTAAAAAAAGATCTGAAGAAAAGAAATCTTTTTGAAATTACTTGGTCGCTCCCCTTAACCTGTTTCCCTCCCCCTCAGACATACATACGCACACCCCTGTCCTCAAGAAACATTCAGTTTTCACAGACCTGTGCTCCTCATCCACGGATAGATTCGGAGGTTGTTTTCGTTGTTTTGATGGTGGACTCTCTGCTCTTCCTTACCACTGCTTTGCGCTTTACAGAGATCGCCAGCGCTCACCATGGGTAGATTCGGGTGGTCAAACAGAGAGCTGTGCATGTTCAAAGAGACATGTCCCAGCTCATACGCAGTGGGGTACATGCCTTGAGTCTGGCTGGAAAGGCTAGCACCGTTAGTGTACATGCTCGGCAGAGAGACAGAAGATGTGGAGGAGACCGGTGCACCGGTAGAAGCCGAGCCGTAGCCGCTGGCTCGTTGCGAACTGCACGAAAAGGCGCAAGAAGTTTGCTCGGGAAACACGCCACTAGAGAAGACTGAACTCGCCACTTGGTATTTGGAAAACAATGCGTTCGCGTAATACAATGAACTCATAATTTGAGAAGTGATTTATATGCCAAGAAGTTTTAGTGTCGGTTTTACGAGGTCCAATGATATATTACAGAATTACAGTCTAGATTTACACCAAAATCACCCCTTTTTCCTCAGGGGCCACGTGATGGGCAGCACGTGATGAAATATCCTCCAATGGGCGTACGGCTTCCTAGAGCCCTGTCTAATGTGGAGAAGGGCTGTGCAGCTGACCATCCACATAAATTTCTTAAATTATTCACTTAGAGCCAAAGGTACCTACAGTCAACACAAACGCACGGGAGAACACACAAGTTGATTGGCTATTGAGAATGTTTCTGTAATCACCAAATCCGCACCAAGCAATAAATAATTGTGAGTTGTACAAACTTATAAATGAGTTCAGGTTGTCCAACATGGAACATGCCTTCTGTTTGGAAGGGCACCACACAAATAACAAGAAATCTATTTATTTCTGTATTGATTTTCAACACTATTTCCTCTTGTCACCGGTGCAGTGCCCCAATCTCATCACTGCATTTTTGCAATGTCTGTACAGTGTCCGTGTCAAGATGACTCAGGCCCTTACTAGTTTCTGCTTCAAAGCATCCCAATAGCCTAAGCAGTCACCAGCAACTATTTCCATGGCGACGGACTGGTTCAGTGCATCCCAAATAGTTTCCCTATACATGTTATTGCTAATGCATGTTCACGGGAAAGCTCTGAGTCTTGTCGTGAAACCTACTCTCTGGATGTTTGAGAAGCCCACATACTCTAACGACAGTATAATTCACCTGACATGATGTGCTCCCATAACTCAAATACCCACATTTAACAGAGTTCAGCACGATGAAATTTCGTTTTAAGAGATTTTTGATGTAGATTCACGATAATACATAGTTTGTTTCTGTTTAGTGGCATATTATATCGTGTCGTGTTACGGTGTTGGTCTGACAAAATAGTTATGAGGTTTTTCAGTTGTGGTTTGCATGCCGCCATGAATCAAGAATCAAACCACACTACTAGGTAATTTGATGAGATTTCTCATCATTAACAATGTGTACTAATCCATGTTTGTGCTTACAATAATTTTCTTATTCCTAGAGGGTTTTTTTGACTGAAGCGGACCTTGGAACCACACATTAACGTGAAATGATGTTGAGGACACATGGTGTCACGGATTCTCGCTTGTAAACTTTATTGTGTCCACTTTCTTCCGGTGCCTCCAGTTTTAGACATTAAAATACAGTTAAGAATGACAACAAAACATATAATCATCTCATAAACTACTTCACCAGCAAACAATGATTGTAAACAATGGGTCACATGACATAATTTTAAAATTTCTTTTTTATTATGTTTATTCATTTTTATAATCCACTGTGCGCATGCTTACCCCAAGAAAGGAAGACAACAAAAAATACCATCGATTTAAGAAGAACCAAAGAAGTGTAAAAAGAGATTCTACAGCATAAATAGGCAGTTTCATGTTGTTGGAAGTCATTAATTCTACATCATCATCATCATCATAACATATAAGTGAGAACAGTTAAAAGTGCACCATTTAACTTAAAACTATACAGCTGCCAAGGTAATTGTTAATGACAATATCCTAACAATAGAAACATAAGTTTCACGATAATTATTTCACAAAGAAAAGAGACTAGCTTTAACACTATCATACTCTGAACAACAGGTAAAAAGTAGAAATGCTTCATGTCCTTCGTCTTCCTGAAGTTCTGTGGTCACCATTTTAAGTGTATAATAATTTGTCTAGTCCCAGTCATTTTTTCTGTTCCTTCCTCGAGTTAACTCGGCTTGATTAAAATGTCTCTGTGAGACAAACCTCCCATGCAAACACCGTTATTCTCTTCATCATTGTCTGTGTTTTATTTTCCTTATTTATTATTTGCCGTTTCGATTGACCAGCAAACATACACACACACACACACACGCACACACACACACACACACACACACTCTCTCTCTCTCTTTCTTTTCTCTCTCTCTCTCTCTCTCTCTCTCTCTCTCTCTCTCTCTCTCTCTCTCTCTCTCTCTCTCTTTCTCTCTCTCTCTCTCTCTCTTACACACACACACACACACACGCATCCGCTCTACATTTGTTTTTCCTTGTCGCAGTCTTCCCCGGCCGACTGTGTCCCGGATGCCTGTTCTTTCTCCCGTTTCTCTTTTTCGATCTGCTCTTGTTCAGACTTGCTGCTTGGAAACTTGTCCTTGTTGTTTTCCTTTTTCCATTTCATGCGACGGTTTTGAAACCAGATTTTGACTTGTCGTTCTGTCAGTCCCAAAGCGTGTGATACCTCAATTCGTCTCTTGCGCGTTAGGTAGGGATTGAAGAGAAACTCTTTCTCTAGTTCGAGCGTCTGATAGCGGCTGTAGGTCTGGCGGCCTCGCCTCCGTCCGGCAGCTACTGGCAATAAAGAAGTTTTTAGATGTTAGTCAGAGCTCACAACACCCATCAAATCGTAATTTTAGAATCAAGTTCAAACATATTTGTGAACCAACAATCCACAAAGGCAGTTTTTACGCAAAATGAACATCTAATCCAGTACATAATCGCGTTACATCATTAGTTTATGGGTAGGTTTTTAGTGTACCATGGAGACTCCCCACAGTCTAACACAGTAATTAATGTAAAAAGCTCCACCATTAAAAATATAAGTATCCTACCACTACACTCACACACATAATGGGCAACGCTAACCCGCAGTAGGCTATAGAGTCGTCAAAAGCAGTCTATACTATATTTCACATGTTCAAAGGATTAGGAACAGCCATAAATGACATAATCATTGTGAAACGACCACTGTGTAGTGAAATAAACTCGAGGCTCACTGTAAGTCGTTAAAGGCTGCAGTAAAACTTTGACCTGGGTGAGAAGTGAGAGATCAGCTGTGGGGCAAAGTCTCACACATGGAAACAGCAAGAAGAGAAGGGACTTTTCTCTCGCCCTCTTCTTCTCTCCCACACTCCTGCCTTTCTATGACGGGGTCATTAAACTGTAAAGGGATTCACAAGTTTTGAACACCATAAAACAATAAAACCAGCGATTGTCCCCCCTCTTCTCGTGCACACAGGAAATGCAATTCTAAACCTAAACAGCGTTTTTTCCTTTCTTTTTTTTCGTGAGGCAAACTCAGGTTTTATGTCACTTCCACAGACACACGCACACACAGACAACGCGAGCTGACCGGCAGAGGCTCACCTTGAGGTCGCATCCACGGGAACAGCTGTGTGGGCGACGGACTCTGTTCTGTGTTGTCCGTTTCGTCGCCGATGCCCCCCGTGGAGAGTTTGCAGTCGCTATACTGAACCAAGTCGGCGTCTTGAGCACTAAAAATTGTTTGCCTCTGGAGAGCATCATAACCATAGAAGTTTGCTGGCTCGCCGTGACAAGTTACCGCACAGGGACTCTGCTGATAAGGCGCTGCGGAGAGCGTGGATGCGCCGTGGTGGTAAAAATCCTGAATCTGAGGGGCATGCTGGAAAGTGGCCCCGGTGCTTGGACCGTACACGACGGTGGGTCTCGTCCCAAGGTCTTGAGCAAATCCGCACTCGTAATAGTTCGGCCGTAGAGTGTCTCCACTTTTGTATTTAGTGAAGAGAGAGTTGACGAAATATGAGCTCATCTTTTGATATTGTTGTTGGTGCTGATTCTGTACAAGAGTTTGCGTTTGAATGTCTTTATATCAGCGCAGTGGCTTCAGTGAGTTGTTAGTTTCACAGTTACTGAGGTAACAAACAATGCAGCACCAAAGCGTTGAGTTCCAATATCTGAACGGTTTGCGTTCGTATACCTTTGTTAAAGCAACTTATCTAAAGCTTCCATAAGCATGTTCCCACTGTAGAGTTCCAGCATCACAATCCTGGTGAATTCCGGTGCCAGTTCCCAACCAGTTTTCTATGATTTACTCGGCTGCAAACGAGTAGTTTCATATTTTGCGGTGTGTTTTTAGGATCATTTGCATCTTCTATCGGATCCTCCTTCCATTGGCTTCTCGCATCCCCACACGAACACCGCTCTGTGCGATTCTGATATGAAGGGAGCGGGAGAATGAAAAAGAGAGAAAAAGAGAAAGCGAGTGAGAGAGAGCTGAGAGGGATAGAGCGCGAGGTAGCAGGAGAGCGAAGGGGGGCCAAGGGAGAGAGGAGGGGAGAATATGCACATTAATATGTTCAAGCGGGCAAGTTAATGAGAAATCTGCCTCTTTGCATCAGATCAAGTGCATACCCTCTGCCCCTCCCCCACTCAACTTCTCCACTCCAAACCCCTTTGAAAGATTGATTTTTTGCATGTTCATCACAGACAACCTAAAGTGATGCGTTAATTTCCAACTCTCTAACGAGATCGAGTCTCTTTTTTTAAAATGTCAGGGTCGAGACGGCCAATTTTAAAAGGTACACGATTTAATTAGTATCAGTTTAAACACATATCCTAAAAACCTTATAAGCACGCGTAATTTTGCAAAAGCATCCTCTGCAGCGACTGAAGCGCGCGCATCGAAAATAAGCAAGATGGTCATATTTAACATTTTGATCATTTTATATCCAAAAGTATATTTACAGAGATATAAGGATGTCGAAATGGAACTGCACGTCAGGTGTAATGGTGGTGTAAATGGTTTAACAAACTATGAAATGCAATAAACGCCCCTACTGTTTGTTGTTGACGTAGTGCATCAAAAAGCTGTTAGGTTTTTATGAGGCTCCGCGACCAGTGCTGTAAATGCTTCACTCCGAATTTTATCCATACAGAAATAGCAAGTCCCTAAATTGTCATTTTCGTTTTGTTTTTTTGTTTGCCATTATGTTTAGCACATTTAAATTTGATTTACATTATCTAGAAAATCCAAGGGGTGAAAAGTAAGGTAGGCTACATATAATTTTCTGATAAAAGCAAATAGCTTCACAGAAATAAACAAACAAACCATATAGGCTACGCTTGATGTTTGTAACAGTTTTAAATGTTTCTGGATTCGTTATGATTTCGGGGGGGATTATAGAATTCGAATTATATAATTGTTATCTATAGTAGGCTATTGTACATTTATTCATTTTCTAAAAAAAATATTTGCAGATATTTAAAATGTATCCTTATATAGCCTACTGAATAATGGTCACATATAACGCACAAGTTCTCTATTTTTCATATGTATATGACACTAACTAATGCTGCTGGTTCTTGTCATTTTACAACTTAATTTGTGCCTATAATAAATTAAAGTCGAGGATTTATAAGCAGTTTTGTTAAATGTGATGAATTCTATTTCTAGCGGATTATTTAGGCTACATTTCAACACATGGGTTACATACAGCGTTAATGTGACTAGCTATATTACTGGTTAATCTTAAGCACATGTTGTGTTTACACTTATTAAACGTTTGTTCTCTTAAAAAAAGACAAAGAGTTCACCAAGCGTGAACATCCCCGTTTGACTATTAAAATTCGAGTCGGCTTTACTAAAACATCCATACAATTTCACATGCTAAGTTCTGATGTAAAAGTCACAATATAATGCACAAGGCATGAGAGACATTCTGTTGTGAACAGTAAATATAAAATGAATGGTGTAATTTATTGAACATCACACTATCGTATGTTGCTGTAGCCTACATTTTCTTGTTTCAATGCAATTGTGTTTTTTACTGGCAATAAACAATTTTCTATGCTAAGTTTTGTGTGTTGATATCTTGTTTAAATCATATATATTATTATTTAAAACAATTACCGAAACATCACATCTCTCAATTTTTGGGGTCATATAAAAACGGAGCAGATAATAAAGTGATTTAATTAATCTCAACATTGCTCCAATAATTCTCAATAAGCTGCAGCTGAAAACTTTTACTAACTGTTTTATTCGGGTTTTACAGAATAAAAAAGTAGCCTAATCTTGATTATTGTAATTATGGTTGTGTATCCTAAAATTTAAAGATAGGCTACATTTGTTAGTAGGCTACACAAAGAGAAGAGAAAAAAATGAAAAGAGAGTGGCCTATACTTGTTTCTCTGGACCTTTATCACACGGATTAAAGAATCTTCTGAAGTTAATGTTCTTCTTTTCTTTCAAAAGCCGCTGTAACAGAGGGAAATTGTGTGAACCTTACTTTAGTCAAGTGTAATACCGCACATGCCTGCAAATGTTTGGCCCCAGTGTTTCCGGTTTGGGGGTGGAGGGTGGCCAGTCAGTCTCTTTTTGATGGAACAACATTGCCATCAAGTGGCAATTGTGTGTTACTCCATGAGCAAACTCAGCTGTAATGAGACGGAAGTTCAAAAGCTAATGGTTCTATAAACAACGGACATAAAAACAGAATGAGCGAATTAACAGCTCAGTAAGTGCAAATTCAATGATGTAAAGTACTTATTTTAATTCTCTATAACAAGGAATCCATTCAAAACCGACCCCTAGGATCTAGTCTTGTGTGTTTTTCAACATATCTAAAGTAATTTACATTGGGTTGAAACACTAACACTAATGCTAAACCATAAAAAAGAATTGAAGAAAAGTCTCGCTTCTTTATTTCCAATATTTCAATAATATCTTTAACTATTAGACTTAGGATTTTGAATGAGGCTCAAATGTAGCATTCCGTCTGTGTATGATATTTGAGACTTTATTTTTAATTTGGGTTCAACTCATCTTATTCGTTTTTATAGACCAGTATTAATAGTTCCACCACCAAGCATACTATACTGCTGCTCCTATTATCACTACTACTACAACTTAGAATACTACTAATATTAATAATAATATAATAATTGTTATAATACTATGTTGATGCTGCTGTTTTTTTTATTTTATTACATACACATTGTTAGAAATAAAAATAATTTAATATGCAGGCCACGATGAAACATATGCATAAATCCTTACTTTTCTTATTTGGGCTGCGCATTTGTGCACTGTACCAGCATCATCACTAAAATACTTCAAAAAGCTTACTACTAGTAATCATCATCACGTTTACTTCCCTTTTTTAGTTGTCAATACTGACTTACTTTAAGCTACCGACCACAGAGATCAATTGAAGACATTAATTTTCTTAAAAGAAAGCAAAAATATTTACATTTTTTGAAAACTTTATTGCATAGTTATTTACATCATTGACAACGCACCCTACAACAAAACTACGCGTCATTACCATTTCCATAATTCTTCACATTGTATTTATGTTTATAATTCAGCAACTAGGCCGGTAATAAACACAATAACATTTACATAGCTACATAGCTAGAGAATGTAATGTAGCTTAAAGGACAGTTCTGTATTAGAGAAATTTACATATTTGTTCTATAGCAACCGGCCTTTGTTACCAAGACACAATCGGATGTGTGCCCACAAAATGGCGAAGTCGAGCCCGGTCCCAAAGGTTGTAAACAAATTAACGTTGGTCATCCCAGACGTCTCGCCAGAAATCCTTTTTGTGGCAGTTTATGGCCCGCTATAAGGGCTGCAGTGAGTTCGGAAATGGAACAAAGGGTGGGCGTCGGTTGAATTGGACTCAGGGCTCTCATGTGGAAGTCCAGATCTCACCCATCCCGACCCCCTACTCTGTAAGGAATCTGGACGGCTGAAGAACAAACGCTGTTCACAATAAACGACATGTGCGAGAAAGAGAAGAAAAAAACAGACTCCCCCAAAGGGGACACAGTGTTTACGCAAATTATTTTGCCTTAAAGTTATTAGAAACTTCAAACGTTTTTCACATTTTCTATCTTTTTTTCTCGCGTAGTGTTTGCTTTACAGCCATTTAGTTCTTAACCTTCAGAAATTTATACCCTATAAAGTTTTATTGCAGTCATATTATTTTATTGCGGCACACCACATTGAATTTCTTTTTCTTTTTTTATGACAGTCGACTTCCCATTTCCTCCGAACATTGAGCGCACATCCTTTCTGTAGTTTGTTTCCTTTCAAAACACCAAAATAAAGGGTGCTAATGGTGTGGCAGGACTCAAAATAACTCCTTACCCCCGTAATCATCAGGACAGACTTATGCTGAATTAATATGTGACGAACAGGCATTCGTGAAAACATCTGTGAGCCAGGACAACTGGCAATGTCTTCAAAAATATTTAATGGTTACAATATGTTGAATGCCGTCTCCTTTCCTCTTCCAATTTGCAATTGCGTCAGTTTGATTATAGGTAAGATCTCGAAATCTTTCGTAAAATCAGTTTATTTTTTATTTCACAACAAATGCTCCAAAGATACTGTCAAATAAGACCACTGCATTTACAGTGTTCTCTTTTGTTGATAACAGTGGGCCTCGGGTCTTACATTATTGAGAATCTAGAACTTCAACCCACAGGTTGAAAAATATAGGTTAGACCTAGCCTACCTTATCCCTTGTAGTTTACATAATTTATTATACGTCGCAAAATATCCTTCTTACTTCTTGATGCATAGCTTGCATCTGGAGGATGCGGTAGTAGCCAAATATAACACGACTAATATCACGAGTGAATCAAATAATACGTTAAGAAGAGAGCCAAAGCAAAGATGAGTCATGGTTCTTCTCAGTCATTCTTCTTTCCACATATGAGCTGCACGTTTCTTCATTTTGTCTCAAGATGAATGCTCGAGCTCAGATAGCATATTTACAACATATGACTCGCATTATAAAATGCAGTAGGCTAAACATTAAAACGGAGCACTACAGCATGTCGCTTACTAGCCTATAGCACAAAAGGACGAGATAGAGTTTGGGCTGGTTTACAATCAAAAGCATTGGAAAGGATACCAAAGAGGGTACAATTTGTCACATGCTTTTATAAAAAAAATGTTTTGTACCAAAATGTATGTACAGTATGCCCATGTGTCTGGGTAGTATCGATAACACATATGCGTGCCACGTACATTTGTTTTAATTAGGCTATATGAAGGATTTTTAGGTTTAGAGAGTTCTTTTTGCAATGATATGTAGACAGAATGTGCACTCATTTAGAAAAAAGAAACATTAAATTATAAATCTTATTGTATTTGGGTATCTTTCACCAACATGCCTTGTTGTGTGCATAGAAATGACAATACCTGTGTGTCGTCTATATGTAAACTTTTAATGAGTCCAGCATCAACAGTGCAATAGCACAGATTAACAACAAAACAAGAACACAAAAAGAGACGGAGCAGTCCTAAACAAAACACAAATTAGACGTTGTGTTGCGAATAAAAGAAGGTCTTTGCATGTTCTTCAAAATTTAGCGATGTCTCTATTTGTCTTTTAATAAATGCTCAGAAGCCATAAACCAAGCGTTAGAAAATAGCACAAAAAGCCTGTGTATGTTCCTGACTAGACGTGCGTCAAAGAAAATGGGAAACAATTGAGTTAATGACCTCTAACAATTTAAGGAGTTTTTGACATTTGAAGATAGACTCGCTCGATTTCAGTAAAGTCAAATCACACAAAAACATAAAACATTTCTCTAAAGCAATAAAGCAATTGTTAGGAACGACCAAATACATAAAAAAAAGCATCACTGACAATGTTCAACGGACATGATTCTGGACATACAAGGAACGTGTAAACAAAATAGAAAAATTAAAAGGTTACGTGTATCAGCTCATTCAAGTATGCATTTTTACAACATATAAAACATTCCATTGAAAACAAAAAAACTATTAACCTATTTACAATAAATTAAAATTACAATCCTTAGACTGGACATAAAACAACTTCGAATTAATACTAGCGTTTCCAATAACACGGACATAAGAAAACTACACAATACGAGGCATGCGCAAATTTATGTAAACAACTGCGACCGAATCTGAAATAAAGGTTGTTACACATTTAATCACGAATTAATTTTATGGTTACTGGCACGCTACAAATACATAGGCTACAGTCGGAACCTGCACTCTAATTCTCAAAAGGATTATTTCGGGATATTTGAAAATGATAAGGTAAAACAACTCAATTAATTTGTATTCAATTACTTCAGTTTGATTCTTCATTTGAACCCAAAACGATACAAACACTGTTGAACGAAGCTAAAGATCTGAGGGCAAATTTGGAAATTATTATTAATATTATCCTTAAATTCTAATCAACCAACAGATTTTACTATGTGCATCTACCATAGATCTTCGCACACACGTACATGTCAAGAGGAAACTATTTAATAAACTTAAAAGGTTTTTAAAACCCCGTTAGCATATATGCACGCTTTAATAACTGCTTCACGATATAGACTAAACAAGCAAACGGCTGTTTTATTCTCCTCTTATAATAATTATTATAATAATAATAACAATAATAATAATAATGTAAAAGAGAGCTCACGTCGATTAACAAACAAGTGAACATGCTTTACTAATAAGCAGAACTTCCCCTGTATATTGAATGAGGCTTAGCCTATGTTTTTAAAATACATTATCAGCACACGTCCATGGCAAAAGGAATGATGAAAAATTATAGAGAACAACTATATAAAAGCAAAATTTTTCAGCTGTTCTTCTCCTGTTGAAACCAGTTCCTTATCACCTGTTTATTTCCTGACGAAGTGTTCGTTTCTTTCACACGAGTCATAAAATGCAATAAAAGTAGGGAGAGATGGCACGACGTTTTCCCCCTCCTCTGCATCATTTCACCTCTTCCTTATACTATATGCTTAACACTGTCCAGTCATACGGAAAATGGTGTGCAGTGCGTTTTCATTTTGATGCAGTAAAACACTCTTGCATCAGCTTCCAGATTTAAAAGACTCTTTGTAGAAGGCTTGAACGCCTGGCACCAGTCTGCGTTATCATTCTTTGGGCTGGTCCTTATTCATTTTCTTCATTTTCATCCTTCTGTTTTGGAACCATATTTTTACTTGTCGCTCTGTCAAGTTCAGCAGGCGAGCTACCTCGTGCCTCCGGTCTCGCGTGAGGTACATATTGAACAGAAATTCCTTCTCTAGCTCCAAGGTCTGATATTTCGTGTATGGACATCGCTTCTTCCGGGATGATCGGGCGTGTAACCAGTTGGCAGATGGGTCGTCTGCAAATGACAGACACAAACAAGAAGCAAATATCATAATGTTAGTACAGATTCCAATTTGAAAGATGAAAGATTTCACAATGCACTCAAACTTACAGCCTTCACGTAGACGATCAATATTACTAAAATAAAGTGCTCTTGGCGCCATCCCCGATAAATGCATGAAAACCAACACTTTGATTTATGAAAATAATGAGGAAAGCAATGCAGTTTCAAATTATTAACTTGAGATTTTCATAAAATTACTCTTGCCACCATCATAAATAACAACTTTGTACAAAATACTTTGTACAACTTTGCCATCTAAGTTCACCTGTGAAAGTGTATATCATGCATCTCCCTGCAACGGAGAATGTCAAAGCGTGACCATGAGTTCATTTGATAGCCTAAGCAAAGTTTTCTTTAAAAAAAAAAAAAAAAGAAGGAGAACTCAGAGGAAAAAGATTTAATTTCTAACTCTACTGGAGTTTAAGCATACTGGAATGCACAGTAAAATGTGGCCACATGTGACATTAGATTATCTCCTTTTTAGGGAGAAATGTGGGATGAATTATGGAGGAAGAGAATCTCTAACGAGGCGTCTTCTCCCTCAGTGGTTTGCTCGGGAATGCAGATGGGAGGTTAAAAAAATTCCGTTGTGCTGGCTTTTGTCAACATGCACACTTAGAAGCTGAATGTTACAGTGACTCGAAATTAGCTATAATGACAAACATTAATGTGTCACCTTATGCATGTCTTCAGTACCTGTGGGTACAGTGACGTCAACGGAATATTTTCGAAAGCACATGCAATCTTCTAAATGCTTGTGCTTCACACTAATAGCGTTGCATGAAAAACCTTCAACTTTGGCACATAACTCAATTTTCAGGGCCTCAAACCGTTTTTGAAGGCGAATGCTAGCAGGTTACAAAAAGCCAAGCATCCCCTTTAAGCACTTGTGGAGGTTTCCCATCTTATGCGCGTTAACTCCATCGCTTCTGCCTCAAGACATACAAGTCACGTGTAGGCTCCATCAACTTTCTAAGATATCCTAAACCTTATGACGCAATTGTATTTTGTAATGATGGAATTACATACACGCTTATAAAAAGATTAATGTGTTTGTCATATCAACTACAGGCCTTGCGGATAGATCTGTTACTTGCGACTTACGAGACAGGTCCGAGACATGATCCCTAACAATGATACACTAAGAGGGTCAGACTATATGATGTGAAGTGGCGTGTGTTTCCACTAAGAAAAATGATCCAAAAATGCACCAGTTACACATAGTTAAGAGATTAATTTAATGCCTCATAGGAAATTTGAACAAAATCGTTTTCAAAGACAATCAACCTCTGGCCTTAGGGCTCTTTTTAATGAATTTGCCCATGTTTGGATTTAATCGTATTAAGAATTTAACGCAACATTTCCCAAAGAGCTCAGTACGATTGATGGGGATTTTGACTCCTCTGATAACTTAATCAACTTGAGGGCTATAACTTTTTCTTTCTCATAGGCAGCCATGAGCACAAACGAGAAATGTGACTCCCAACATCATTGCCTTTGCCTACAGTTTATTCTGGAATGCCGCCCGGGGTACATTGGGGATTTCTATTGCACACAATTCCATTAGTTCACAGCCTATTTCATGGATTAGCTTTTTCTAACTAATCCCGACAGAAAACGATCGTTTAACAAATCTCTAAGATTTTAGCTGCATTTCTAAACTTGCTGGAAAACTTCAGCAATTAACATGCCTACATGGTCATGAGCGAGAATTATGCTTTGGATTATTCTCTGCACCGGCTCAACCCCACTCTTGAGGGAGCTCAAGAACAGGCAAACAGGTCTGGGGGAAACATACAACCCCCAGCAGCCAGATATTTAATTTAAAAAACAATATTCGTGCATTAGTAAAGTTTATTTTGTGGTGTTTTAAACTATACCCGATCTTTAGAGATTAGCCTATATAGTCAATGGTCAATATCCGCATAAATAGATTTAGATAGATTTCATTATTTAAGGATTCAGATGAAAAAATGAATAAACGTTAAAATAGCCTATTCTTGCCAGCCAAGAGCTTCTAAACATAAAAGAAACATTTGCACTTTTTAGTATAACCAAGAGACACTTTGGCGAGTCACTGCACAAAAAAAGCTATTTACAGCCCGACCTAAAACTGCTTGGTGCACTAAAGTGCACTGACGCGCAAATAAGCGACTCTAACAGAGACAGAAAGAGAAGGAATACAAGTCACTTAAGAATGAAATAAGCGCAAATAATATGATTTAAAAACACGAAAGGTGATTTTATTGTTGTGTGAAATCTCTGCATGACTCCAAATGGACAAAAATCAAAACAGTCGTCAGCGATGCTAAACATATTTAGCATGGCTAAATCAGAGCCATACTATACAAATCTGGGAAAACCACAGATTCGATTTTAAAAAGAGTCCCTATAAGCTAGCGAAAACTTGAAAATCCCACATGATCATACTTGGCTGCGTGAGGTGTCTGTTACTCTCCGTTGCTTTGTTCTAGTTTTATGACAGCATTAAACGCTTTACAGAGTGTCCACTTCCTAGGTTTATAACTTACTCTGATCCGGTCCCTCTTTGTCCTCGCTGCCTTCGCATATGTCCTTATTGTCTTCAAATCCGGCGCTGTGACCAGAATTCATCTCCCGTGCTGTAGAGGACTCCAAGATAAACTCATGCTGCCCCACGAGTTTTGGTGGTTCCCCGAGATGTCCCAGGAGCGGCTCCATCTTGACCTGTCCTTGCCCGGGTAGCGGCTCTGCTCTCGGTGCACAGTCGAGCCATGTGCGGAGGTATCGAGTATCCGTTGAAGGCACTGGTTGCGTCGGTATGTAGGGATGGTAGACCGCGGGTAAGCCATTGGACGCGTGGGAACTGAATGGACTCCATGACGAACTGAACACTGGAGGCTTGGGCTGGAAGCTACAAGAGGGGAATTCGGGATGCTCGCCGGGTCCCGGTTGTCTAGCGCTGGAGTACTGTACATTTGAGAAGCGGGACGCGTTTGGATCTTCTCCCTCATGACTTATGATAGAATCGACATAGTAGTTGCTTAGAGTTCCAGAAATGGACATTCTCGGACATTATATAACGTACTGTTCATTAAAGGGAAAACATGTACGATAGAAATGTGCGTTACTCCCCTCTTTACGGTACTCCTCTCTACTCACTCGCCAACAAAATAGAGCCGGGCTGCTATGGTGTGCGCTCCGAGCGAACTGATTGGTCAGACTTTTTTTCGCGAGCCTGATAAAGCATCAATGGGGTGTAAATCAATCCGCCAAGAGGCTGTACGAAGCTCTCCTCCTCTAGAGCTCTCTATATTTCCCATCTAAATAAATTGTCTTGTTTATGCAATATGCAAAATGGGAGTGTGTCCATATATCTCCAGATATCTACAAGCAGTCGAGAAAATGTCAGCCTAAATTATGAAACGTTTTTGACGTTATGTATAAAAATGCATATGCGGGGTGCAATGGCCCACAATAAGTAAGATAAAAATTTTCCCCCCAATGCATTGATGTGGTATTATATTATGATCTACATCATACGAGCTGAATGGAAGCTTTATCATTACATTATTTAGCATTTACTTAATAATAAATGTATGACAACAATTATTTCATGACAATTTATAGAGATTTTAACATGAATTCACAAAAAACAAATTAAAGCAGTAACGTCTGCTTATAAAGTTTTTTTCCCTAAAATATTTTATACCCCCCACGTGTTTAAACTTGTAAACCTCCAAAGAGCAAACCTCTTCCTTCTTGGAGTAATAGGAGTACGTTGAGATAATGAACAGCTTTATTGGGAAATTAACAGTCATTTTTTTCTTAACGAGGGTATTAAACAGCACCGTGCGACAATCCCCTTGTATTTATGGAAGAAACTACTTGAACTTTTTTGGTCGTTTAATACTATAATAAAATACTACATCAGGCAGCTTTGGTTTTTATAGGCCTGATATACTGCCTGTGGTGAGGACCGTGAACAACTCCGCTGCAGTATTCCATCCAGTCGCTCATTTCACACACTCAAAATAAACAGGTTTTTTTCCTATTTGATCACTGTGATGCTTTATTCAAATACACACACGTTCGTTCTAATCTCTCTGCAACATTTTGTTTCAGAAATTCTGAATTACGCTTGTAAAAGGTAAGACGTTTTTGAGAGGATTTCACTGTCTGTTGTGAATGTCTGGGACCATCAATAATATGCAGTGATTTCAGCACTTGCTATGCATCTTGGTGGTGTCCAATAAGCAGTTTTCCCTTAAAAAAAATGAATGATCGAGTCTATATGGTGCTGTTGTGCTTCAGCAAAATGACCAGTAGCACATTTTGTTTCTGAGTTATAGAGCTATTAGACAGAGTTAAGTAAAAAAAAAAGAAAGACAATTAAAGCACCTTACCATCTTATTTCTTTGTGACTTTAGATAGGCTATTCTTGGCTTCGTGCTAATTTTACTAACCACATTCGTAACCATGCGTAAACAAATTGCATAATGAGATAGATTTGTGCAATAGCTAAGTAGCGCTATAGAATGACTAAAACCACTAAAGGGGTAATTACATCAGTATTTGCTAAATATACTTAAATCACAACCCAGCGTTTTCAAAAGGCATTTAACAACACCCTGTAAAAAAGGAAGAAGAAAAAAACATCAGCGGCGCATTGCCACACGTTATGAATGCAAAAAACTCTGCCTTCTGTTGGAATAACACAGAGGGAAACACAATCTCAAAAACTGACATTAAATACTACTCTTTAATCCTAAATCGACCGTATTAGATCGTATTTCATTAGGCCTACATAATATTGAAACTGAATACGGAATAATTACCGTGGAACATATAGCCTATGGCATATCAAGCTATTTAAAGTTTGTGAAGTGATATTCAAAATGAGATGTATTATGTCTAAGTTTTTATTTTAGTGCTGAAACTTGTGTTTCGAGTAGGCTGTGTATTCAGAAAAAATCTCTCTCTCTCTCTCTCTCTCTCTCTCTCTCTCTCTCTCTCTCTCTCTCTCTCTCTCTCTCTCTCTCTCTCTCTCTCTCTCTCTCTCTCTCTCTCTCTATATATATATATATATATATATATGTATATATATACTTCAATCAAATGTAAGTATTAAGCAACATTGAGAGGCAAAATACTGAGAGCACTAAATCACAAATATGTATCTATTAACAAGACTAACATGTAAGGACTCATTTTTGAATATTGTTATAGGGAGGGTTAAGGTATTTTAGTTGTTGTGTATTATTCAGTATCTTGTCCACAGTCTGGCTATGTTTTGATATTTTGACCTTAGATTTATTCAAGCAGGCCTACTCAACACATCATCAAAAAATAGATTAATAAACTGAACCATAAAAAAATATGCATGCCTTAAAATTAACTCTGTTGCATAACTGTTTTGTAACAGCACATCTCTTCTTTTATTCAATGTGGACCTTAAGGGCAAACTGCATGTCTCACCTTTAATTGATGCAGAGGTTTTTGTGTGGGGCTCCAATTGTAAGCATTCGTTAAATACATAATAAATACAAATTATATAGTTTTTTGCTTTTATGTCAATGATTTCAGCAATGATAGCCTATTGACTAATTGTTAGAATATTGTTGCCGGGTATTTTTAATTTTTTTAGCCACCACAAGAAGGCACTCTGCAAACGTTAGCTACTACACAAACTGAAATCCTTACCAAATGTAAATGTAAATGTATTTATATACAAGTTCTTCCAAACTGCTCTAATGAGTTAATCAAAGTTATTATAAGCTAAAGCTTATATGGCAAACATTCTAGTCATTAATTGTGTATTGTGTAAAACTAAGAAACATTTTTTATAGCCTATACATATATATATATATAGCCTGTGTGTGTGTGTGTGTGTGTGTGTGTGTGTGTGTGTGTGTGTGTGTGTGTGTGTGTGTGTGTGTGTGTGTGTGTGTGTGTGTGTGTGTGTGTGTGTTTCAAGATTGTATTGTTTTAGCAAAATGATTGTTCTCTGTTTATTAAAATGTACATTTTAAAATTATTTGTATTTTTAACGATCTGTTGAAAATTAAACTGGCAGGCAGTAGGCCTAAGAGACAGCAGTCAACAAATCAGATAAGTACAAAAAATACTCACCTAAACCTACAAACGTAAATATATAACCAAATTTCTACACAGATATCTAGTAATATCGTGTATATATATATATATATATATACAGATCAGGTGTTTTGAAAAAAAATATGTAGCTATGAATTTTGTATGCGTTTATATTATATTCAGAATTTAACAGGTGACCACAATTAACTAACATTAAATGTTCTAAATATTATATTATAGAATAGTCTAACATATAATTGAGTATTGTATTAGAATTTCTATAACTTATGTGTTTTAAAATTGTACAGGACTCAACTCGCCACGCGGAATAAAAACAGACCATTGTAAAAATGGAAAAACTTTCGAAAAATTGCTGCTGTGGGTGAAATGATTTACAAACTACTGCTTGTAGCCAAGTGTTCATCATTAAAAAATACATATCAGTGATAGTCACAAATGAATATTCTGAAAATGCCAGGTATTTAGTTTGGAATCTGTCAAAGAAAGAAACAAAACACGATGTCTTGGCTGCAATATTAGCATTAGCATGATCCGTAAGAATCGCTCATTTGCAAGTATTATTAAATCAGTTAAGGTGACATTGTATCCTCGGTTCATATCGAACGGACAATGGTGCGTTTAACTGGAGCAATTCAGGCAGTTTCAGGTTCCTGTGAAATTAAACGTACAGCCCAACAACTTGAAACTACCTAAATCACAGACCAGCTTGGTCTTCTCCGTGTTCAAAGGCAAGACCCTGAAAAGCTGCCAGGAGTCTAGCGTCCAAAAGTACTGAACCAGATGAGCACTCATATTTCAGTGCTAAATGTCCTTTCACAGAGCACCGTTTAACTGAGGAACCGTATTAGAGGGCACTAGCTACAATTTCAAGAGATCAACTGGAACATTCTGACCCACTGCGGAGAACAGAGATACTGCAATAGCGAGAATTGTTTAAAGACGTTTCTTGAAAATAAAGTAATTTAAGTTCACAAGCATATCCGGTTCTCTCCAGACTGTCGGCAATAAAAAGGTCTATTGCCCCCTGTTGTAAAAAGAGGCCCCTGCCTGGCCAATGACGTTGGGGATTGTCCCATCTCAATATGGCGGTTCACCAAAGCAAAGACTCGCTAAGACAAAAGAAGAGGAACTGTATTAAGTTAAGCAATATCAGCATATGTTCAGGATTAGCCTATTTCTTACGCATTTTAAACTCTCGGACAGCGTGGAACAAAAGTAAAAATAAAATAAAAAATGTATACATTACATCTCAATATAGCACATCTCATAATACAATACAAATTTAATAATTAATATAATTCACAGTACACATTAACATCCCAAACGTTTCCAGCGTCCATACCTATCGCTCACATGCTTTTCCATTATGTCCGGTTAAATCTTATTACATAGAAAGCGCTCAGAATATTTTTTTCGCCGATTCAAATGGAAACCTGAAATATTTGAATCATTGCAGATGAAAGCAGAACGTAAAATTCCAGATGCGTAAATATATCTTCAGCTTAATTTTAAAGTTCAAAAGCCATTTGAAATTGATCCATGCAGAGACAACTTAATTTGCTTCTATGATTCAATTACGTTATTATCTGGTTAAAAAAATTATGTACCCTAGCTTAATTATATATATATATATATATATATATATATATATATATACATTTGGAGCCAGTGTTAGGACAACAATTATCAGTCAAATTCAATTTAAAAACATTTTGTCCTAACAAAACTCAAACGTCTTCTTGTCTGTTATTATCTATTCATCCTAGATCAATTAGGCCTAGTCAAAATCGTTGCATACATATAAAAATAATAACAATCAGCTCAAAATCGTAATTACAGTTATGGACTTGTTCTTTTTTTACTATTGCCAAATGCCTTCCGATTTAATTATAAGACTAAAGAAAACGTAATGAAAGGTTGTTCGTCTCTCCAAGCTAGGTTGTCATGAACTATTTCTTGGATTGTATAAAACAATATTGGAAAAATGAATAGGCCTAGGCCTAATTTAATATTCAAAACTTGTATTCTATTTGACAACCTTTGAATTTGATCACTAAATGTCTACTTTTTTCACAACTTCCTTTCACATCACTAAATGAAAACACTGCCGATGTAATACATAATTAGGAATTGGGTAATTTTCAAACTGTCCACGGTCTTATGCTACCGAATAAACGTTGTCACGTAGGGCAATCTTTTATTTAAAATGCACAGCTTTTTTAAAACACAGCAATTTTAAGCATCACAGTTTAGGTACATTCAACCATGCTTCAGAAGAAGAACAACAACATTTGTGCCTTTTCACTCGAGACAATATAACGACTAGACAACAAACAACATTAAAAACAAAACAACAGTAGCTACCTGTGCTTGATGTAACAGCTCCTCAACGGAATCCCTTTTAGAAGTTTTGTTTACTCGTGTGTGTCCGCAACTATTCTTAGTTACCTTCTGTCTAAAGAAGAAAACAATCGGTGTAACTCTCTAATAACCTAAAATATAATAAAAAATAAAAGATAGCCTATCGAAAATTACAAAATATAAGGTCATTAAAAAGTAGGCCAGAACTTAAACGACACAAATAAACTGTGTCCATGCCTGTGTGAATTTGACAAGTTTACACAGAATGGCCAAAGACGTCTTTCCTTATTTCTTTACACCTTTTTTTGCTCTTCGTGCGAGGTATTAAATTGAAATCCCTTACATTTGCCTTATAGAACACGCATTGTTGTGAAACACCGTAGTAAGTTTTGACTGATCACTTCCTCACGTTAATCCATCAGAAGTAGCAGTTGCATGATCATTCCACTTGCAACGAATGATAGCTGCAATGATTTGTGCGCTCTTTTTAACTGTCTTACATAACATATTAGACAGTGAAACTTGTGCCAGGGTCCCTTGTCCGGTGTTCTCGAGTCATTCTTTTCATTTTCATCCTGCGATTTTGAAACCAGATCTTAACCTGGCGGTCGGTGAGGTTTATGCTCCGGCTAATCTCCAGGCGGCGCTCGCGAGTCAGGTACATGTTGAAGAGGAATTCTTTTTCCAGCTCTAAGAGTTGGTATTTGCTGTAAGGACATCGCTTCTTCCTCCCTTCTTTCGCCGACAGCCAGCCATTTGCAGCGTTTTCTAAAGTCAAGTCTTCAGATAAAAAGAGAAAGAGAGACAATGCTATTATTCGGTCGCCCTTCACACTGAGCAAATAGCCACTGAGCTTGACGCTCGCGGCCATTACCTGGCTGTGTCCGACATTTTATGACAGGAAATAATGTCAGCACAGACTTCGCACTGTGCCTGTGTTGCTTAGTGAGAGGGGGAGAAAGGGTAAAGTAACACATGAAGAGAAAGAGAAAGATGCACAAGACGAATAAACATTTTGTAGGTTAGTTTTGGCAGCAATTATCTCCGCTAAAGTGACTTACATCGTTTATATTTTGCACAAAAAATAAATAAATGGATGAATCCTAAGAAAAAAGTAAAATTAAAAAACAAATGAGTAGTATTGAAAAGTATTGGCCTTCACATTCCAAAAGTTTTAAACGCAACTTGTTCAGCTTTAAAATGTTCATATTTATAATGTAGCTTCCAATAACCTGGTTCTTTCTTAAACTGTTTTGATAACCCAATGTTTTTCACAATAGAAAAAGTGATAATAAAAAAAAAATAGTGCACATTTTGGGCAAAACAACTAAACTGCATGCATAACAACATATTCAAGATATGTGGGAAATAGCAAATAACTCTCAAACCTAAACCAAACACACACACACACACAGACACACACACACACACACACACACACACACACACACACACACACACACACACACACACACACACACACACACACACACACACAATTGTGTTTTTAATGTTTTATGAGGACTTTATACTGTACAAACTGTATATTCTCCCTACACTAACCCTACCCCTAAAACTACACATCACAGAAAACTGTCATAATTTTTACATTTTCAAAAAACATCACATATGATGTAGGCTATAAGCCGTTTTCCTAGGGACCAACAAATAGTATATATTTTTTGTCCCCATGTATAGGGTTTGCCAGGACACACACACACACACACACACACACACACACACACACACACACACGTCTTAGTGTACATGTAGGCCTCTGTCACGTTTTTTAGCGCCTAAAACGCAGTAATGGCTGTATTGACCTAAAAAGATAATAATAAAATATTATAATATAATATTAATATAATATTATTAGAAATATTCTCCTTATGCTACACCAATCACTAATTATATAGGCTAGTAAACCGCCAGTTCTGATAATAATAAAAAATGTCTTAAAGCAATACCACACCTGGCCCACACTACAGTTTTCAATTGACAATGGATCCTTCCGCTGTTTTGATGTTCTGAGAAACGACGTGCAATTTAGTCTGTCTAGGGTAATTCGGTGCAATAAATTCATTTTCGAGCCCTGGTTCTCTTTGTGTCTCAATGGCTACACCCTTCAATTGCTTTCGGAAAGGAAAAAATAAAACCTTGTTTTGGTCTTTGACGCGCTTGCTTTTTCCACCGCTATCTCTTTTAACCTTGTTTACCCACCTTGAGTCTTCTCTTTGTTAGTTTTGTCTTGCTCGGTAAAGTCTGTCTGGAGATTATCCGGCTCTGTGTCGTCTCTACTTCTCTGACTGATGCGAAGTGTGGTGATGATGCTCCTGCTGGTTCTGCTTTCAGTCCACTGACTTGGGTATTTAGTGCTTTCCATCGCTAAATAATGCGCAGTATCAGGCTTATTGTCAGTTTCTGACCAGGATGGCGCGGAGAAAGACTGACTGGGCAACTGTTGAGAGTCTGAGTGGGAAGACTGCGTCGGGCTCTCTGGATTCATGTCGGTATTAAGTGATAAGAGTTTGTGTCCGGAGTAAAAAGACGGTCCTGGGCGATGGTTGTCCGTACCATTCAGAGAGCCCATATCTGTCACGAATCTGCTGAAGGAGGAGATGTCGAGAGGCTGCCTGGCTTGCCCTGTCGGGTCCAGAGTAAAATAGAAGGGGTCCTCTTTTCGACCTGAAGCGGTGAAGGGGCACGCGCTGACATGAGGAACCTGGACGGGACTCAAGTGCTCTCTATCCCAGTTCACAGCTCCATGGAGAAACTGGTGACGCGGCAGAGCCATGGCTTACAGAACCGGGGATGTCTGACTCTGAATCTGCTTTACTGTCTGGAAGGCGATCAAACACACTGGGGTGGTGCCGCTATTTTGGACTTGGCAGTAGGGTCGTGAGCCTCCGTCTGCCCCACGCAAATGATCCTTTATACCTGGGCTATCGAAAGATTTCCCTTCAGACAGTGTGACAATCACCGCAGATAATCTCTTGGAGCATGACATTGCTGGAGCATATTTTGGGCCAAGGCAACAGTGTCCCCAACAATTGGCTTTTCAACCATGGCGCTGTACGTTTCCTTCTGCTGCGAGCTCAATGGGGACTGACTGGGGTTCACGGGCAAGCTCCTCCCCTTGCAGAACTGCTTAATTCAAGTGCTTCATCAAGCTTCCATCCCAAATCATTGCGATTTCACCTTTTTTAAACCAATACTACACCATGAAGAAATTTTGGCAAAAGGGACCGTGAAGACAATCGTATTGAAGATAAATAGTGTGTTTTTAAACAAATACTTGGTTGAGCACTGTGGTTTGCGTGAGGTATTTGATATTGTTAATAAATATTTAGCCAAATTTATTCATTTAATTTGCTGACATCAAATTATTGGCCCTGCCAAGCCTATATGTTTTAGACGATCTATAAACTGTCTAAAATGAGCAACAAAAGTAGACACAATGTTGTTTTTATTATTCACAGTTATACAAACATTATTAGCTGGCGATATTTAATAATATAGTAATATCATAATAACAATGATGATGATGATGATAATAATAATAAATGTCTGTGACTATAATAATAAAAAATAAATAAATGCTGTCAATAATTAATTAATTTGGTTCCTTACATAACTGCAGCTTTATGCTTATTCCATTCATGTTTTTATATTTCTTTTAAAAATTAATTCATATTTTCTATAAGACGAACAAAACGGTTTCTACAAGTAAAATAACAACCTTTGTTGGTAGCGTTTATTTTTGGTCAAACGTTTTTCAGTAAAATGGTTTAATTGAATCTAAGTTTTGTTTCAGAAAAACAAGATACTAGGTTGCCAAAATATTATAGCAAACGCTCTGTAAAGTTAGAGCTTTAAAATATTAAGGACGAGTTTGTCCTAACAATCTAATATCTAGATTCTGATAAACAATATTATTTTTTTCATCTAGATATAACGAGATGTGAAGTCGATTAACTACCTTCACAAGGTAAAAAAGAATGTTGATAGACAACAAAAAAATATTCAAATGCGTCGTGAAAAACATCAAGCCACAAATCCATAAATGTTACAATTGGTTAAAAAAAACTAGGCTACATCTAAAATTGTAGCCTACAATATTACGAATAAATGTATTACTAGATATTATTATTATACGAATAATATTCCGGCATGGACTGGACTCTCCTTGCGCACTGAAAGGCCAAAGCATGTGGTTCCTCAACCTCAGGATTGGATTTTGTGACCAAATGAGTTATTTGCTTATAGACAAACCACTAGATTTTAGATGACAAAATAAACATTGCATTATAGTTTCTGGTTGAATGAAACCCGTTTGTGGATAACTGTTATCGCGCGTCCATTTGTTTAAAAATAAAATACAAATAATTGACTTCATACTATCTGAAGCAAACCTACTGGGTGTCGTTTAGGTCTTTTTAGCCTACATGCCAAATATCCAGCAGTCGGTTTTGCCTAATATGTCTAAAGCAATTCTGTATTGTGTAATTATTTCTGTGCAAAAAGATAATTCAAGAAATAATTTTATAAAAAAATTGACGACGCATGATACACACACCCACCCACCCACACACACACACACACACACAAAAACATTTATCTCAAATCTTTAACACCGACCTCTCCTCATAATCTTTCTTAGCTAAATGCATGTTAAAAAGGTAAATAGCTGGATGTGTCATTTAAGAGCAGGCCCACATTCATAATATGTACATGGCTACAATTGTAAAAATATAAAATAAACAATTTACAAAACAGTGCATGTAAAAATGTAGCCTACACTTACATTGTTTGACCTTCTTTCACAACTGGACAAAAATAATGGAAAAATTGAATAGGTTTGCATAAATCCAAATCGCTTCTTCCGCGCGAGAAGGCCTTTGGCTTTCCATGTCCCTCTTATGATTGCTTGCAGGTTTGACGTTGACATCACCTGTCTCGAGCAATTGTTTACTTTTTGTCTGGCTTGCTTCACTAAAACTATTCAACATTTTCTGACTGCCATGCCTTACGCTTTTTAAGAACATCCCAGAGACCGTGTGCCTTTCCTCATCGACTCGTTTTCACTAACAAATAGAAAGAAAGAAAAAAGGTAACCTTGTCGAATTTTCCTATATTCAACACATTCCAGCTTTATAATCACAACCAGAATCGCTGGCCCCTTCCAAATGGTGAGAGGATCTTCGGTCAAACTCGTATAACTGTAGCCATGACAACCAAGCCACTCCATTTGCTGTAAAGTTTTACTGCCAAGCCGTCTCTAAATAGCATGTGTCTGGTGTGTGGGGGAGAGGGGAGTGATCTAATTCTGTTTTTCCTCTTAAAGTTCAAGATTGTGGTTGAATAATTAACAGTTTCTTTGTTTGGATCAGCAGATATTGTTTAATTGTAAGAATGGCAAATATCGACTGGACTATACAAAATATTTTTTAATAAATGCACACATGCTGTGCGCTGACTGTAGACTTGTGACTTGTAGACTTCGAATGCACGCATCATGTTTTCGTGGCATTATAGTGTAATTTTATAAATAACCTGCACCTTAATTCAAGACGCACACGCGCACGCACACACACACACACATTGCTAAAACTGTTTCCTCTCAAGCCTTAAAAACTGCGCCACAGAGTAATTGGCTGCGAGGAAGGATTTGTTAATGTGAATCAGAAAATAGATAATTTCCCAAACATCTGTGCAGAGGCTGGAGACAAAACGCTGACCATTAATGCTTTGCAAGTATACCTCAAAAGATGCGTAGCGAATATCTTGGCGGTGAGACAAACCTACAACTGTGCGAGTATCTATGCCAGTTCTGCAAACAATTACAAGTTCAAATGCATTAAGCTACATATCTGATCAGAGCAGCATGTTTTCATCTATGAATGTCAGATGTAGGCTACTCCCTGTTGTCTTCGGCGAAGTAGGCTATAAAACGTATTTTTGAAAAATCTGAGAAAAAAAAGAGCTTTGTTTAAGCTTCATGCGAGGTTTGCTTGTAATATTGGGTCAATTGTGTGTATGTATGTATATATATATATATATATATATATATATATATATATATATATATATATATATATATATATATATATATATATATATATATATATATATATGAAGAGTTCAGATGCAAAAGCCTCTAAGTGCCATCTGAAATTTTCTTCTAGAATGATCATTTTTATCAAGCTTGTATATTTAAGTTCAGTAGTTTCACTTAAATGGCAATGAAAATTACCTATTAGTAGTCATTTAAGTGAAATTACTGAACTTAAATATACGAGCTTGATAAAAATGATCATTCTAGAAGAAAATTTCAGATGGCACTTAGAGGCTTTTGCATCTGAACTCTTCATATATAGGCTATATACGTTTTTAAACGCTTTGAACGCTTTGGAATTAGCGCAGAGAAGTTCAACTAAATCATGAGGTCGAAAAATCAAGAAAATTCAAAAACGCTGTATTGAATATTATAGCAATTATTGCAAAAAAATGGAACGTATAGGCTATATGTTGCTGTTATTTTTATGTTATTTTTACTAATAACATAATAACAACCGTTTCTTTAAAAGAATAAAGTAATTAAACAACTGCATAGGACATATTACGAGGTTTCCCCATAATGTCTTAGCCTAGGCCTACTATTAAACAAATAATGTAGGCTAATACAATAAAATAGTGAATGGTGTAATACAATTGTAATGTTACTCAAGCAATATTAGTGAAAATCAAATGTTTAATTCTCGCACTGCAGAATGTTGTTATCTAAATGTGCTTCTCATAAATCATTCCATTTTAACTATCTTTTTGACCTTTGGAATCAGGAAAATGGTTACCTTACACTATTGGTTTATGAAATCATATGTATCATTTTCTCTTCTTACGATTGTATAGCCTACACCTCCAAAGCGTAGGCTACGTGTTGGGTTTTGGCTTTCTCTCGCCAGTAGGAGGCAGCGTAATCACAAAGAAACGTCAAGATGGTGCTTATGTTGCGTGGTGCATTATGCTTTCCAAGCAATGTGAAACAAAGTCAAATTAAAACCAGGTACGTGAAGATAATGTTGATCTAAAACGACTGGAATCTTCCAGTAAACAGTTAATCTGAATGTCTGAAGATAGTAATCAAACCCTATTCTGTTTCTTTCTCTAAGTGCACTGTTGCATAGAATTTTTAAACAATAACATATTCATGCCACTCTGAGTTGCTGCCAAGCTACTAAATGGTGCTCAAATAGTTGTTGGAAACGACCATTAGACCACTTGACACAACTGGGAAAAAATGCACTGGGTGCCTCCCTCATGCTGGATGTGAACATTTATGATTTAGGATGCTGCAGACCATATCCATATGCCAAAGAGAAACTAAACACTGCTCTATATTACCACCACCTGTGACCAATGCAGACATTCCCTAACCTCATCACTCATGTGTCAAGCTCTAAACCAGATAACTGGCCTTTTTAAATTATTTAAATTTGATTTTAATTCTTTAAAAGGTATCACAGATCTTTTCTGTCTTGTTGTGCTATACGATCCAGTTGAATTTGACTTAGTCGGCCTATTATGTCTGTACGTTTTTTGTATCCTTGTCAAAGATTTATAAGAAACCAGTGCTTAAAAAGAAGCCATGCTGCACCAAGATTTTTAATATGAGGGACTGGTTCTAGATGGCCAAACATAGATTATATTCCATAAACTATACATCAGACACTACTGCACGCTGTCATAGTGGCTAAATGTGCTAAAATGCATGCAAAGCGGATGTTAAGCTTTTTAGTCTATGCAAATGTGTTTGCAATAATTCGAATAATTATTATTACCGTATTGCTACTGGTATGATAGGCTATCTGCAGTGCTTCTAATTTTTATTTAATTTTTTTCTTCCGGCTAAAATGGAATGAGAATAAGTAGCTGTTGCACATCCAACAGCTATTGGAGTGGACACGTCCAAAAAGCTTATAAGCAACTCAGCATTCCGAAAATGTCGTATTGTATGACCAAGTCCAAATAGCAGTGACATTTCATATACTGACCACAAGATGGAGCTATTACACTATAATTTCAGTTAAAAGTTCTCTTTACTTTACGCAAGCACGATGACAAAGATGGAGACAAAGGGAGAAATTGAACATTTCCTGTCAGCATGTTTCTCAAACTGTATAACGTCATCAGTTGACTTCATACACGCGGAACCAGGGGTTGGAGTGAACCCAACTTGTGCTGACAAGTTAACTAATTTAACAGCTAGAAGTCGATGTTATGAATGGTCTGAATCAAATTTTTGTGTTTTTAAATAATTACCGAATTTACAGAGGTGTCAGTGATGGAAAAATAAAATATTTTTTTTAAAGTCTTAAAAAGCGGGGTTGTGAAAAACGAGCTCTTCACCTGATCTGATCATTGTCTAAATTAATAATTGTAAACTGAGTTTTAAAAAATGCATTTCTAATAAAGCTTTGAATTTAATATTTCATTTATATGCGAACTGACAATCTCTATCAATGGACATGGGTGAAGATTTTATTATTGTGTATTTCAGTGACGCTTTACAGCCGCCAATAGACAATTAAGTCAAAGAACACACGCCCAATGTCCTGGATGACTATCAGAGCGAGAACAATTCCATAAAGAGACTTCCCGTAAACCCCGCAGTGGGTGTCGTCACCGAGAGACTGAGCGCCTCTTTCAGAATCGTAAAATTCCTAGTCGTGTTCAAATCAGAGGCTCCACAATGAAATCTGGTGTGACCTTGCTGGACTGTCAAGGGCAAACCTCCAAGAATTCATCTCTTGACTACTTTAGTAGCCTAGAAGCTACATTTCTCCCTTCCTGTCTCTCTCTCTGCGTTCTCCGAAAGAGGAATCTTAGGCTATATATAGTGTTAGACAAACGTTATATGCTACTTTTCAAAATTAAAATGAACTGACATTGCATTCCACAACACAATGCAAAGCCGAGTGTTCATTAAATCGGAACGAGACAACCTCAGCAGTAACAATCTATAACCAGCAGATGTCAGCAATGTTCACGCAAATTCAAAAACATTGCACATTCCTCAACTTTACTCCTAAATTAAAGAGTATACAGTTTAATGTCATCTTACGTTTACATACGACTTTCCCCCGAACACGTATCACGTGTTACAAAGTAGAACTTGAAATTGAAATTCGTTCGTCATTTACTCAACATAATTTAATTCCAAACTTGTAGGTATGGCTATGTATTGTGTGTCTTCTGCTGAACACAAAAATGAAGAAAATTCTTAGTCCTATATAATGAGTGCTTATGATGTGATTCACACCGGGAGAACCCTGAAGGTCACCGTGATTTTGCCAAGGCATGTTCCTGGATCAACATATTTTGTTGACCCTGTAAATACATCTCATCTGAATTTAATCCCTACCCCTAAACCAAACCTACAGCGTATCCCTAAAATCAGAGGGAAATGGGTGGATAACACTGATCGTAGCCTACCCTTCATAAATATTGCTGTTAATTTCATTAAAACTAATCAAAGCAGCCCAAGATGCATGTGTAAATCCAACGCAATCTCACAGCAGTTTGTATTTTACGAGGTGGCTAATCTACAAATTCATATGTATTCGTACGATTTGTCTACTCTAGACCCTATGGGTAGGTTTGGGGGCGGGATTAGGGGTGGTCCTTCCTGATGATACTTTTTGAAAAATTGTAGCCTAGGCCTACTGAAAAAATCTGAAATACGTGATAAAAAATTCGATCTAGGACTAGGTCAATTAGCCATGGCTTTTTATCTCGACACCAACTACAGATGGTACAATCACATATAAGAGCGCCGATGGTCACATCTGGATCGCATCCTTGGAATGCCAACGGGCTTATGCAGCTGCCCATTACAGATCCCTGCACAAACCATCCGGGTGTTCTAAAGTCTGAACTTCGAGCCGGGAGCAGTTTATAAAAATATATGGATATGTGTGTAGAATTAGAGTGATGAATTTATTGGACCTCAGGTCAGCAAGCCTCGCAAAATCATAGCAGAAATAAAATTGGGCCTACTACACAAATTCATACGGTTATAATACAACAACAACGGAGGGAGTGTTTTAAACCACACAAATCAACCAACGCGTCTAAGACTAGAAATTTCGAGTGTAGCAATGCCCCTAAACCAATTTTGCTCGCCATAATGATTTCAGTGACACAGAAAATAATGGATTAAATTAGAGTTCACAGTATCAGAGAACTCTGTTTCTTCCAAAACTCCTATTTATAAGGTCAGCATAATTGTAGTGGCCTGTAAAATTTCACACATGAGTTGCATGTTGCATGCCAAGCATTTGGTTATTTTACTGTCATTCAGTTAAATGTTAAAGCCTGTTTAGACGTGTTGGTTTTTCTCTCCACCAAGGAAAGGGCTATGACCAAGCATCATATGTTCAGTAAGATTATCATCACTAATCTAATCACTTTTTCCTGGCCTTAAAATGAAGAATGGACTCCTAAACAACTGTTTATGCAGTCATTTTATTCACTAAAGACACTAATGAACGAAGAAAAGAAAAGAAAAAAAGTAAAGAAGGTGTGATTGATTATTAAATAGTTTGATTTGGAGATGAATAAATAAAATTAGTCATATGTGCATAATAAGGGCATTGCCAGGACCCACCTTTTCACGCAAACATCCTATTCTTGATCAAATACATAGCCTAAACCTGATGTCCGTCCTTTCTCACTAAAAACCCGTTCACAGAACTCTCTAAGATAACCAAAAGCTAAAATGTAAATTGATTTATTTTTGTTTGTAAATTGAATTTAATATATGAGGGGTTTGGGTTTTTTATTTAGGCGTGATAGCATTTCTCGGAAATGTAATGCTTTAACCTTAATTTGTCTAAGTCATATCCCTGGATGAATGGAAAAGGAGGCTCGTAAATGGTTCTGTTGACTTCAAGACAGAGGAAATTAAGTCACTTAGGCTATATTAAATGGAAATGTTGGCAACACTAAAGAGTGCTCAATATATATCGACTATACAAATGCAACAGATTTCTTTTAGTTTTGCCAGATGGATCAATTTATTAAATTGAAAGAAAATCACTGCGACTTTGATTTGCAATTTTAACTGCTTTCCCAGGCATGATGAAACATGGAAAAAAAAATCAAATAGTTTGCAAATGGTTCAGCATTTGAAATGGCTCAGGCAGTAGATACAACCAAGTATACGTCTGTTAAACTGATTTCGTCAACGTAACCCTGTAATTTGAAAATCTACCCCTCACTTTTCGTGTCAGAATCATCAAAATAACCCGGGCAAATAATGACCGGATTCTACTGAATTACAAATAAAATAAAAAGTGACTCTAAAATATTAGATAAAAGTAGCTTATCATTTAATAATGTTTTCGGGATTAAAAAATAAATGAAATACAAGCAAAATTTAAAATCGTACGTTTTTGCAAGAATCAAATCGTACGAATTCACACGAAATCGCCACTTCGTAAAATAGCCTATGTTTTCCCGTGAGATCGTGTTGGAAAAGCACCTACGCCAATAAGGTAGCACTCAAAAATTAAATAAGAATACGAGGTAAAAAATAAACAACAAGACGAATTTTAGATTTTGTACGACAAGCATGCACTTAACTTGAAATAGGCTGCTCAATAACCTCAGTGCAATATTTTCTGTCAATAGGTTAGAGAGAGAGTGATTTGCTCAGAGTGAATACGAATGTGCCTTTCAGTGAATTGCTATCTATAGCTTTATTCTTATTTCAGTTCAAATATTCATCCGAAAAATACCCTTCGCTTGATATTAAATGCCCACTATCTTATTTTCACAATTTCCCGTCTATTTTTTACTCTCCCAGACATGAAAAAGGTAAACCCTTTATAGACCCTGTAGTTTCGCATTGATTAACACGAATGTAGATGTGTTTATGTTTTTTGCCTGTGTTTGCATATAATTAAATACAGGCCTACAGGTTAAAAGAGAGCCTCTATTCTGAAATGAAACTATAAAGATATCATCATACCATCCATACAGATTGGGTTGCTATATTTCTACAATCAAAGTATTGAAACAATATTTAAATGTGTTATACTCAGTCATCCTGAAAATATCAATTTCATAAAAACTTAGTAGGACATAAGAGAAGACTAGAGAAGAGAACAGAGAGACGTTTCCTTACAGGGTTTACGACTACTCGGAAAAACAGTTTGTCAGGAAAACCTGGCAAGTTAAAAAATAATTGAAAGTAATTGAGTAATTGAGAGAGCCATTGAACTTGACCGCTAATGCAAAGATGCTTACCAGCGTTTGGCTAAGCGCTGACTCAATATATCATGACAACACTGTCAATATATCAATCAACTTTGACCGTGAACATTTCTCCATCTTTGGGGGCCTTTCGTGTGAAGTTGTTTCCTCTCCCCTTTTTCCGGAGGCCTCGCGTTACTCTACATGTCTATTGACAACCTCTGGCCAGACAAGGTCCAGACTACTTATTATTTACAAGATGTCTCAAGTTCAACTGTGAAGTCCACCGCTTAACAAAAGTCTGTCCGAAATGTAGACGTGGGGGAAGAGTTGTTTTAGGGCTAGAGAGGCGACAGATAACGTGGAGGAGGGGAGCTGGACGTGAACTTGGGGGAGATGAGTCGGACATTTCTCACACAAATAGGTCGCCTGGCAGCAACTGCAAAATCTCGTCGCTGTCTTGTCACATTTTTTGTTTGAAAAATATTTGAAAAATGATAATAATATTTTACACACACACACACATATAGGCTGCATATGACTATAGCCTATGCATAGCCTATCACACGTGTTATAATATAATAACGCATAGCACCTTAAAAAACGAAACAAAAAATCAATCTTCAAACATTCATTTTGATTTTATGTTCACCTGCATTTTGGACAAAAGTTTTGTTGCAGTATGATTATAGCCTACAGTATGTTTTATTACTTTTCAGTTATTCATATTTTCCAACGTATAGGCAGCATTTAGAAAACTCGTGTCCTCATGTGTTTGGATTCTCGATCCACGTCGACCTCACATAAAATAAATCCTATCTTATTTAGGTCGACAATAAACAAAGAATTTTAGTTCTCAACAAAAGTTGAAGTTTTATTGTTTGTGTTGAAATTGGGCGCGGTCTGCGCTTTGTGCGTTTTCAAAAGCGAAAAAAGAGCCGCCATTAAATCACAATGTAAACTCAAAAGCAGACGCACCGTTTGTTTGAATGCTTTTGTCAAGTTCAATGTTAACTAGAAGTGGTAGAAGGAAGGACTTAGATTTTTTATGGCCCCCCTGTCTGAGCAAGGAACAAGTTACATTTATCAAGTTGTGTGAAAAATAATAGAATAACAACGTTTTACTTTCTTTGGAAAAAAGTATAGCCTATATCTATATATTTATAAACGATCACGAAATAAATGTAAGCTTAGACTAATAGGCTGCGTCCAACAGAAGTGACTGTTTTTTTTTTTCATTTAGAAATCCTACAATTGTTAGACTTTCGTGTGATTATATATTATGCTCAGAAAAGAAAAATTGAATGAAATTGACACAAAATAACACCATGAGCTACGGCCTTTGCACGTGACCCCTATGCATAATAGTCTATTAGTTTACCAGAAGCTTAGATTTAGATTTATAACAAATAACATGTCACCAGAAAGTTAATGTTAAATAGGCCTATTAATACTCAAAACTTATTTATTTTTATAAATGCAGACACCTATGCAGTTAATGCTTGGATGAGATACGAAAGTTACAAATTGTAAATTTACATTTTGCGCCTTGCATGTAACCACCGCAGAACTTTGCCATACATTCATTCCAGAATTAAAATTAAACCAGTGTCAGCATCAGTTGTTTTTTGCTTAAACTGACGCACGTATTATATAAGATCTTTATATGGCGAGCTTTAACGGCAGCCGATGTACACTGAGCAAATAAAGAAGGAAAAGCACAACTTGAAAGTGGACTAGCTTGCCGAAGGTGACAATGTGAAGCCGCTGAGTAACGACAGACCTTTTACACCCTTACTAATCTAGACCGACATTAAGTGCAGGTTGCAAAGGCAATAGGCTGCGGATCTGTTCACTGTCTGACAATTAAACTGTTCGGATTTGAGCAGAAACGTAAATTAGGCCTGATGGAGACTATAAACTAGATTATCGTGTATAAATCTGCGAATGGTGAGGACAGCGGCAACTTTACATTTCTGAGCGCATGAGTTAATGTAGCCTACTACTTAATATAAAGAATTAGGCTATAAGAGGGCACCTTAAGTATGATGTGTTCATTACTGCATGCAGCACCAGAATAAAATCACTAGCGTTTAATTTGGCTTGAGGGAATTGACAGACAGTTGCGTTTAAACGTGAAGAGCCCCCAGGCAAACTGAACTGTGATATGAATATGTTGCAGTTTGAATGGTATTCTTGAATATTAATAGTTTCAGGAAAGACAAAAGCTGTTTCTTATCTTTAAGCATGTGACTTTCAAGGTCAAGGTTAAGAGCTGATTTAGTACCTAGCCTACATCTTCTGTAGTCGAGCGCCCCCTCCTTCTCTGCCAACATCAAAACACTGCCGCCCTAGCTCTAACCGTGAGGAGGAAATCCCATAGATTACCATATAAGTTTTGAAATCAGTGTTCATGAATGTATATGAAATTGTTAGGATACATTTGTGCTCCAAATTGTTATAAACTTTACTTTTTTATCTAAAAGAAAATTTTAAGGCGCGAGTTAGCCTACGTGTTTGCATTCACATTGTAAAACAAAAAAGGTCTTCAATTCCCAAAGGCTCCAATAACAAGCCATATTTCAGCTGAATCATACGAACACATTTGATGTATAATGTCAAGAGATTAATACACATTCAAAATTGAAATAAAACAAAAATTGTCTACATACATCTGCCAAGAAATCGCTAACAAAATGCTGTAAAGTGCTGCAAATTGTCTTGAACCAATTTCAGAAAAATGGCAGAAACGGTTTGTCAGTTTCATTCACAATGTCAGCAATGACATCAGTAATTTGACAACAGAGGACTGAAAAGAGTCATTGGGCGACGCTCAATGAGAATAATACATAAATACACTACTTTGTTATGAAAACACTGTATGGAATTAACATATTTATTAAGGTTTGTGATATATATGTTACTGTTTTACAAGCGATATAAACATAGTAAATAGGTATTGACAGGTATTGAGTAATAAGGTAGCCTATTGGACTACAACAACAACGACAACAATTGACATCGCCTACGTAACATTTAAATGCAAGCTATAAAGAAGACTAGGCCTACTTCAAACGAACACAGTTACATATAGGCAGGCACGTGCGTTATATACAAGCTATATTGTCCTTTCATGTTTTCCATTGATTAAGATTAATAATTTTTGAGTCCCATTCTTTTTTTTCTTCTTTTTTTGGTGTAAATGCGCTGGGATAACATTCAGCCCCCAGTCCAAAAAAACGTCCTCGCAACGACTTGCTTTTCTTAATTTGAAGTCACCGAGAAAAACAAAAATGCAGCTTTGCTTTATGGCGCACTGTTCTTAACTTTGGCAATGAATTTCTTTTCCTTAACCCTCCTGTTTTGAAACCAAATCGTGATTTGACGCTCGGATAAGTTGGTTGCCGCTGAAATCTTTCTCCTCTTGTCCTTTGTGATGAATTTGTTGGCTGCATACTCTTTCTCCAGTTCCTTGAGTTGTACTTTTGTGTACGGTATCCGCTTCTTTCTACCTCGACGGAATGAGCCCCCGTCATGTTGGTGGGCCACAACATCTGGAACGAATAACAAAAAGGTTTATTAAATAATGGGCTCATTCATTATCTACCTAAACTACGTTCCAAAAAATTTAGCATTTGTAGAGTTAATCAATTTAACAATGTAGACATATGCAGACTTTATTTGATTAGTAAATTATATCTTTCTTTATGTAAGCGTGTTGTATTTGTGTGCTTTAGAAAATAAAGTCACATTGGTGCTCTTGTTTCTGAAATTTAAAATATATATCTAAAATAAAACATGTCTTCTGTCTGACCAGAAAAGTAATATCTTGGATATTTGTGAGAGCTTTGGCTATACCTTAACGTTTAAAAAATATTTTGAGCACTCTCATTTCAGACGAAATATAGTTTAAAACGTACCCGCTAAAGCAGACTTCCAGAGATGGCCAGCCTGGCTCTGGTCCTTGGAGCAATACATCTGACTACCCCATCCGTTAGCCAGAGCCCAAGGTTGATAGGTGTCCATGGGCAGGAGACTGTCGTGTCGCGGCTCTCCCGTTCCAAGCGTCTGTACCACTGACACGTCCAAATAACTGGCCATGGACTGGTAGGGACTGGGGTAGCTGTGGTAAAAGGCGAACTCTTTAGCCCTGCTAGGATATTCTTCAGATGTGACCGGGGTATCCATGTATTTTTCTGCAGAGTAGCTGAGTGCACTCGGCTGCGTGCAGGACTTGAGGGAACCCCGCCCCATTCTGCAAGGATAATAGCTGTTGCCAAAGTAGCCGTACGGGATGGGACCGGTGGACGAGGCCTGTGGAACCGCTGGGCAGGGTGTGCACTGCTTGCCCGGCTCTGCTGAACTTGAAGTCGGTACGTCCACAGTGGAATAGCTGGAGCCGTGGACGAGGCTAGACGGGTGGCCACTCAAAGCCGAGTGGGCCATCAGATTCCTGCACTGGTTGGCTGCAAAATTGCCACTTCCAACCAGACCCTCCATGTTCTTCAGCTCATCCAAGTTGTTTTCATACACAAACATAACCGTGTCCGCCCAGCGAGGATTCAGGACCAGGGAGGTGGTCATAGCACGCTCACCATTCGGACGGAAAATTATGTTGCAAAGACTAAAGTCCGAAGCAGGACACTCAGTTACATTGGTACAGCTGCATTGACGCAATGGACTACAGTCTGCATTGCAGTGCCTTCATTGGATAAGACCTGCACCACGTGCCGCATAAAATAAACCTTGACTGAAGAATGTTAAAGTTTTTTTTTTTTTTTTTGTCAAGACCGAGTTAAATGTGTAAAAGTTATCTTCAAATGTTGCCTTGCATTGCCTTTATGCATTAATCCACTCTAATCCACATTTTGTTCTTTAACTCACTGAGTAATACATCGCATCTTTGGCCTTTTGGGGAAAAAAAACTTATGTTACGTCTGCTGCTACTTGTTATTTTAAATTTTGAGTCATTGAAAGAATATACATTTTGATTTTAATTATGTTGTATAAGAATATGGTCACAATATAGGCTATGATAAAGGGATTTTCTTTTTCATCTCTTACATGTTCATGTCATATTATTACGCACTGAATATGCACGCGCTATACTTGCTACATGAAATAATATAATTTATATAGAAATATTCATGGAAGCTCCCTTGCTGATCATCAAATACTATAACGATTTATCTCAACATCTCCACTGCAAAAAGCAATAGAAATGTTTAAATGGGTCATACTTTTTATTTAGGATTTAATTACACATTGGCCAAGCACACGTTGAAATGCCTTTAAATCATTACAGACATTTTAAAGGCCCATAATCAGCAGTGCCAGATGTATAAATTATTTATCAGTACTATAAAAAAATGAAAAATCATAACTTGTCTCATACATAAGATTGAACAACGCCTCGAAACATTTTATGAAATACTAGACACAATCCGCTTAAGATTGAAGCAAAATATATACTTTCAAAACGGTTCCCTCGGTTGTTATTCAAAAGTCTCTATCGCTAATATAGAATGAGAACTGCAGCTGCACAAATCACAAAATGTGTAAATTATTATTACAGAGTTTGCAAGGTGTTTAAAGGTTTTTAGATAAACGAGTTGTGCGCCTATTTTTTATTTCACATTCTATCATTGACTCGTTACCCCTTAATTTTTTTAAAATGAAAATTACTAAAATCGTGAACCCATTTTTTTTTTTCAAACAAGACACTATAAGCATTTTGCCTCTGGAAACTGAGATCAGGTGAAGAAGATAAAACAATCGAAAACACAATTTGATCCAAACTCGAGTGAGATTCGCCTGTAAGCAAAATGTAAAAGTATTAATACTATAAGAAAATGCCTCTAAACGAAAAAATAAAGAAACATGACTGACAAATGAATGTTTAATGAAAATTTTAAAATTAAACATATTTTACTGTTACATATTAATGTATTTTTAATATGTAAATTCTCCAGCAATTATGTGTTGTTGTTTGTATGTTTGTTTTTACTTCCCCCTCTCAGAAATACCCTTAGATTATATGTATTTATATGTGCTGATATTTTTAAATATTTTTAGAGGCTTAAAGCGTAATGCACATTTCATTGTGTGTGGAAAATTCAGGGAACAACAAGATGCTTCCCTTTTAATCCTCCTTCCCACACACACACCTCCCCAGACTGCTGTCTTTACATAAAGGTCAGGCAAGGCCCTCAAGGTCAAGGCCAAGTTTAAAGGGATGAGCCCTCCCTGAAGGGCCTGTTTAGGAGGCAATGATAGAAGCAGTCCCTCCTTAGGCAAACGATCCAAGTTCAAGGTCTCTGAATCCAGCAAGAATAATAAAAAAGCATACAGGCAAACAAAATTGCTCAGATTTCAAAGAAATGACTCAAACCATCATATTCAGAGTGTAATGTAAATAACTTGAAATTCAATAGATCTATCCAAAATAAGACGAACAGGATTCACTGTGCTTTTCATGTTGTTTAAACATTATGAATCACCTATGAATTTCCATTACCACTAAACAGCTGTTACTCTGGGTTCAAGCATACGATTTTTGTAGTCAGGACTATAAGAAGCCTCAAAGCACATGTTGTGCTTGTGCGAGGCTGCTACTGTACACAGGAAATGCCTTAATGGTTTAATTGTAAAAAGCCCTGCCCACATGCAAGGGGTCTTACAAGAAACTACAGTCTGTCCAGCACGAATTAACTTACATCTTCAGAAAACTGGCGCAGGGTAAGTTTTATAATAAAATCTTATTGATACAATATTTAAAACCATTTGTAAACGTAATGGAAGCAGTAAAGTTCAATTGACAGATAGCTAAAGTGAAGTTATACCACGCGAAAGCGAATTTAAAAGTTTGGCCTATAGGCAACGTTTTGCGTTGTAAGTTTCACGTGAATCGATGTAAGAGTTCATAAAATCAAAAACAAAATTTATTTTAAACATAAAAGCAAAGGTAGCCTAATGAGGTGTTTTGACTTTCTTTACCAAACATTTTACATTTACACTGAAGACGACGCCTAAATGCGTTAATGCGACGTGTTGGACGAGAACTGCAATATTGCACAATTACACAATTCCAAAGTTATTAATACCATTTCGGTGGAAATTTTCAAAGAAATGATATAAAAAGTGCAAGTTAATTTCTCTTAATTGCCGTTTTGATGCATTTCAAACTACAATAAATGGTTTAAATCAATAATTACAATATCATTAATTTTGTTTATGCACGAGAGTATGCTGTGGTTGGCGTCCTTTCAGTGAAGTGGAAAACTATTAAAAAAAATTGTAATTGAAATCCTATTACAAAACTTTTGAACGTTTTTCTGCATACTTTTTGAACACGAAGCAATCATGTTTCAATAAAGCGTGAGCAACAACATGATCTATGAAAAGTAAAGTGTGCAATGTGCAATTTCCCTTTCTGTATACTTTGTGAGTCAACCGGCTAAGATATGTAGACATTATGGTTATCACTTATAGGCTACTCTCAGCACTGTTATGTTCTCTCGAATATAAAGTTCACCGAACATTTTAACCTTTCACTATTTTGCTTGTCCTCGTGTCGTTCCAAACCTCTATGACTTCTGTAGAATACAAAAGAACATATTTTGAATAAAGTTGGGGTCCAAACGACATTGGACTCCATTGACTTGCAATGAATGGACAAAGACTTTTTTCACCCACATATCTCCTAGTGTGATCAACAGGAAAAAGAGAAAGGCGATTTAAGTTTGAAACGACATGAGGGTGAGTAAATGATGAAAGAATTTTCATTTTTATGTGAACTAATCCTTAGTAAAAAATAAAATAATAATAAAATAAACAGCTACAGGAAGCACACGGAGAGGAATTCTGATTGTTACTTCAGGAAAGGGTCTTTAATAAAATGTAATTTTGCCCAGCTGTACCCATTATTGTGATATAGAATTCTGAACATTTAAAAGTGAGAATTGTAATCTCACTCATAGGACTTTAATATAAACATTACTGGCTGGTTTTACCAAAGCACTTATAAGCAAAAAGTTAGTATCACGCAACCTTATCGACATGTTACAAATATCCAAGCATAAAAACAATGCGCATTTTACTCTGACAGTTCTTCAGAGACAGAGACAAAGACATAAAATATTAATAAAATTTTCAATATGAATGACTTGTGATTATTACCAAGGTACACAATATCTAAGATTTTACTCAGTTAAAGTAGCCTAAATAAATGTAATCATGTCACATGAAACACTCCAGTAGTGTAAATAAATAAATAAATAAATAAGTGAGTGAGTGACTGAGGGAACATGTGTAAATTAGCTTCTCCCACTTAGCATATTCCTCTAATGGCAGGTTCAAATCTGCCTAGGTAACCTGTTCCGTTGCATGGCATATTGCATATTTTTTTAAAGGCAGTCACAACAATGCTTTGACCACTCAAACCAGATCTAAGAAAAGTCACTCTGTATCCATGTAATGGCGTTGTTCTCTGCAGTGAGGATGCGGGTGTTGGTGTGCTATTAGCCTACTGTTCTTCACAACTCTATGTATAGGCTAATAACGCCTCTATTCATAATAGTAATAATAAAAAGTCACATAGCATTTTAATCATTTTTACAATTATAGTTTCTATTAGTCTGAAAATCCAGTTTCCGACATATCGTTATAAATACGTTTAAAAGGTCAAATGTAGCTACATAACAATATCTAAGTAGCTAAATCAAATCCTGTGATGAAAATAAAACTGGAAATTGTGTCGTGAAACCATATAATTTATTTTCGCCTATTAATTTTGTTATTTTGGCAACACCAGTAAGGGCTAAAAGACCCACATTAAAAAACAATGTTTTAAAAAAAAAGCTCCCAAGAATTTCATCCAGTTAAATCATATATTTCTACTCTGACCGCCGCATCCTTCAATCTTGAATGAATGAATTAAATGAATGAACGACACTTTTGAAATACGAATGAAATTTGTGTTGGACTCAAAGTGTTCAAAATCATTGGAAATTGCGGAAATAAATAAATTTATTTCCTTCAATCTTCAGGGGCGCCGGTGTCTTTCCGCGTGAGGGTGCGCAAAAATCTACAGGGAAAAATCAATAGCAAATGTTTAAACCCCCAAAACCTTATATTTTGAAACATTGATTTACAAAGCAGTTGTCAATATGTCATTGCTGCTATTCATTCCCTTTTTCAGTTGTAAAAAAGTACTAGGTACTATGCAACTCTATCCCAAAGGGCAATAATGTATACAGATGACCAGTTAATATATTCACCTACTCAGAATCCAGAAGGGGTGAAATCAGATCTAAAAGATAAATGCATGCAGTTTGTGACAGCGTGATTATAGGAGACAAGGAAATATTGAAAGACTAGTGATAATGTAAGGACAATGTATCATCTAATTAAATTAGAATAATTTTATGCCAGTCAATAAGTTTTTGACACAAATATAGGCCTATGTGAATTTCAGAACACCAGGTTATCATGTAATGATGTAATGTCCCTATAACTCTATAAGAATAGTGGTATCTGTGGAAAAAAACTACTTTACAAATAAATAAAATGGATAGTATTTCTGTCTTTAGCACCACGTAACACAATCTCTGTATAAGTTTTTAGTGTAATAAAAAAGGATGGTATATTCTATGGAAAAAATAAGTATATTGCTAAGAAAAATGTATAATTTTGTGCCAAATTATCTGAATCGTAAGCCTTAAAGGTCATTGACATCTGTGCAGAATGCATTTTACTATAATGTACATTTTAGGGGAAATATGACTGCACTTGCATGGCATTCAAAATGCCTTAATACATTAAAACATCATAAAATCACATACCTCCAAACTGCAGATCTCTGATAATAACTGATCTTAATGGCAATCTGAGAGTGTAGGATGCACATTTCTCAAACATGCTCTTTATATGCACGAAATAGATGCTAGTTAAGAATGCCGTCTAATCATTATGGATTGACATGATATGAAATAGCACAACTGAACTAGCCTACATTAGGATAAATGTGTAATCTGGATCTAATCAGCTAAAGAAATCACCTTTAGGGATACAACTGATTGTCACTTGTCACAACTTCTAAAAGATTCATATTCACAAACCCTTGGATAAGATGTCCTTTTGTGGGTATTGCCCTAATGGTTGCTATCTACTTCTAATCCTTAATTTTAGAATTATTTTAAGTGCAGCACATATTAGGGCTGATATTTGCAGTACAACACAAACAAAAAAACAAACCTGAAAACTGAAGTTTTGTAGAGGATAATGTAGGAGGATAATATTTTTTTCCCAAACTAGATTTCATTAACCAAGTAAATGTCTCGTTTCTGATGAGTTCAATGGACAAAAGGTAGGCCAACCAAGAAGCAATTGTAAATTGTAAATATAATTTTAACTAACTTATCAATTTAATAAATCAGATAGGCTACCATTTACTCATATAATAATAGTTGTTATTGTTGTTGTTGTTGTTGTTGTTGTTGTTGTTGTTGTTGTTGTTGTTGTTGTTGTTGTTGTTGTTGTTGTTGTTGTTGTTGTTGTTGTTGTTGTTAACAACACAGTCATTGGTAATTTTTTCTGAAACAAGTATGAAGCAATCTTAGCATAGATTACAATCCTGCTCTTTGTACAGTTTAAATTTCAGTAATTATCAGACACACTTGAAACAGCACATCAGTACCTTTACTTGAACATAAAAGACAGGTGTGTTGGAGCAGGAAACTATATCTGCAGAACAACTTTTCGGTACCTTATAATCCCAATTTCCACGTAAACGTAAAGCCTTGTGGATCACTATATGCATTAATTATACAAATGAGACTTATTGATAGCACTAGAAGCTGTTAAGGAGGGGTGATGAGTAGTCCTGTTTAAAAATGAGAAATATGAGAAGTCTTTACTAAAAATACCCATACCTATGTGACATTTTAAACATAAAACCATTTTCAAGAACGTCACGATCAAAGTATATTATGCATTTTTGAAAAAAAAAGAGTCCTGCATCAGAGCAATACATATAAAAATGTGCGCAACCAAGTTTGTGTTCAACACTAATAGAATCCCCCTTAACAGTTTGTTCAGGTGCACCTGATCTGCCCCAGTAAAATACAGCTTTATAATATTGTGTGGTTACATTGCGCATGGGGAACAGATTTAAACTTCTGAAGGAAGACGAAGAGGAGTGAATTTAAATATCTTTAGTTTTTTTTTTATTAACATAATAATAATGTTTTTTTTTGCCCTTTATGATAAAACAAATAATTGCAGTGAAGCTACTTGAACATTTCACTGTTTCGAATAGCTAGCCATAATATTGAACATTAACTTATTAATGCAGCAACCTAAATATGCCTGTTAAATGCAGTTTTATAAAATAAAAGTAGGCTAGTTTATACAAATACATGTCAGAATAAAGAGCACTAATATAAAAGTACAATAATAATATAGAAAAAAACACAAAATATGGCTGTATTTTCTTTTTTTAAGTAGCCTATTACTAGGGAAAATAGTTTGGGAAAAACTGCAGTATCTGCTGACATTATGTAGCGTATAGATACATACAATTTTGTGCCAAAGACCATAACGGACACGCACACAAACAGTGCATATCTAGATCATTGTGTATCAACAATTATCAATGCAGACAGTGTCGTTTCATTACAGCTAAACTGAGTAGCCTAAAGTACAGACAACACACATTTTTGTCTGAAGCCCAATTTCGGTCACCCTTACGCGATATCTGCACCAGCCTCCAGATACTACAGCCTCAGTAGAGCCTTTCCCTTAAATGACAAGTAATCAAAGCACTGACATAACAATATAACTATTGGTCAGTTTGATATCAGGCTAATCTGAAGCGCCACAGATGGGAGCATATGCTACATGTGGGAAATGCAGTACTCGAAGTGTGTGTGTGTGTGGGGGGGGGGGGGGGGGGGGTTTGAGTGCCAGTTGCCTAAACCAGAGGGATGAAATTGTTGTTGTCCACCTAGGTTGAAATCGCGTTCCGGGGCGGGGCGGGGCGGTCAGAGTACGCGGGCAATGCGTTATAAATGCCGGTAGCCTACGCAAAAAAAGTGAGTGGGAGTATTGTCTACAGTTTAAAATATAGTGCCGGTACTGGTGCGTATACCGGCCCACTTCGAGCACTGGATATGCCACAGTCGTGAGATGGAAAGAACAGAGGGCAGCTCTTTCTGTTGCTAAATCAATACGCAATGTAAAACAAAACGTGAAAGCCTCAAGTAGCCTACTAATGTTAATTACGGACATTATTCTATTCAGAATCCAAAACTGCATAATCTAAAACAGGAACGCAAGCTGAATGCTAAATGGCAGACAATACGGTAGCCTATAACTTTATGAAAATAAACTTTTGTACTATAACTCACAATAAATAGCCTACAAACTGTAAAATTAGACAAATGGATACATAAATGTTAAAACATTAGATCGGAGTGACATAAGACCTTTACTTAAGTTTAGTGTCCAAACAAGCCAACACAATCTCATGAAAGTGCTTATCTATACCACGAATGTTATTTCTCGTGCCAATTATACGCCAAAAATGGTTTTAGCGTGTGTATGCTATCCACTAAAAACCACTTGGGTAGGATTAGGGTGGGGAGTGCGTGCGTATTACACACCATAAAGTGCGTATCATGTGCACGCGAAAACTGCGTAGCATATGCACGCAAAAACTCTTTTTGGCGTATAAATGCCACGAGAAATAACATTCGTTGTATAGATACGCACTTTTATGAGATCGGGCTCAATAAGCTCAACCACATGGTAACTGCAGAAGCCCTTAATGATCCACATCGCGTGCAGTCACGTGATATTTTATCTGTACGCATCACTGTATCATTGCTGTGTCTTTAAAATGGTCTTAAAATCACAATAATTAATTAAGACACTAAAGTTAAAATTATTCATCAGGCTAACTTCCTATATTCAATCGCACTATACCGTTCCTTCGTTCAGCACCTTTGAGCCTGACAGCTCCTATAACGATGCACTTAAAGCAAAGATTCACCCATATATGAAAATGTTGTGATCATTTAGGCTACTCATCCTCATGTTGTTCCAAACCTGTGTGAATGTCTCTCTTCTCCGGAACACAAATTAATAAATTGTGAAGAATATTTCAACTCTGTGTCTACACTGATAGTAGTTCCAAAACAACATGGACTTCACTGATATTTTTTACAGACAGAAATGCATTTAAATTGGGAACGACATGAGGACGACTAAATGATGAAAGAACTTTAATTTCTGGGTGAACTATCCCTTTGAGCATAAAGCAGGCGCTACTTCATCGTAAAATAAGGTTGACATGCGACGCTTATATTGCTTATTATAAAGCAACGCCAGCATATTCTGTCTGGCAACGTTGATTTTTTTTTATTATAAAATCAGTTAGTTCAAATTCTCTGACAATTTTCCAATTAATTGTCTTTTTAAAAATAAATAAATTTTCCTCACATAGGCCTACTTATACGGCACTGACACGCTTTCATCTCTTTCATAAACTGTAGACCTCTGCAATTTGGGGACATAAGGATTCTAATGATTGACTTCCAAAAATACAAACATCAAACACCAAGGAACAATCAGGGTTGGCCTATCTCAACGGGGAAGCCACTGTGACAGTATGCAAAGGGAGGTCGATCTTAATTCTCCATAACAAAAAAGTACAAAGGCCGGTCGGAGACCAAAGACAATTTAACACCTCCCTCTGTCCGCGCGCCCCGGCGGCGCCTCAGCGGATAGAGCGCGTCTCTCATTAGTAGAAGATGGGACGACCTGAAAGGTGCAGAGGTGAGGGAGGAGGGGGGGGGGGGTGGACAGCGACTACAAAAACAACTCATCTTTTCCTTCATAAACGAACTTGGCTCGGAAGACAAGTGACGAGAGAAAATTCCTTTTTTGGGGGGTAGGGCCTGGTCTGGGACTGTTTTGAGGACTATGAGAAGTGTGTGAAAATCAATTTGGGGAATATCTGGATTGCGGACGTGATATAAACGATAAAATGCGTAAGTAGCCAACAACATCCACATTTCAACAGCAAGCTGAGAGGACCGTAGCCTACACATTTTTTTCATGTCGTTCAAGTATGCCTGCTGTAACTACAAAATCAACATCTGTGTAGCGAATTCATTTAGGAAATTAACTTTGGGGCTTTACGGAAGCTCCCTTCTTTCTCATTGTAAATGTGATGTTCGCAAAGTAAACGAATGCATAATGTGAAGTACATTTTCAGTAGCAGAGGGCAGGGAGTCGCCAGTGTCTACTGTTCATGCTGACAGTGATCAAGGAGAGGAAGAGTGCCCTCGTATTTCAGCACTGAATGGGATAGACCAGAGTCGGCGGCACCGGACTGCTTTCACGAGGGAGCAGCTGACCCGTCTTGAGCAAGAATACTGCAAAGAAAGTTACGTGTCTCGACCCAGACGATGCGAACTGGCGGCAGCGCTTAACTTGCCCGAGACTACAATAAAGGTAATTCACTGCGCAGAACTTTTCATGCCACACTCAACCTCTGGCCCAACAGACAGCATTTAAAGAGTTTGCTATTAAAAAGTGTTAATTTAAGAATAGATTTGAGGCTAACTTCTGCAGTCTATGAAAGTCTACTGAAGTAGAATTTTTAATTTTGAGTTTAAGAGAGGATTGTTTGTGTTTTGTGAGACTGGGGGTTACAGACAAGCCAAGAAGCCATAAACCGGATCTCCCTGCTGAAACTGAAAATTTGGTTACATTTACCATTACCTAATCCCAACAACATGCTGTGTCCTTCATCAAGATCCTTTATCACTCTATTTCTTTATAGGTCTGGTTCCAGAACAGGAGGATGAAGGACAAGAGGCAGCGTCACAGTTTGCACTGGCCTAACCCACTGGACCCAAACCTGTGTGCCTTCATGGTGAGTCAGGCGGCTGCTGGACTCCCCTACCCACTGCTGCCCCGCTTACCCCTTCATCTATACTCTCATCTCGGCATGGGTAGCCTCCCTGGTTTTTCAAACCCCTACAGCGCCACCACAAGGCCAGTGGACACTTTTCACCTCCCTCCTTCGACCTACCCATGGCTAGGTGGACTTCCACAGCCTGCTCTCTATTCCCCTGTCCAGACAATGCACCATCCCGCGGGATGCCACTGTCCCCATTGCCTGCACTGGAGACCGGACCACCTGCTTAAACCTAGAGGGGGAGCTAGGACAGGCACGCAACCCAAAACCTTCGGCAGTGCTTCAGGATAATGGGATAGAGGTGCATTTACAATGATAAAACGAATAGATCACCCAAAAATGAAAATTTCATCATTGTTTACTAAACCTACATGACATTTTCTACAGCGGGATACAAAAGAATAAATTATGAAGATTTGTTTGCCCATACAATGAAATTTCTAAGGCTGTTTTTTTATTTATACATCTGTACAGTTATTCAAAATCTAGATAATGTCACTCTTGAAGAAATATTTTGTTGTTTATCATACTGTAATATAGATAACAGTTTGGTTTACTTTCTTAAAATACCTGATCTTTTTTTGTTTGTTCAACATTTTTCATCTTGACATTTCTGCACCTGAACACCGTGTACATAAATGCTTTCCAAAAATATATATGACAAAATTGACTATTAAAAATATTTATGGAAACCTTTTACTTAATGTATTGCTGCCTTTTTCTTAATAAAAACATAATAATTAACAATAATAATGGGACTATGCAAGGACAGAAAACAGTTAATGCTCTACTCATTAACATCCTCAAGAATTCATATACCTGAATTCACACCAACAATTTTGTCATTGTTTAACACCAACCTGTTGACCAAACAGCACTATAATCTTAAAGACTACTTATCAACTTACAGACACGAAGTTCCTGTCATTATACTCCTTGCTAGACACAACCTGCTGAATTATGATCTTGAAAATCTAAAATCAAACAGCCTGTAACCAGACAAAACATCAACAGGTGGACAGGGGTGTCTGAGACTCCAGAGCCTCAAAGATCTTGCTCTAATATATAATGTCTGCAAGTAAAACACCTGAATTAATGCATAAATTAATGCATTGGCAGAAAAATGGACTTGCCACACTGACTGTCTTGAATTTATGAATACACATAATTGTATACATATATACACATATACAGTTCAAAAGTTTGGCATCAGTAAGAATTCTTTTTTGAAAGAAAATACTTTTACTCAGCAAGGAAGCATTTAATTGATCAAAAGTGGCAGTAAATATATATAAGATTTATATAAAAAATGTTTTTCTTATGAACTTCCTATTCACCCAAATCACATTTCCACAAAAAAACGTTAAGCAGCACAACCTTTTACAACATTTATAATAACAAGAAATGTTTCTTGAGCAGCAAATCATCATATTAGAATGATTTCTGAAGGATCATATGGCACTGACTGAGTAGTAATGATGCTGAAAATTCAGATTTGATCACAGGAATAAATTACATTTTAAAATATATAAAAATAGAAAACAGTTATTTTAAACTGTCATAATATTTAATAATATTACTGTCTCTATTTTTGATCAAATAAATAAGCCTCGGCAAGCAGAAATCCCACGAACACCAAAGCTTTGAACGGTAGTGTATGTTAATTCATTGTTTAATTCACTGCTACCATTGTCTATTAAATTATGGCACCGGTCATGACTTTTAAGAAAAAACACATACACACAACCAAACACCCCAGCTTTCAACACACTCTACTTGAAATTAAGAATTAAGCAGTTCGAAGGTGAACATATCCATATCCAGGTGTGTGGGCTTATTTTACCTCCACCTGCTACAGGTGAACTCTAGTTGAAAGGCTTCTCAATCTGTGTCTCAGCGTAAATAAACCAGCGTCTGGCTTGTGTCATACAAGAACATGAGCTGAATGCCCTACATTCAAATTAATTTGTAGCTATATACCAAAACAATTAATGTGATGTAAAAACTTCAGGGTTGCTGCTTCATATGGATGAAGTATTTTTTTGGTATTTGTAAGGAATGTCATAGCATTACTTTAGATAGAATGCATTTAAAAACGTTGTTTGTAAAACAATAATAATTAACCTACATATGGATGCATGTCATTGTCACATTGTCACATCCATGCATGTTTAGAGGTGTAAAAACCATCACTTTGGATGCTTAGATCATTAGAGACATCAGCAGTACCCTTGTCTGAGTCTGACAATAACTCAATGGGTGACGTCTGCAGTAAAGCCTTGGCAATAGAAGGGAAATGACAGTGAAGAAAAAAAAAACTGCTCCTGTGAATTGCGAGTGATGTGGTAAATGGGGACAGACTGTAAAGAGATTCTGCTCTGGTGACTGTGGGAACACCGATTGAGCACACAGTAGTGGATCCTCTTTTGTCTGGAGAGCACTACCTTGTGACTTTTACAACTTCCTGCTCCTAATACTGCCTCGGCCTTGAGGGAGTCAGAGGTGGGTTGACATGACTGCAAGTTCTCCATAAACCTTCCTCATCCAGCCTCAGTATATAAATATATTAGTTAAAAACATGCCTCTTCTTATTTCCTATTTGAAATATTTTAAAGAACTTTGTTTATTTAATCAATGCAGCCACACATCCACATTTTTTAAAACATCTTAACATAGTTTAAAGGAAGTTGCTTCAAAATGCATCATACGCAGATCAATAAGTTTCTGTTCAATTTTTAATATTGGGTAGTTCAGAAGATACAGAAGAAGTTGCATTTGCAGCAGTTTCACAGGATTATTTCTATTTCAAATAAATTATGTTTGGTTGAACTTTCTATTCATCAAAGAATCCTGGTTAGAAAAAAGTATCAGTTTGCATAAAAAGTAAGTCAAGTATTCAACATTGATAATAATAAGAAACACCCCGTGAACACGTAATACAAGTGCGCATGATATCACCGTTTCACAAAGTCACGTTTTTGTTCTTTACACGGAGAAAGGCATCGTTTTAAAAAGCTTGCATTTTCAGGCCCTCAAAACGCCACTGTCGTGTAAATGAATGACCAAAATGCATAAAAAGTTTTCCGTTTTGGTGTCATGTAAACATACCCAAATTAATGCAATATTATTGACAGATTTAAAAGAGCAGTTTCATGTCTGTCCTTGTAATGTTCAACTGGTCAAGAGAGTCATTAGTAGGCCTACAGTAATCTGATTACACTGTTGGAGATGTAATTAGTAGCCATTAATAATTGCTTTTTTAGAGTTAAGTACCCAACACTGTTTATAGCCTTGGTGAAAATACTTACTTCTTTCAAAACTTGAAAAAAAAAACTACCAATCCAACACTTTTAAACAGTGTATTTAGTGTATTTACACGTTTCCACCGCATCCTGGACTTCCCACACTGTCACTAGCCACCCATACTGATTTTTGCTGATTTTGCCTGCACATGAAAAAAAACTTCAAGAGGCCAAAAGTGTTGAAGGTATGAACTGCACAGGTACAGTAAGATTATCACACAAGTAAATGTGATGCTATTTGGCTTATAAAACAGCAGCTAACATGCTCATCTGGCTCAAGCATTAGATTTCCACATATATTCACATTCTTTTTCCCTCAGACAACTTCAAGTACACACTAGATTCACTTAAAGAGGCCCAAAGCAAGAAAGGGGGAGAAATTAGTGACTTGAATGAATAGTTTACTTTTTGTGGGTCACACACTTCATCACTAAATACAGAAACGTGATAAGGAAAAGCCACATTAAGTTTAAAAGTATAGTAAGTCAATTTTGAAGTTAATTAAGGAAAATGAACTCTCAGAGACACATTAGCACCTCAGGGAAACCAGCAGTCTATCTTATACAGTGAAACAGATGTATCACAAACAGCTGTAAGAGACAAAATTTCTAAGTGTAACATTTACATGGGTTTCATACAGTCAGGCATATGCATTATGCACTGAGCTTTACATATTGCTATAGCTGAAAGTGAAATGAGCAATTTAATGGTATATAGTGGGCACAGAAAGCTTTGTTAGGTTCAAGAGGAAGCCACACTGAAGCTGGTTTTTGCCAACAACTACAGCTGCATTGTCTTATGGATGAATGATTGCCTGAAGCTGCCGAAAGCAATTAGCCAATAAAGCGTTTGTCCCGCTAAACAACTTCCCTGTGCAGAGAAAAAACCCTAAGGTTATGAAAATCTCTTAAATTCACTAAAATAATTGTTCAATATTTATTGTTATTTCAAATGTAGCTGTTTAATTTTAGCCAAGGCATCTCACAGTAGCCTATTGCAAGAACAGACACAGACATCCTTACAGAGGACCTATTATGCCCTTTTACAAAGTCTTGATTTTGATTTGGGCTCTTAATAGGTTTTCATGTTTGAATGTTCAAAGACATTCCTTATTTTCCACATATTTTACACCTTTCTTTCCAGTCTGCTTAGTTCCTGTCTCTCTAAAGCCCCTCCTTACAAAAACCACAATGTGCTCTGATTGGTCGGCTGGATCATTGTGTTGTGATTGGTCAAGCACTTTGAGCGTGCTTCATGTCACGCCCCTTTAACATAACCATGTGTGATCTGGGCTGTCTTTTGAACATGTATAGCACACAGTGGCATAACTTTGTTTTAAAAAGTGTGTGTGTGTGTGTGTGTGTGTGTGTGTGTGTGTGTGTGTGTGTGTGTGTGTGTGTGTGCGTATTAAATAGTTTTCTAGACTGTATTGACTGGGTCTGACTTAATTGGGATCATCACGGGGCATCGGTAAGAATGCACAAAAGTCCAATCGCTGTTTTGGTTTTAATGATAGGTTCAAGCCATCAACATACTCAATGCAGTGCATGAACAGATGTATGTGATATTTGGTCTGTAAGTGTGGTTTCTATAATAAGAACAGAAATACAAATAATCAGTTTACAGTAATGATAAGCATTTAACTCAAAAGAATAAACACGCGAGGATGCATGGCTATAAGTGCAAACAATAGACTATTAATATACGTGACTATCGTCTTATAACCATATCTCAATCGATTAATCTTCACAATCCACATAAATATGGCTTAATGACATCTGTAGTGTGTAAATGCTGAAGTAAACATATGGAACATATGAGTTGTTATTATTTCACTTAACTACAGCGCACATCGGATCACACGTGCAAAGATAATGCACACAGACATACTGCTAACATTAGCTTCACGGAGATACGAATTACCCTCAACATCAGAACGTTTCAACACATAATACAACAAATAGCAATATAAACAAGATTAAAGACGGTATATGTGGAAATTAAACTTACTTTCAAAGTTACGCACACTCATACACGCGAACCCTCCACAGCTTTCAAGCGGAACATAACCAGTTGCGCCAAACTCTGGGGGCGGGACTAAGTTACGACTGTCAATAATTCACAACCCACCAATAAGAATTAACTTCACTGAGCCTTTTCAACAGCCGCCCCAATTTACGTTGTAAATTCTACTTTAGAAAAGGCTTATGAGTCTTTGTTATCATCAGGTAGTGGTGGCAAACGGACAAGTTTACTCACTGGTCGGATGTATTTCCGACCCTGCACTTGTACTTCATCAGTTCTGATTTTCCCATCAGCCCCTGGTACTGTGGCTGAGACTTACCCACAGGCCAGAGGGCTCGAGGCAATTGGTGATCCACTATCATCACTACTGTGCCAGTCTTTAGATCTTTGCCAGTCTCAGTCATCCACTTTGTACGAGTTTGCAGTTCAGGCAAGTATCTCTTGATGAAGTGGGCCCAAAAATGATCGGCAAGGACCTGGCTATGTCTCCAGCGTCTTCTGCTAAGTAATTCGGACTCAGGGTATACAATTTGGGGTAAATCAGGGTCTGGCCGCCCCAATAACAGGCTGTTTGGAGTGATGGGGTCAACATCTGCTATGGCCGATGACACGTAACCCAGAGGTTTGGAGTTTAACATGCCTTCGATCTCTGTAAGCACTGTACTTAGCACTTCCTCAGTAACATGTTGGGCTCCAAGTGTAACATTGAGAGCAGATTTTAGAGACCTGATCTCCCTCTCCCACAATCCACCAAAATGAGGAGCTCCAGGGGGATTGAATTTGAACTGAATTTTCTGCTTTGCAAGCTGACTTTGCAGAGTGGGTTGCATGGCTTCAAATGCATCTGATAGTTCCCTTTCTCCTCCCTTGAAGTTTGTTCCCTGGTCAGAATAGAGTTCATGGGGAGTTCCTCTGCGTGCAATGAATCTGCGTAGGGCCATGAGGAATGAATCTGTATCAATTTTGGGAAGTAAATCAATGTAGACTCCTCTGGTCGTCATACATTTAAATATGATCCCCCAACGTTTTTCATTGCGCCGGCCTATTTTGATTGTGAAAGGCCCAAAACAATCAACACCTGTTGAATAAAAAGCTGGGCGGTAGAGACGGAGTCGGGCTGGTGGTAAATCAGCCATTTTTGGCACTTCAGGCTTTCCACGCCATTTTCTGCATTCACGACACTGATGTTGGTGCCGCCGTACTGCTTCTCGCCCTTTAATGATCCAGTATTTACGGCGTAACTCAGCAAATACTCTTTCTGGGCCAGGATGATGAAGTTTTCCATCATAATGTTGGATCAGGAGTTGACTGAGTGGGTGTTTGGGATCCATGACAATTGGGTGGGCAGTATCTGGCCTAAGCAGCTCACTACGTCGCAAACGGCCACCAACTCTTATGAGCCCAGTAGACTGGTCAATCTCTGGTGCAAGTGAGATTAATCTGCTGTTAGAAGGCCAAGATTTACCACATATTAATGTATCAAGTTCAACTGGGAAACACATAGCTTGGGCTTGTTTCAAGAGTGAGATCTCAGCAGCTACGTAGTCTTGGGCGGATAAATCTCTTGTCTCATTGGCTTGTTTTAACTGTTCCTGTGCTTCATGTTCCACCAGTTGATCAAAACTGCGGTATAGTGAGAATTCTTGCATTATGTCAGAGAAATCTACTGTGGTCAAACTACAGAAGGTTACTTTCTTTTCTTCATCTGTGCTGTCTGGGACCAATTCCTCTGGGTCATTAGACCAGGTACTTGGGTCTTGCCACAAAAATTGTGGTCCTTGTTTCCAGTGACTTGGCACTGATAGTTGGTGAAGTGTTTTACCATGGGTAATGTCATCTGTAGGATTGTTTTCAGACTTCACATAATGCCATGCTTGAGAAGCAGTCAGCTCCTGAATTTCTGCAATTCTTGTGCCCACAAACACTTTATACCTGCATGAATCTGATTGGATCCAAGCTAAAACTGTCTTTGAGTCACTCCACAATGTCACCTGTTCAATGCTCAGGGTGAGTTCCTTCTCCAGAAGTCTTGCCAATTGAGCTCCACTGAGTGCTGCACAGAGTTCTAGCCTGGGAACAGATAACTGCCGCTTTGGTGCCACCCTTGATCTTGCTGTGATAAATGCAACCTCGACTTGGCCTTGAGGACTCTCTGTTCTAATGTACGCCACTGACCCATAAGCATGATTTGAAGCATCACAGAATATGTGGACGTCTCTTTTGCACACTTTAGAATCCAGTTCTGTGCTAGTGTAGCATCGGGGTATAGCAATCTTGTTCAGGTACTGCAATTCTTCTTCCCATTCATGCCAGGCTTGCAAGAGGTCACTTGGTAGCAATGGGTCATCCCACTCCCGTTTTTTATCCCACAGTCTTTGTACCAGTACTTTGGCTCTAGTTGTGAAGGGGATAATATAGCCTAGTGGGTCGTACTGACTAGCTAAGACCTGATAGACATACCTCATTGTGGGAACTTGTGGTTCCTTCAGACGAGCTTTGTAACCAAGAGTGTCTGCTTGGCAAAGCCAATGTAGACCCAAGGTGGATTCAGAGACGTCCCATTGCTTTTCAGTAAGCCAAAGCTCATTTTTCTCAGATCTGGCTTCTACCGGAAGGTGTGCAACGACAGAAGGAATGTTGCTAGCCCATTGCCTTAACTCGAACCCACCAGATACCAGAAGAGCTTGAAGCTTGTTCACCAGTTCAGTCGCTTTGTCAGTAGAAGTTACACTCTGCAGGAAATTGTCCACATAGAAATGTTTCTCTACAGCCACACGTGTATCTTCTTCTGGTTCTGTATTCTCTTGGACATGTTTTTGGACAGCAAATGTTGCGCAGCATGGGCTGCATGTAGTCCCAAAAGGCAAAACCTGCCACTCATAGACACTGACTGGTGTATCACGTTGCATGTTTCTCCACAGAGATCTGAGGAGTGGTTTATCCTCTGGGAGAAGACGAATCTGGTGGAACATGCCCTTGATATCGCTTGTGATGGCAATCGCATGCTCTCTGAAACGGAGTAACACTCCTAGTAAAGTGGAAGTGAGGGTAGGCCCAGCTAGGAGGTACTTATTGAGGTTAAGGCCTTGGTACTGAAAGGAACAGTTGTACACTACTCTGTGCTTTTCATTATGGTATACCATGTGGAGAGGTATGTACCATGATTCAGGGGTTTGATCAACTGCTTCATCAGCCAGCTTGACAACATAACCAGATTGATCCAGCCTTTCAATTTCTTGGTTATATGCCTTTGACTGTTCGGGACTTTTACTGAGACGCCTTTCTAATGCTCTGAGGAGGGGAAGAACAGACTCTTTAGGCGCTTTCAATTGGGGCATGTCCTTTTTTCGCAGAAGTGGTGTGGCATAACGAAACACTCCATTTACGTTTACCCTTGCAGTCTTGGTCTCAAGCAGAGTGATGGCCTCCTGATCACAACGTGACCGTGTCACCACCTTCTCATTGCGGTATGGTAATATGTCAAGCTGCCAGAGTCTCTCAACATGCTGCAACAGCTCTGATGAGGTGGAAGTCACAGATGTGAAAAAACATTGTTGCTCGGGGATTTGGTGCTGGAGTACATGAGCTGGCCCTTGCAGCGTCCAGGCTAATCTGGTTCGTATAGCAGCTGGCCCGCCTGGTGGGCCGAAGCACACTGGCTCCATGGGGATGATCAAATGGTGATGATCAGAGCCTATAAGCAACAATGGTTGAACCTGAGAAAAGGCATGAAGAGGCAGTCCTTTGAGATGCGGGTATTTTTCTTGTAAAATGGAAACTGGATGTGAATGCTTGGCCAAGCCCAAATTCTCGGCTGTAAAGGCACCCGTTATCTTGAACCTTCTGCTTGGCTGAAATGCTGGGGACAGAGTGAAAGATACTTTTGTACCTTGTATGACTTGGGTGTCATGTCGAACTGTTCTCAAAGAGAGGGTTTCAGTCTGTCCATTAAGTTTAAGCTGCTGTGCTGCACCATGAAGCAGGATTGTACGTTCAGAGCCATCGTCCAAAATAGCATAAGCCATCATTGAATTTTTTCCATTATGCAACAGCACTTCACAGATTTTCAGAAGGACCTGGCTGCCACCTGCTGGACGATCCAGGTATAGCATCTGACTCTCTTGGGGTCTTTCGTGATAGTGCTTCATCTCTGTTGATTTGCTGTTGATATCATGCAAGATAGTTAGATGTTTGCCATTGCAAGTTTTACATGTGGCTTTTAATTTGCACTGGGCTGCCTGATGTTTCTGTCCGCACCTCCAACATCTCTTATTTGACTTAATCCAGTTGGTTTTGAGCTCACTGGTAAGCTGCGTGAAGTTATTACACTGGTTAAGATAGTGGTGGTTATTGTCACAGTAATGACAGTACACATTATTGCCGGGGTTTTGGAATTCTGATGGTTTCGCAGCTGGAGGGTTTGTGGACTGATCCACATGCAAAATGGCTGCTGTCTGAAAAGTGTGCTTACGCTGTCGCGGAGCTTCTTTCTGCTGTCTAACATTTCGCCTCATTTCACTAGTATTGAGTTTACAGTCAGTGGGCTGCACCTGTAGCTCGAACTCAAGCCAGTGTGAAAAGTCAAGCAGGTTTGGAATTGGGTTTCTGAGGGGGTGAACATACCTCTTGAAGTTCGCCTTGAGATCATGAGGGAGTTTAGACATGAGTCTTGCCACATGTGAGCCACACTGCAATTCAACAGCTCCCTTCTCATCCAGCTGGTCAAGCATACCCACCAATGCTCGAACTCTGAGGGCAAACTTACGAAAGGCCTGAGTGTCTCCACTGTGAATATTGTCAAAGTCTCTTGGATGATAATGATGCCTTGGGTGGTAATCATTTTGTTCTCTAAATCTGAAGTCAGCTGCAGGGGAAGGATGACGTTTTTGTGGCTGTGGTGGGATGTGTCTTTGGTCATGTACATAGCCTGGGCTATATGCAGCGTGTACACTTATTTTGTGCGGAAGTTGCGATGTACATGGCAAATTTGGTTGATATTGCACATGCCTGTTCTTTGGTGTGGACTGCAATCTCATCTCTGCAAGTTCACCTGACAAATTAATTTCACCGTCTAGCTCCTCATCTGCCGAAACTTCCTCTCCATCCTCCATAACTGCTTTCCCAATCTCTTTACTTTGGACATCTTATCCCGTGGCAATCACCGCAATCCGGCTCGAAGGACCAATATTAAATCGTTTTCTAGACTGTATTGACTGGGTCTGACTTAATTGGGATCATCACGGGGCATCGGTAAGAATGCACAAAAGTCCAATCGCTGTTTTGGTTTTAATGGTAGGTTCAAGCCATCAACATACTCAATGCAGTGCATGAACAGATGTATGTGATATTTGGTCTGTAAGTGTGGTTTCTATAATAAGAACAGAAATACAAATAATCAGTTTACAGTAATGATAAGCATTTAACTCAAAAGAATAAACACGCGAGGATGCATGGCTATAAGTGCAAACAATAGACTATTAATATACGTGACTATCGTCTTATAACCATATCTCAATCGATTAATCTTCACAATCCACATAAATATGGCTTAATGACATCTGTAGTGTGTAAATGCTGAAGTAAACATATGGAACATATGAGTTGTTATTATTTCACTTAACTACAGCGCACATCGGATCACACGTGCAAAGATAATGCACACAGACATACTGCTAACATTAGCTTCACGGAGATACGAATTACCCTCAACATCAGAACGTTTCAACAAATAATACAACAAATAGCAATATAAACAAGATTAAAGACGGTATATGTGGAAATTAAACTTACTTTCAAAGTTACGCACACTCATACACGCGAACCCTCCACAGCTTTCAAGCGGAACATAACCAGTTGCGTCAAACTCTGGGGGCGGGGCTAAGTTACGACTGTCAATAATTCACAACCCACCAATAAGAATTAACTTCACTGAGCCTTTTCAACAGTGCGCGTGTGTGCGCGTGCGTGTGTGCAATAGTACATTGTGTTTATTGAGATCTAATATATGTTGCTAGTGGCGAGAATTTTGATCCGACTAAACCTCCAAGCGTATCAGAGGTTGTGGGTTCTGATCCACACTAAGTAGTAGGCCTATAGTTTTGTTCCCCTCATCAAAACCAATTGTTTATTAGTGGTTGTATCAAACAGGGACACGTTTTTTTGTGCATTATGTTTTGGGATTTCACCGTAGCGAATATAGAGTCTCTCCGCAACGGATTGAAGCGCGCGTCTGTCACCGATGTTAAGGCCAAGGGTTATTTACCACACCCCGGAGGAGCAGACACCAGAGGACAGACAACCAAGGTAAGTTTAAAAGTAAGTTTTTTTTATTAAAATTAAAAAGGGATAAAAGCAGGGGCAGGGACGTTCGGGGCTGTGGCTTTGGTACGATACAGGGAGGGGACGATGCATAACGAATCTTCAAAGTTATGGGTCAATTTCATCCGTCAGAGACTCAGAGAAAACAGTTGTTTGATCTCACCACACTTGTGCATAAATCACTCTTGTAAATCTCCACACGTGTTTGCTTCACTCTTTCAGACACTGCAAACTTACTCTATCTTCACAGTGATTAATCAACTCGTTTCTCTTCTCTTCATAGGGTGAATGATCCAAGGAATAGTGGTCTCAGAAGATGAACATGGATTCAGCGATCTTCCCAGCCGTTACCATTACTGTTCTTTGCTCTGTCAACAGGATAACACACACTGCCCACAAACACAGGTTAGTCGTACACTGGTGATGGTAAATCTTTACATGTGATTTTCTCCAGAAGGTAAATCATAAAAGGGTGCACTTAACTTTCCCTCGGTGAATCGCGTGAATCCTGCAGCGGGTTTCCACTCTCTTTTCTGCCAGTCACTCTCCTTCTTTCTCTGTGAAGTTTTCTCACTTACTTCGTTGCGTTGCTGTTCATGATTTCTTTTAAAAGACTCACTTAATGAGCATGTCTCGGGGGACTCAACATAGAACACTGATCAGGTCTTAAACCGATTCTTTCTGCACCTGTCACCGCTCACTGCCGCTGCTACAATCCACTCGCGCACTCTTGTAGAGCTTTCCTACTGCCCGAGCATTTTTCCTTCTCCTACTGTGCTTCAAGCCCCTCTCTTTATACTCCTTTTTCCCGGACACATGCTTCAATGAAGCGCTACTCACTGGCTTCAGCTGGCGCTTGTTATGGTCGGCGGCCATGACAGGTAAACCCAGCACCGGCCCGGTGTTACACCGGCATTCCTTCCCCCTGGAAACGAGTCAGCAATTTTTTTTTTCCGGTTTGTTCACCCGGTGACACGTCGGTGTGAAGACTGCGCGAGTCACAACAGAACACTGTGGGTGCTTCTCATTTCTTATCATAGACTGTATAAGAAGTGGACAGAGCCATCTCATTGGAACTCAGTTGAGACAGTTGAAGCCCATTTTTAGCGATTTTTTTAGCACTTCCGTTCCTGACGCGCAGACTCAAACCGACTCAAACTAAGCTTGATGACGTGAGCAACCTGTCTGACAGACGTAAATCTTCTAGTAGCTGTGCGTGAAAAAGGCCAACGTTAATCACTTCATATGTATTCCCTTGCCACATACCGAATTATTTCCAATTCCCCAAAAACGTTGTTGAAATATTTTGTCCCGTTGCTTTTATGGACTCATTATCTATGGGCTTCTCCCTTGACGGGACGTCCCCTCGATTGCCTGCGAGCTTCTCCTCCTGTCTATACGGTAATGTCTCTATTGTGCGACAAAAAGTCGCGTGGTTATGACGCAATCATTAGCCTGTTTTTAAAAAAAACGGCTTCTACGGGCCATAACGTAAGATACAAAGTAATGGAGCCTTTATCGTGTTTATTTAGAAATATATAATGGACAAATGAAGTCTTTGGACACCTCAGATGTAAAGTTATTCGCTGTCAAAGTGATGCCAAAATGAATGGGAGTCAATGGAATGCTAACAGCAGGTGAAGTTCTGCTACAATGGCGGCTCCCGCGAGGCCTCAACTTCCGGCTGATGGATTACCCCCTTGTTTCTTATTTGTGCATCCTCGTTTCCTTTCCTCGCTTCCGTTCCTAGCGCCTCAGCTCCTCCCCCTGTAGGTTGTAAGGGAAGGACGCAAGGAAAGAAAGTGAGGACGGAGGAATCGAATGAAAGTTTTTTTTATACATTGGAATACTTGATCACTCGAGCGTCACTTCATAGCGTCATCAGCAGCGCTAAAAAGGATCTGCGCTTATGTTGTTGAAGTTTGTTTATTTTAAAAAATGCATAATGAATAATAATAAAGCAAGATACCCTGTTGAAATATGTGAGATGTGTAGTTTATATAAACAGCAAGGGTAACGTATAAATTCTAATTACTGTGACCAATGTGAAGGGGGAGGAGAAAGTATACGTGCGTCACGTTTAGTCAATAAAACACTTCCGCATAGGATACACCTGTGTATCCTCGCTCATGACTCCTCTGAAAGCCTCCTCACTCCTCGATCCTCGACTCCTCGCGGTGCAATTAGAGAATCGAGATGTCCTTCAAGATGGCTGTGCTTGATTGGTTTCCGGGTCATAGGATGGAGGACAGAGGAGCGAGGAGACGAGGAGGGATATTGAGAAGCACCCTGTATCCGCGCCACTGGTAGCAGCGGCAACGAGCACTTTGGTCACTTGATTTCAAAAACAACACATTTCAGATCGCCTCTTATTTAAAAAACGAACGAAACGAATGCTCTACTAGAGTTAACTGGAGATGTTTTATTTATTTGTATTGGTAGCCTACATCCGTCTGGCGAGATGTTTCAAAAGTGGTGGGGACACAATCGACCCTGGCAAAAAGTGGTGGGGACATGCCCCACCCGGGAAATTATTTAAATAAGCAATATTGTGACGTGTATATTCCAGAATGAAAATTTAAGACAATCAGGCATTTCAGGGAATTACTGATATAGATAAGAACTCCCTTTGGAGGGACCTTTTTAATGCTCAAACAGCAACAAAAAAGTTGCAAACCATGTCATCCTATATTTTAATTTCTCCATGGTTTATAATAATTGTCTGACCAGATAATGCAATATTAATTTAAGTAAACTGCCTATGATGTTCCCCAAGCAAATACCAGAAAACAGTCTATATACATCATCACTGAATCATCCCAATCACTTGAACAAATGGAAATCGGACCTTGTCTCTTCTTACATAATACTACAGGATAGCTTCAGTATTGTTCTCAGTTCTGTAATCTTGTACCATTTGTGATAGCATAATTAGTCATGTACATGCTGACATACTTCTAAGATGGAAAAAGCAAGCAAGAGAGTTATTAGTATGTATGATGTATATATATTGTTGCTAGGACAAAGCTTTATTGCAGCAGTAAAATCTACAGGCTTGGCCTGTGTCAACTGAAGCTATTTAAGTACTGTAAAACTCAGATATAGAGTGAAGAAATCTGTCTGTGTCAAGTCGGCTGACTTTTTTTTAACTGTCTTTTCAGAGTGAATAAAAATTTAAATAGTGAAGAACATTCAGTCAGAACATTTCTGTCTTCTTGGAGAAGACTCTGAGAAGTATTTTCTTCCCTATTGTGATGTATATTCGAGTGAAACAGCTTCTCAAACAAGAAAAAATGTAGGGCGGGACTTGATTTAATCTATCGTAAAATGATTGGATGGTTGCGATCTGCTGTTGCTGTGATGTCATGTGAGTGACAGGTTAACCCACCCTCACATCAGTAAAAACGTCATCAGAGAAGAGAAGAGATGAGGTGCAATAGGGAGGGCAAGTTATTTTGATTAAAGATTATGAAGGCACATGAATTTTAAATAAATAATGATGTGCATGAATAAATCTCTTATTATAAATAAAAGACTCAGCTGCTCAAGTTGAGTTAGGCAGGCCATTCTACCAGCAAGGAACAGTCAAGGGAAAGGTCCGAGAAAGTTTTTTTTTTGCCTCCTTGGGATGTTACCACAAGGCACCATTCACTTGCAGACTGCAAATTTCTGGAGGGCACATAGGCGTGAAATAGTGAGTTTAGGTACAGGGGTGCGGAGCCAGTGGTTGTTCTGTAGGCAAATATCAGTACCTTGAATTTGATGTGAGCAGTGATTGGCAAGCATTGCAAGTTTAGGAGGAGAAGTGTGACGTATGCTCTGTTCGGCTCATTAAAGACCACTCTTGCTGCAGCACTCTGGATCAGTTGCAGAGGTTTGAAAGTGCATGCTGGAAGGCCTGCCAAGAGAGCTTTACAATAGTCCAGTCTGGATAGAAAAGGAGCTTGGACAAGGAGTTTTGTAGCATGCTCCGATAGGAAGGGCCTGATCCTCCTAATGTTGGATAGGGCAAATCTACAGGACTGGGCAGTTCTAGCAAGTTCTAGTGTAGTTCAACTGATCATCAATCACAACTCCAAGGTTCCTGTCTGTACTGGATGTAGTTATGGATGATGACCCTAGCTGAATGGAGAAGTTTTGATGGAGTGTTGGGTTGGCCAGGACCACAAGCACCTCTGTCTTTGCAGGGTTTAGTTGAAGGTGGTTGCCCTTCATCAGTAAGAAGGCAGGCTGAGATGCGAGCAGCTACCGTCAGTTCCTCTGGCTGGAATGAGAGGTAGAGTTATGTGTCATCAGCATAGCAGTGATAGGAAAAACCATGTTTATGAATGACAGATCCTAGTGATGACATGAAGATGGAGAAGAGAAGTGGTCCAAGCACTGAGCCCTGAGGCACCCCAGTAGTTAGACGTTGCGACTTAGACACCTCACCTCTCACCTTTAAATGGAAAATTGGCCGCTGTTTGTGGTGGTTTTATTTATGAAGAATCTGACAAAGTCGTCAGCTGTTAAGGTTGATGAAGAAGGAGGAGGAGGAGGAGGGTTAAGTAGAGAGGAGAAGGTTTTGAAAAGCATGCAAGAATCAAAGAAATTTTTAATTTTGTTGTGGTAGTAAGTCATTTTAGCTGTAGAGACATTAGCAGAGAAGGAAGTGTGACAGTTTTGGGATGAACCCGCACCGTTTTAATTACTATCAAAGAATGAAACGAAAATTACCAATTAGGAGAAAGACTAGGGATGATGTGAAAGGTATGAAAAGGAGAAATTTTGCGGGAGGGATTGATACAAACCAAGGTCAGTGGGGTATTACGATTTGTGCCACTTCCTCTCTGTAGCCCTGAATTTAGAACAATGCTTGTGGAGACAATCAGATAACCAGGGGGCAGAGGGGGTGGCGCGGGCTGGCCTGGATGAAAGGGTGCAAAAGCTGTCTAAGCACGATGTTAAGAGTGGAGAAAAGAGCATCAGTTGCACTGTTAGTATCTAGTGATGAGAGCTGATTAGGGGGAGGAAGTGGGGATGAGACCAAAGATGACAGGTGGGAGGGTGAGATTGAGCGTAGGTTACGCCGAAAGGTAACCTGTGGAGGTGTGTGTTGTTTCCTGAGCCAGGCTGAGGTTAAGAGCGAGGAGGAAGTGATCTGCAGTGTGCAGTGGAGTGACCAACGTATGGTAAGTGGAGCAGTAACACGTGGAAATAAGGTCCAGTTGGTTACCTGATTTGTGAGAAGCCGCAGTAGATACTCGCTTGAGGTCAAATGAGGCAAGCAGAGTGTGGAAATCAGCAGCCTGAGGTTTTTCTAAGTGGATGTTGAACTCTCCAAGAACTACTAGATGTGTACCATCCTCAAGGAAGGATGAGAGTTAACACATCCAACTCCTCCAAGAAATTGCCAAGCTGACCTGGGGGATAAACCTGGGGGATAAACAACTACAAAATGGATTTTAATAGGACTGGTGATAGTTATTGTATGCGATTCAAAAGAGTTGTTGTCACACAGAGATGGTAAAGGATTACATTTCCAGACCAGTACCTCCACCCCTCTCAGTCAGGCAAGTTTTGTGTGAAAAAGTTAAGTTTGAAGGCGATTTCACTAAGTAAATGAACAGGGCAAAACACAAGTCCATAAAGTTATTGACTTAAAGACACTGTACGTCAATACAAGAGAAAAATAATAATAAAAAATTAATTCATTCATTTTACCCTATTTGTCTGCAGTAAACAGCCATGCAAGCAGATTTAAAAAGCAAGACCATGTCAAAACGGAATTCAAAAGTATAATAAAGATGTGAATATAAATAAAACATTTAAGAAGGAAAAAGGCCTGCCTGTTTTTATATATTATGATTGACAGAACAAATCAAACACCAAATCAAGTTTACCATAAATGGCCCACAGTATCATATTCGACTCCACCCACTCTTGGTCAACAGACTGTTGCAGTTTTTTGGCCTGCCCCATTTTATTCCCTCATACTATTAGGCTCCTGAAAGTCCTCCTGACATCTGCTTCGAAGAGAAAGACTGAAATGTTGGATTGATAATAACACCCGTCTTGCACTACTGTATCAGAACAAATAGCTATTTCAACAAGTAGCTATTTTAGCAAGTACATTTTTTACACTGAACTGCAGAAAGCACCAATAACTTTCACTGCAAACTGCAATGATGTCTGCAGACATGTACATCTACAAATTGCCATGCTATTGCAAAAATCCACAAGTCTAAGGTAAGATATCTAATAACTAAAAACATGATAGAATATTATATTCCACACAAAAGCTTAAAATGTATTTTGCAACAAAAACTCTACATCTTTGTGGTAGAAACTATATGTCATGCGAGAAAAATTTCAGACTTGTCTGACAAAAACTATCTATCTATCTGTTTGTCTGTCTGTATCTATCTATCTATCTATCTATCTATCTGTCTGTCTGTATCTATCTATCTATATCTATCTATCTATCTATCTATCTATCTATCTATCTATCTATCTATCTAATCTAATCTAATCTAATCTAATCTAATCTAATCTATCTATCAATCATGAGATATTTGAGCTGGATGCTGATGGAATTCACAATGCAACTTTGTGCAATGCTCTAAATATTTGTATATGGTGAAACATCTGCTCCGTCAGAAGAAAGAGACAAACGCGTAGAGAGAAAACAAAAAACTTGTATATACGCATACCAGGTCTTGATATTATAATCTTTTGTTTAAAATATGAATTGTCAGGCATTACAAGGAAATGGATCATCTTCAGTAGGAGTTGGCACAACATCAACACAACATCAGACACCAGTTAAATTAAAATGTTCTAGAGGGAGAATAAACAGGTTGTAACAATTGCAAGTAAGGGGAGGATTTGATTTGCTCAGGTTTCAGGGCAATATTAAAACTGTGGAACAAAGATGTAAACAATCAAATAAAAGAAATCTGTGCATCACTGAGTCCCTGCAGCCTGTTTAATCAGTGAGCCGATCATTTTCACAGCTGTATTGCATAGCTTAAGGGAAATGTACCAGCACAGTAGTGGATCCCTATCAGGTTGACTAACCTGATAGCTGTGAATGTTAATCTGGTACTCCAGAGACAGGACAGGTTGGTCCTGAATCTTTTTCATTGGTTCCATCTAGTGCCTCCTTCGGGCCTTACGGTATTTTTGCATATTCATGCATGCAAATTGGAGATTTCTTATTGTCCCTTATTGTCTGCTAGATCAGACTTTATTTTTTATGGTTCTCATGTTTTCCACAACATAATGTGAAATAAGATGTTTGAAGGATGCATTTTGATCATTGCTTTGAAAATAGTCAAACCAGCTATTCATCAAAAGCATAGCCATATAGATTGGCTCAAAATTAAAACAATTTACCTTCTAGTTTCAACAGAATTAACTATTTGAAAATATTGTATTAATTAAAGTGACTCTTCAACCCTCTAAAGTCTGATGTTACTTATGAAATAATATTGAGAAATATAGATTTTTTTAAATGGAAAAGTTTATTGAACATTTCGGCAAACCGTTTAAAAACATATTAGTTTTTTGTTGATTATCATATTTGATATGTCAGGCTGTTATGGCTCATATATGATATAGGATAATATGGATCTCATACTTAAGGAGGGGAAAAAAACATCAAAAACAAGTTTTTTTCAGAGGCCCAGAAATATGCAATCTCGTGCATTTACTGATATAAATGACAAAAAGTAAGTATTTTCTGATAGCTTATAAAAACCAATGAGATCTTTATAGCAGATTACTATAAAGAGCACATCTGTTGTCACTCTATCTGCCAATAATATGCCTTAGTAAGATCATATTTTAATGCTTTGTTTATGATCAAAGCTCTGTGGTTTTTATTGTGGGGGGACAAAATATATAACTCAATGCAATATAATGATGATTGAGGGAGAAACAAATAAACGTTCCTCAAAAGCCTTTGAGGCACATTTTAACATGATTTTTTCAAAAAAAAATATATGTCTGTGTAATCAAGTAAACGTTACAGTAATTCAGCCCAATAAGTGTTCATCTGGAAATATTATTAACAATATAAAAGTTATTCTTACATTTGGTTTACAAAAACCATTAAACATTTCACAGCAATTGTGTTACATAAGTTGAAGGGGGTCGTTTTTTTAGAATTACACTATAATGCCTTTTACTTGCTAAAATAAAGTATAAAACTATAAATCTGACAACAGGAAGCATGCAGTAGATTGTGTACAACAGCTTTCTTTTTCAAAGATTTGATCATATTGATATTTAAATATGACAGAAAGCTTTATAGGGTTAATGTACAGTAGGAAGTATGTTATTAACAATAAGTCCCAAATGTTAGTTTATATGCGTCTAGATTCACGCTGAGCTGATTAACAGTTGGGAGACCGTTCATTCATGTCTTTGTATATAGCTTGTTAATATAACTGCTTGCATCCTTTTACTGTGGGTTAATGTGCATACAGAGTTGTGGTTGTGTCCTGTGGTTGACGACACATGCCCAAAGCTACATCTGACTTCTGTCAACCTTAAGTGCAGCCGCAACCTTATCTGTTAAAGGTCCACGATTGCATATAAATGGCAAGATTTGCATGCCAGTGGGAATAATTCTAGTCTGGAATGCTATAGGCCAACTGATGTGGTTGTATACTACAGTTGTTGATGTGTGTTAAAAAGCAATGGCTTCTGTGTTATCAGTGAACTGGTGAGCTGGAATCAAACGCACCAGTAACTGAATCTAGAGCCTGCTTACACTGAGCCTGCCAATGAGACATACCACAATTTTATGGGCCTTCACAGAACACGAGGATCTCCCAGGGTCCTAGAGTCTGAAGCTATGCACTGTTTGCACATGAATACAATACTTTTGGATAAACTCAGTTTCATTAGGTCAGCAACTGTCCAATCTCACAGTTTCTGCCTGGTCCATGCTAGCTCTTTTTCTGTGCTTTAACATTTTAGGAGTGTTTTTTCGGAAAACGACACATCTGTTAAGACCAGCTTCTTTAAAAAGATTATTTGACTCTTGCTCTACGTGCCTTTCAATGACATTTACTAAGCCAATTGTTTAGTTGACTGATCATATTCTGATGTCGGATATCATTTAGGATTTCTTGTTTTGTTGAATAGTATGGAGAACAGTGGAAAAATTAGACAATAACAAGAAATCAGATCAAATAGTGTGACACCAGTGGCAAGAACACTGGTATATTCTAAGAACAAACATTCAATAACATTATGCTGTGGACTCACAAGAAAACTAAAAGGATGAAAGCACTGATGTCCCCTTGATCATTCAGATCAAACTCACATTTTGGGACATACAGAAACATGAGATAATTATGGACTTACTGTAAAATACCTTAACATAAATAACAAGGAAATGTAAATTTGACTTTAGCATGCTATATCATTATTTTAATAATATCACCATACAATAATATCATTAACATATTTCATTATATAAAAATAAATATGTTAGGACCGAGTGCACTGTATATAAAAAAAAACACATATTTTCCAGTTTACAAAACCTTTTGAGGTCTCAAATACTAAGAAATGCAATTTTTTTTAAACTACATAAAAACCCATGTCATACCATAAGAATTCCTCCAAATGTTTTCCCAACAAGTCAAACACAGTTGTCTGAACAAAGGACTTTCTGTCCTTTGTTCAGACAAATGGGTTGTGAGTTCCCAGCATGCTTACTGTATTATTGTTCCCTATCAGGGAACTCGAGCTGCGTGACAACGCTTTGGGAACGCCCCTGCGTGAGTGCGTCATGAAGCACGTATGAAATCAGTCCAATGGCGAGACGGAACGTCATAGGCGGGTGACGTCATCGACCAGAAACTATATAAGCACCCCAAAACACAAGCGCGTCAGCTTCTGAGTCTTCAGCAAGCGCTCTGTGTGTGAATATATCAGTCTGTGTCTCAAAGTGTTTTTGTCTGTGCTTAGAAATTGCTAGGCAGGAGTTTTTCACATATAAAAAAACTATAAAGAGACGATATATATATATAATATGGCGAGCGAACAGCAGTTCAGAAAGTGTGTTCATCCCTGCCCACGTTATATCACGAGTGGGGACACTCACGATCTGTGTGTTGTTTGTATGGGAGTGCAGCATGCCCAGTCAGCTCTCGAGGGAGCTGGTTGCGAGCATTGCGAGCGTATGTCAATGAAAACGCTTCCCTCCCGCCGAGCCCTCTTCGAGGAGAGTGGTTCGGTGCGAGCTCCACGCGGTTCGGGTCCCGCTGCTGCCGAGGCACAGCGGAGGCTACAATCATGGGGATCGCAAATGGATCTATCAGCGGGGATTGAGACGGGCTCTGCCTTATCTCAACCTTTACCTGGTAGATCCAGTGCCTCAGATCCGGGTGTGGAAGCACGCGCTGCGGTTTCTTCCCCCCAGGCTGAGGCACCATCACTTCAATTATCCAGTTCTGAGGATCTGGATGTTGAAAGTATTGATACAGCAGAGACTGGGGACTCGTCATGGAGGTGCTCACTCGTGCTGTAGAAAAATTAAGCATCGAGTGGCCAGCTGATAGACAGGAATCTCGTTCAAAAAGTAAACTAGATGAAAGATTTCTGCCGTCTCGTGCTGCACCTCCACGCCGGTGTCTTCCATTCTTTCCTGACCTCCACACCGAGGTGTCGAGGTCATGGAAAAGACCAGTGACATCCAGAATATTTAGCCAGCAAACATCTGTTTATTCAAATATTTCTGGGGCTAAGAATTATGGTTATGGGGCAATGCCTAAGGCTGAAGAAACGCTAGCGAGCCATCTTTTTCCAGATACGGCATCGTCATTTAAGACACCGGCATTGCCCACAAAGCCATTAAGAAATACCTCGGCTTTGGTGGGCAAAGCTTACTCGGCGGCAGGTCAAGCGGCAGCATGCTTACATACTATGTCGATATTACAAGCATATCAAGCAGACCTTTTAAAAGATATGAGTGAGGGGGATGAAATTAGTGCTGACGTAATTCGAGAATTACGTCAGGCAGCAGATCTTTCTCTCCGTGCCACCAAGGAGACGGCCAAATCAGTGGGCCGTTCTATGGCAGCCATGGTGGCAACGCAGAGACACTTATGGTTGAATTTATCCAACATGAAGGAAAAGGAAAAATCTTTTCTCCTGGACGCCCGCTTTCAACTGCTGGCCTCTTCGGTGACTCAGTGAATTCGGTCATCGAGAGGTTTCAGGAAGAGAAAAAGCAGGCGGCGGCGCTCCAGAAATTTCTCCCCCTCCGTGTTCATGTGTCGCGTCTCGTGCTCCTCCCCAGCAAGACTGGGCCGAGGCAAGGCGCTCTCAGACGAGGTCTTCCAGGGGCAAGGCCGATCTGAGGACGGTTATTGTCGCCAGGAAGGCTTCGTCGAAGAAGAAGCCCTGACGGCAGAAACGTCAGGGTACTGAGGATGGTCCCCACCAAGAGAAAAAGGTTTTCGCTGCAGTACACAGCGCCCGTTCTCTCTCTGTGCCCTCAGGGGCCCGTTCTGCCAACCCCGCCTGTGTGCCGGGGTGTAGACGGTCCCAGCGAGCGCTTTCCCGAGGGACGCTCGCCCGCTCTGAGGAGCGGTTTAGAGTGGTCAGACCAGTTGTTCCCTGCCGGTGCGCCGTTACAGGGCACTGTGTCTGCCACTCAAAATAGTCCAGAGGCCAGTCTCGAGAGACTGGTACACTTAGTAGAATTTTTGGCAGAGTGGAAAAGCCTTCCAAATGTATCTCATTGGGTCCTGCAGACTATCGAAAAGGGGTACGCGATTCAGTTCAGATCATGCCCGCCTCGCTTCAGAGGGGTTCTGCCCACAGTGGTGGGCCCCGAGCAGGCTCTGGTTATGGAACAGGAGGTGAAAACTCTCCTGCTGAAGGAGGCTATAGAACGAGTTCTTCCTCCCAGCAGAGAGTTGGGTTATTACCGCCGATATTTCATCATTCCATAGAAGGATGGGGGGTTGCGTCCAATTTTAGATCTGCGCCTGTTAAATCGCTCAGTAGGGAAGCTCAAATTCAAAATGCTTACTCTCAAGCAGACCGTGTCACAGATCAGGTCCGAGGACTGGTTTGTCACGATAGATCTAAAGGACGCTCACTTCCACATTTCCAGCCTTCCACAACACAGGAAGTTGCTGAGGTTCGCTTTCGGGGGGAAGCGTACCAGTATCGGGTTCTTCTGTTCGGCCCAAAACTTTCACGAAATGTATGGATGCAGCTCTGGCTCCGCTGCGACTCCAGGGCATCCGCATTTTAAACTATATCGACGATTGGTTGATTCTGGCTCAATCGGAGCATCAGGCGATTCGGCATTGAGATGTCGTTCTCGCCCATATCAAAAAGTTGGGGTTGAGGCTCAATGCCAAGAAGAATGTGCTTTCTCCAGTACAGAGGACCACTTTTTTGGGCGTGGTTTGGGATTCGACGACGATGCAGGCACGTCTGTCTCCTGCTCGTATAGCTTCGATTCTCTTAGCCGTCAAACAGGCCAAGCTAGGCCAGTCACTCACTGTAAAAGAATATCAGAGGATTCTGGGTCTGATGGCAGCAGCGTCCAACGTTATACCTTGTGGCCTGCTGTACATGAGACCACTGCAGTGGTGGCTCAGGACCAAGGGGTTCTCCCCAAGGGGAAACCCGCTCCGCAAGATCAGGGTCACGCGAAGGTGTCTCCGTGCTCTAGCTATGTGGAAAGAACCTTGGTTCCTGTCCCTAGGTCCTGTGTTGGGGGCTACGTGTCGTCGTGTAACACTAACGAAGGACGCCTCTCTCACAGGCTGGGGGGCGATCATGAGTGGTCGCTCGGCCCAGGGTCTGTGGCAGGACCAACATCTTCATTGGCACATAAATTGTCTAGAAATGATGGCGGTGTTTCAGGCTCTGAAACACTTCCTCCCAGACCTGAGAGGTCACCACGTTCTTGTCCGGTCAGACAACACATCTGTGGTCTCTTATATAAACCATCCGGGGGTCTGCGTTCGCACCCGTTATACAAGCTGGCTCGCCAGATCCTTCTATGGTCCCAGGGGAAGCTTCTTTCACTGAGGGCGATTTATATCCCGGGGTATTTGAATCAGGGGGCAGACATCCTGTCGAGGCAGGGGCTGAGGCCCGAGGAGTGGAGACTCCACCCCGTGGTTTTCCCTAAGTCCTCCAGCCCCTCTGGGGTTGGACGCGATGGTACAGGAGTGGCCGAGGTCACGCCTGTACGCATTTCCCCCGATTGCTCTGCTCCCAGGAGTTCTGGAGAGGGTTCGCCGGGACGGGGTCAGTCTACTGTTGGTAGCCCCGTACTGGCCGGCCCGAGTTTGGTTTGCGGACCTAATTTCTCTCCTCGACGGCTCTCCTCTGGAGATTCCGATGAGGAGGGATCTTCTCTCTCAGGCGAGCGGGTCGATACTTCACTCCCGCCCAGATCTATGGAGGTTGTGGGCTTGGCCTCTGAGGGGCCCAGCTCATAGAATCTGGTCTCTCGACTGAGGTCGTGGAGACCATCCTCCACTCCAGAGCTCCGGCCACTAGGAAATTATATGCCTTGAGGTGGAAAATGTTCACCTCTTGGTGTGGAGAACACCAGCTGGACCCAGTTAACTGCCCGGTGGGTGCAGTGCTGGAATTCCTTCAGGAGCGTTTCTCCACAGGGTTATCCCACTCCACACTGAAGGTGTATGTGGCGGCCTTATCTGCTTACCACGTCCCTTTGAGTGGTGCTTCTCTCGGGAGACACCCACTTTCCTTCGTGGAATTCTGAGGCTGAGGCCAGCAGTTCGCACAAGGGTGACGACCTGGGACCTGGCGGTTGTTCTAGAAGGTCTCTCTCTAGCACCGTTCGAGCCCATTGAAGAAGTTTCGGAGAAATTCCTCACTCTTAAAACTATCTTTCTTCTGGCTATATCTTCATTAAAAAGAATAGGAGATATCCAAGCTCTGTCGGTCTCTCCCTCGTGCTTGGAATTTGCACCAGGCATGGTGAAGGCTTTCCTCCTCCCTAGGCCGGGATACGTTCCCAAGGTACCAACCAATGTGGTCAGGCCTATTGTACTGCAGGCTTTCTGTCCTCCTCCATTTCTGACGTCGGACCAAGAGAAACTAAATCTGCTTTGCCCTGTTAAGGCCTGAGATGCGTACGTCCACAGCGCTGCCCTGTGGAGAAAGAGTGAACAGCTATTGGTTTGCTTTGGACCCCCTAAGAAAGGCTGTCCAGTATCTAAGCAGAGGTTGAGCAAGTAGGTGGTCGAGGCCATCTCACTTGCCTATGACTCTGCCGGTCAGCCTTCTCCTTTGGTTGTCCGGGCTCATTAAACCAGGAGTATGGCTGCCTTTAAGGCTATCCTGTCAGGAGTATCAATCCAGGATGTTTGTGATGCGGCAGGCTGGTCCTCAACGCACACATTCGTGAAGTTTTATCATCTCGACTTCAGCTCCACTCCAGGGGCGCAGGTGCTTTCGTCCGAATGTGCACTCTGACTTCACACGACGGACACTTGCTCGTGTGGCGACGTTCGTATTAGCGTGTCTATGCCATACTCCCAGCATGCCCGTGAGCACTTGCTTCAGTCTTATCAGAAGCTTATCAGTCTTATCAGAAGCTTGTGTTTTGGGGTGCTTTTATAGTTTCCTGGTCGATGACGTCACCCGCCTATGACGTTCCGTCTCGCTATTGGACTGATTTCATACGTGCTTCATGACGCACTCACGCAGGGGCGTTCCCAAACTGTTGTCACGCAGCGTCTCGTTTCCTTCAGGGAACTAGGGTTACATACGTAACCAGAGGATTTTTGCTGTTTGCTGACTAATTTCTTTTCTTATTTTGTCATTATTGTTAGATATTTGTTGTGTTCTTTTTTGTGAGCTCTTTTTTTCACATTTTGTTGATTGTCGCCATTCTTAATGTTTTTGTTTGAGTATGTTCAATTATTTAGAACTATATCCTTATATTTGCTTAATTGAATGATTCTTCCTTTACGAACAAAGCATAGTTCACTTAAAATAAAATATTTTAATTTGTTGTGTTAATCAATGAAATTTAGCTGAACAAGAAATCTGTTGTTGTCTTGAAGAATTTGTGTCATTTGGGGAATGAGACATTTTGCATTTAGTGAACAAACTAATTCAAATTGACAAACCAAAGTTGTGTTTCAATTATTAAGACCATATTGAGAGAACTAAAAAATCTGAAGGCATCAAATTGCCTTGCTTTTTATAAAGTAAATCTGCTTTATTAAACAAACAGACACAAAAGCTACCGTACAGCATGCCATGCTTATCTAACCAAAAAGGATGTAAACGTTAAAAATAGACATTTTACAATTCAAAGAACAAGGCTTTATACGAACACTAAAAATACAAAATAACGTAACATTATACAATACAACAACAAAAAAGGATAACAGAACATGTTGTGGGTTATGTCACTAATCACTAATCTGGTTGGTTAACATTAGAAAAAAAACGAGATAGCTGACTATAAGTATACAATAAACCAATGTTCGTCACGCTTCTGAAAAGGTAACTGTCACGGGTGAATTCTAAGTGATCACCAGTATGAGCTGTACTCACTCACTGTGGATGGCAGAACACTTGAAGTGATTAAACTGAACGGAACAGGAAACTAGTGACCGTTTGGTACACTGTAAATTAATTAATTCAAATAAGAAAATACTGTAGAAAAGAAAAAAAAGATTACCATGTTTTAGGTCTTAAAAAAATACAATTTTAGGCTTTCCACACTGTAAACTCTAATAAGTTGAGACTACTCAAATTATTTGACGAAAGTGATTGCAGAAGTTTATTGAGTAATGGGAAAATTGAAACTCAATTGAGTTGACCTAATGTGGTCTTCTCATTGAATTAACTTAAATGTTTAAGTAAAGATAACTTAAAATGCAAATGGACTAAACTCAAACTTGCCAGTTTATATTTTGTTATTAACTTATTATTAAATAAATTATAAATCATTAAAACAAGTTTTGTTTTTCACATCAACAGCTTTATTACATTACATATATTAACTTCTATAATGCATACTGACTGAACATCCTATTTACATTTAATCAGTAAAAAAATACAATTACAACACAAATTAAATCAATTGATTAAAAATTTATTCAGAAATCGGTCATTTAAAAGTGAAATTAACCAGATCAGAACAATTGATCAGAACAATTAAAAGCACACTGTAATAAACAACAACAGTTTGTCATACTTTAACTTATCTTTAACTTAACTTATATTTCACCCTTTGTAATAGTTGTGTGCGTGTCTCCTCGGTGTGAATAGATAGATCTCAACATCATACAGTCACTTTTGGAATGGGTTCAAATATTCAAAATATGCTGGACAACCAAAAAATGTACAGGACTTGGATTTTTCTTAGGAACAGTGGCCACTTTAACTGCTCAGGACAAACAATTGTCACATGAACATCCATCACAAAACAAACAAACAAAAAACAGTCGTCAATCATCCAGGTAACGACACAGAATTAAGAGTGAAAATCTTTTTTAATTCAGCTATAATTTTGACTAAATGTAAACATATGTTAAGTGAAATGGCTTCATCAGGGCAGGACTTAAAAAACAACAACTCCCTCTTATTTAAAAAAAATAAATTGTTTAAAGTTTTTTTCAAATTCTGCAATGTGATGTAAACTTTTGACCACAACTGTATGTGTGTAGAGTCAGTCCTGCAGGCTAACATCAGTAAGTTTTCATCCTGTGGAAACTGCCACTGTTGGTTCAAAAGGTTCTCATTGCCGCAGTCCTTCAGATGAATGGTTGGGGCTGGGTGGGAACGGAGGATCCTGTGATTAAAATAAAATAAAAATTAATTAAGACACATTTTCTCTAATGTATTGTACAGTTCTCATTGTTTAAGCACAGATTAGTCTGATGCAACATGATATAATAATAAAAATGTAACAATACAAAGCAATTTTGTTAGTGGGACAGCAACAAATGGAAATAATCAAAGCAAGTCAAAGTGCTTTCTTGCCGTTTCAGTAACTAAATAAAATACAAGATAACTTGGAAAAAAGAATGGTATTCAAACAAAAACTCTTTCTGTGTGCGTTACCTGATTGATGACTCTGTTCTATGAAGAGCAGCAGTATTCGAGAAGAATGGCAGCATTTACCACCTGGCCTAAAAACAATTATAGATATATACACAGTGAATTACATCATAATAAAACTAGGTGCATGGTAGATTTCTACACTTACTAGAACATTGAAACAAACAAAAGGAGCGAAATTTACACTGCACTTTTACAAATATGATATATATTTTAAGTACGTTGCTAAAACACACCTTTCTGCCTCACATGAATCAATAAAACTTCTGCAGTTCTTCCTTCAGTGCTGTTTTTGAAACCTCTGAGGACAGTTGAGAAGAAAGTGTCTGCTGATTTGTCATAGGAAAATACGTTAACAACTCAAGCACACTAGCTAGGCTAACATTAATTAATAAACGTGTATATTTACCTAATGACTAACTTCTTAGAAATGTATGTAGCAGTTGCTAAGTAACATAACAGTTAACCTTACCAGTTAGCAGTTACCAAACTACCATGAATGCTAATGTTAGACTAATTTTACAACATAAGCGCACTCAATTTAAATCAACAACACTTAATTTTATGTTATGGTACATACTCTATTTAAAATGATTTCATGAACTTGCACTTACAAATTTTTAAACAGGTTTTTAAACAATATACTCTGCTGCCTAAAACTCATTTCACATAAATGATGTAAATCACTGAATTCACTGGTGTATGATGCTGCTTTAAAAACCAGCAAACCCAGAAGCCCTGTCCATTATGCACACTGTCTCTCATGCCACCTACTGGTCAACAGCACACATGGACTCAGATTCTTCTTTGCAAGCATATTTAAATGATTGACACCATTGTCAAAATACATCATTGCCATTATTATGATACAGCATGGTTTCTGAGACTGGAGCACTGGTATCTTTGGTTTCATTCCATGCCTTTGGTATCTTAGAAATTGTAACAATCAGTACAGCACAATCGATGCCTATATTGGGCTGTAAATTGGGCTGCAACTGTCTATGAACTCCATAAAAAAATACATTTGAATAGAAATTACATTCAGTTCTATTAACGGTTCTTGCGCATCAACATTCTTTTACCAATGGAACAAATACTGTTGCTCCTATGACATCAGACTATAAAACCGTTTTGGTTCTTAATGGAACCTTTCATTTTTAAAAGTGCAGGGCAAAATAAATTCTGTTTTAAATAGACAGTTCACTCAAAAATGAAAATTCTGTCATAATTTCCTCGTCCTCATGTTGTTCCAAACGTGGATGACTTTCTTTCTTCTGCAGAATATAAAAGCAGATCATTTGAGAAATGTCTGTTTATAATTATATATAATTATATAATTTTCTTATTTTGGGTGAACTATCCTTTTAATGCTTATGTCTCTCTCTCTATTATATAATTTCTTTAATCTGCATTTCAATTCAGCTTTTGATCGCTTGAACTTGAGACTTGTTTTGTGCACTGCAAATATTGTTGGGTTTGATGACAAATTTGTGTGCGATGTTCCTCATTTGAACGTTGCTTTGGATAAAAGAGACTGAGAGACTAAAATAATGCAAAGACAATAATTAAGCAACATAATTTGTTGACCTCACTGGTGAGGATCCTGCTATGCTTTCCTAAAACTGTCAAAATAAATGAGGCAGGATTAAATTGAATTGTGATTGGCCTGCCTGTAAAAATCATACACCCTGATAGTAATTAAGCAAGAGGGCGATCTGACTTTCTGCGGTAGGGGAAGAGTCTTAAAAAAGGCTCAGCTCTTGTAAATAGCATCAGAGGGGGCTCATTCAGACCAACCTGCATCATTCACGTGCCACTTATTACTCATTCCCCAACCGTTAAGCCTTCTCTCTGCGTTGTAAAAAAAGGTGTGCACCAGCATGCAGTAAAGAAATCTGCAATAAACAGCCTTCACTGGAACTACACAAGAGCCAGATCTTTAACTCCACTGGCTCTGAGTCCTTCAGCAGCCTCTTGAATGTCATGGGGAATGTGAGATATTTTAACAGGGCTTGAGCTGGTGCGCTGGGTACAAAGCGATGATCTTAACCCTTAGGAGACAAACATGCATCTGTGATTACATCGCACAGATTACCCTGTAGCTTCTGTTAAAAAACTGCTTATACTATAACTGATGGCTGTGCAGTATGATGACATTAGACATCATTTCTGAAAGGAACATTATATCCATATAATTCACTTCTAATAGCTGAGCTACTGACCAGGCTTTGAATGTCAAATAGATAAATACAAAAACGAAACAAAACAGTGATATAGTAATGGTGAGTGATATGTTTAAAGGGCCCTCCCGTGAGTTAAAGTATCTCTGTGCAAATTTCCATGCACCACCCAGGCGCAACTTACCCGTATTTGGGTGCGAGCGCCCCTTAACCAGGCGCAGACATCAAACGAGGGCTCATAAACAGGCCGGGTTTGTAGGGACTGCAACCTAAGCCATGGCTTTCATCGTTCGTACTATTTGGGGGGAACCCTGGGGGGTCTGGAAGGAGATGGATGCTGGACACGGGAGTGGTTTTTATAGACAGGTACTGTAACCGGAGAGCATGCTCCTGCCTGCTTCATCGTCACCCGCTTCCTTTACAGACAGGCAGCTGGCCATAACCAGTGCCTGCCTCCGGGCATCACGTCCCACCACCCTCTGCTCTCAACCTCCCTCGGCTTGGTAAGCAGGAATAGATGGTGATTTTGACCACCGGACCGATACACTGTAAATCTGAATAAGCTAGCATCAAATTTGAGATAATCAGTTACATCACAATTTCTCAATCAAAAGTAATTCAAAGTTTAAGTAGCAGAACTGTCAGATTTGTATTTTGTATATTTAGGCCTACATGTTAATATTGCTCTTAACTTGAAATATTTGAGTAAGCTAAAGGCACTCACACTACAAGATAATCAGGCTGATTTTGGGCCTAATTCGACCCTTCCAAAAATCAAAGTCCAGATTGTCTTGATGGTTCTACAGATCATCTTAATATTCCTGTGGTGTGAGGTGTGTTGGGCCAGCCTCATACATTTAGCTTAAAATTATCATGTAGTCTGAAGTTCTCAACTTTAATATTTTTAGTATTAACTAGCTATAGCTGATTCAGTAAATGCTCAAATGCTTGGTAGCACAATACGTTGATTAGCATATTGCTGATTGAGTAAGGCAGTTGTCAAACTAAGCTCATCATGATGTTTTTTTGAAAGATGTCTCAAGGCTGCATTTTCTTGATCAAATATTTTATTATCACTGTTAAAAATGGTTCTGCTGCTTAATATTTTTGTGGAAAACATGATACTTTTTTCAGGATTTATTTGAATTCAAAAAGTTACAAAATTATAAATGTCCATAGCCTATTGTAATTTTCAATCAGTTGAATGCATCCTTGATGAATAAAAGTATACATTCTCTTTAAAAAACAACAACATTTGAACAGTAATGTATTCTTTTCTTTTCTTTTTTTGAGCCATTATAGGGACCTCCAATGAAAATTAGCATGTGCTATAATCACTATATGATTAATCTTTTTGGTGTTTCAGCTATATGATTGTGTGTTTTGTACTCATAATAATAGTAAATATAATAAAACATACAAAATTTCACACTTGTATATTCTTTATTTCAAAAACCAGTCGCCCAAGTTTTATGTTGTTATGAATTGATGAACCAATTAGTCCTAAAAAGAGGGTTTGTTGCTGGTTTATTTAAGAAGCAATGCTGCCCCCTGGATCAAGAGGTCTATCATTTCATAAACTGAGAAGCAAAGCCTAAAACATACTTATAATCTTTTTTGTAACATCTACATAAAAAATGATCTGTGTGATGTTTGTTGATTTTTAGGACCTATGGAACATTCTTATCTCTAAAAAGAACAGGATGAATAGGCAGATCCACTTTGCATTCAGCTAGTGAACAAACATTAGACACTGTCACGAACTGCTCCGAGACAAGAAGGTTGAGGATCCAAATGCAGTATTTATTGAACAAGGTAATCCGAAATGTACAGGCAAGGTCAAACACAGGCAGCCAGTCCATACAAACAAACACAACGAGGCAGGGAACACGGGCAAAAGAGTAATCCACGGAACAGGAAATCCAAAACCAAGAGGCAAGAAACCATGGAGAACGCTCGGAATTGCAGTGTAACACTAAACAAGACTTTGCAGATAATGAATGAGAAAACCAGGCTTATATGGGGTGAGCTAAACAAAATAATGAGACACAGGTGAATGTGATAATGGATGAAGAGTCGGGCAGCGAGTTATGGGAGATGTAGTTTGTGAGGGAATGACAATAGTCTGATGTGGAGAGACCTCTGGTGAAGCTCAAGGGTAGTCCAGCTGGTGACCGATTCAGACATATTTAATTACAAAAGCTGGTGCCACTGTAGTTTATTCTTTAACTTGCCTCATCACATTGTCTGTAAGCAGACAGCTAGGTAAATGTTATCAGCAGATCAAGACCTTTATTCGTCAACAAGAGTTTTTTTCCCCCCAGTTGTGTTTTCCATATGAACAACAACAAAACAATCTGTTTTTGTAATTTCATTCAGCTGACACTATTAGGTTGGGTAAATTAATTACATCACTTATATGAAGAAAACAAAACCCACTTTGATGGATTAATCTTGTACCAATCATGAAGTTACTTAGCTCTAAAAGTTAATTAATTCTATCAATATGTATTCTTGATTTCTTAGGAAAAAAATGTGTTTTCTATAAACCATATTTATTTCTTTACTTATTTGCTTATCTATTATAAATTGGTGGTGGTTGAGGAGATTCCCCCTTCTATGTAAAGCCATTTGAGTGCAGAGAAAAGAGCTATATAAATGTAATTAATTATTATTATTAAATATTTTATATATTTTTATTTATCTATATTATAAATTGTAAAGGTAATGCAATTAAGGCATTAAATAAATGAGATATAAAGGTAATGATATCAAGCAGTGGCCAACTTATGAGACTCTTAGTAACACATAGATACCACAGGGAGCAGTATTGAGTAACTAACAAACCTTTTTTTCAAAACAGCTCTCTTGTGTTTTTTCAGATGGTATATCTGGTCAGCATTGGCCTCAGTGTGAAAATTTGACTGCAAATGATAGGAACAGTAAAGGGAGGAAGATAATAAGAATAAAGAGCAAATTATGTTTTATGAGCGGTATTTGAGTGGACCATCCCTATAGTGATTTTTTTTCCTAGCAGTATTATTTTTTTTTTTTTTTAAATACTGCCTTAGAATCTACATCTTGTGGTGTTGGATGAGATTACTAACAATACTAGACCAATGATTGTTAAAGTGTCAGCCAACCTGAAACCACCTCATCATGTCTCCAGGAGCAAGGTGGCCATTTTCTCTCCCTCTTCTTCTTCTGAGTGAGACCTATAAATCAATACACACCCTGCACCTTCCCCCCTCCCTCCCAGTGCTTTCAATTAATACAAATGATTTCTACAGGAAATCCAAGGCGCCAATCAATTCA
>NW_027509193.1:9847500-10237500 GCF_051911475.1 Siphateles boraxobius
AAATGACTCGAAAAAAGATTTGTTCATTTTGAACGAGTCTTTTTTGGAATAATTTCGTTCATTCAACGAACGAAATGACTCAAAAAAGATTTGTTCATTTTGATGAACGAGTTCGAACAGGATCACGAACGTGCATCACAGAACAGAGCAAGGCGAGCATTTGTGCTTATAAAACTTAAAGTTTTTTATTTATTTTTGAAATGACTAATCGTTTCCCTAGATAAGACCCTTATTCATCGTCTGGTATCGTTTAAAGCCCTTTGAAGCTGCGCTGAAACTGTCATTTGGTCCTTGAAACGTTTGTGTCCTATTGAAGTCCATTATATGAAGAAAAGGCCTGGAATGTTTTCATCAAAAAACTTTATTTCTTTTCGACCGAAGAAAGAAAGACATGGACATCTTGGATGACATGGGGGTGAGTAAATTATCAGCAAAAGTTTTTTTTAAAAGTGAACTAATCCTTTAACGTTATCTTACTAGCTATTTATAACTTATAGAAAGAGTGCAACGTTATAAAGTTACATGTATTGCAAAATACATAATGATTTGAGGACCAAGTTTGTAGTCAAAGTATGGGCAGGCCATAGTCAATGTAAAGCATATTGTTGATGTTTCGTCACTATTAGTAAATGTTTCATAACTGTTTATAATCCGCCGTCATCGGTGGTCCTGCTTACTAGCCTGCGCGTTCACGGCAGGCTCCGCTGTGGGGGAGGAGCTGTGGAGGGAGGGCTGTAGCGTAGCAGAGAGCAAGGGGGTTGGACCTGTAAGTTGTGCTTGTTCAAATTTTCAGGCTAAGTCAACATTTTCTCAAAACTCCCTACTGCAGCTTTAACTAATGTTAACAAATAAGACCATGTAAAGTGTTACCAATTTGTTTAAGTTGCCAAGATATATGACGAAGACAAAGAGAACATAATTAAAATAAAACCTATATGACGAAGACAAAGAGAACATAATTAAAATAAAACAAAGTATGAATATTAAATAAAACAAAGTATGAATGTTAAGGCTCCACTTCATAATCTGTACAATAATAAAAAATATAAAATTGTTATTTAAATGGAAAAACGTTTTGGGTAGAATTGTCAACACTAGACTGAACCTTTACAGTAGTACATCTAGTTCAATTGTTGTCCTAAATCAACAGATAAATGCCTTAATAAATTTCAAACATATACAAAGGGATCTCTTCTACACATAAAGAGGTGAATGGATCTAAAATAATGGCGTATCTATCTATTTGAACAAGTGACAGATAAACAGGGCCAGTGCGAGGCAAAAGAAGCGCTTACACACCCACACACTGTTATATAGTCATTCCTCGGTGTTGATTCAAGCGCAGGTGAGAGATGGCAAAACCTCGCAAAGCTCTGACGGTAATGTTGACGTCACTTCTGACAAGGACGAGAGACAAGTTTGCTCTGCCAATATAAGGCTAAGAGCCTCTCGAACTCTGGGGAACAAAGTTGTATTATTTTAAAATCTTACAACTTCACAGTGGTCAATTGCAACTGCCACAACACATTTGCATCTAATACCGGGTTAAATACTTTCAGGAGCATTCGAAACCACATGTTGACCAAATTAATTTAACAATCTTAACCTAATATCCTCAACAGATTAACCAGCCGAAGAGAATGCAATGAAAAAATTAGCAAAAGAGTGACATTGCTCATGGTACTGTGTAAAGGAAAAGCAACCACCTTTGTTTCAGGTATACACCATGACCCTCGTGGTATTACCCAAACATAGCTTGACCCAGACAAAACAAAGTCAAGGTGTAGCCACAGCACGGCAGTTGTGCTATCACAGAAACATCAACACCTTTGACTTCAATGCATCCTCAAATGAGAGCAAAGCAAGCACATTCTCAAACCAATACACTTCTCTTCAAGCATGCTTGCATTTGTGTATCTGCTTTTCTCTAGCCCGTTATCTCTCTCTCTAACTCACCAGTGCTAGGCATGCTGGTGCTTCTGGATTGAGGAAGCAGCTCCACGGGTCGCTCTCTGCTGGACGTGCTGTCTGAAGAAAAGCAGGATTCGGTCTCATAGATCGTCTGCAACATTGCGCACAGTCCCGGTACGGTTGGCTTCAAAAGCATGCCAGTCTCAAAATACCGCCACACAATAAATGCAAAAATAAAGCAAAATCAACATGAAAAAGGAGATGGCAACCCACTCTCCATCAAAAAAAGTGAAAAATGCAAACACATTTGAAGGAAGAGGGGAAAAGGCAGAGCGTCCTTTTTATCAAAATGTAGATGCATGCAAAGAAACATCAATCGCTTTGCCCGTTAGCTCCATGTTTTAATAAAAAATAAATAAAATTAAAAATGCAAGCAGAACCAGTCTCTGTGGAAGGAAATGCAGCAGACAAATCCTTAAATTGTCCACTCAAAACCATCAGCTGTACGACACACAAACGAGTCTATTCATAAATCACATCACCTTCTTTTCTAATCGTCTATGTCAGAAACAAACTGCTAATTCACGCCGACAAGTCCAAGTGTGGCTTGTATCCAAGTCCCCCCTGTCTGAGCGTGCCTGTATCCTGCAATCATCTGAAGTTAAGCATGTGGTATCGGCAGACTCCAAAAGAGAGACTTCCCCATGACGAAATGTGACGGAGCTTGGAAAGACGAGATGAAAGCGACCGAAACAGGAGAAACGATCACAAAATAGATCACTGGGGGATTTTTTGCCTGCCGGTCTCTCTGTTCCTTCCTTCCCCTCGCCTCTCTGTACAGCCAGCCAGTCCTCGCTACAGCACAGTACAACTCGCTCTCCTGATGAATGGGCTTAAAGTGAACCGTCCGACGTTGTTCTGTTTAGTGTGACTGTGTTGCTTTTATGTATTTGTTTAAAGCCGAATCTCTGCAGCTTCACCCGCTGTGCGTGGCGAACAGGAGAGCAGAGGTGTAGAGACGTGGAGTTTACAAACAGACTGGAGCTGCTTCGGGCTGCTGGAAATAGCTGCCGAGCGACAGGGGAGGGGCGGGACCGTGCTATAAATAGAGTCGGGAGCTGAGAGCTTGCTTGGAGAAAGAGAGAGGAGGGGCGAAAAAGAGAGAAAGAGAGGAAAGATGGAAGAGAGGAGATGGTTGATTGTTTATCACGTAAATAAAGGAGCCAAAAAACAATAATAGGAGCCAAAAAAGGAGCCAATCTGACACAAGACAGTGACAGGACTGGAGGAGTGAGACCAAACAGAGTTTAACTTGATAACACAAGCCAACACGAGGGCAAACGAGATACAAAGCAACACGAGCGCTGCTAAATTTGTGCCAATGCACGCTATAATGATTGGAACTAATTCACGCATTTGAAACGCAAGCGTTTAAATCTAAGCTTTTCGTTCTGAGAACTGCTTGCTGCTTACACAAGGAATTTGCGTCAGCACTATTGACACAGAGAACAGAAGGGTCACCGTTTCACAAGCGCATGTGGGTCAAAAGACTAGGGTGGCCAATACAGCATTCCCAAACCTGCGAGGGCACTATAATTATCATTCAAATCAACAGCAGCAACTTACAAAGCACATAAATGCTAAATTAGCCATTTATTAAAACAAGAGAATAAATACAAAAATTTGTGTTTAAACTGTATTGAAAAATAAACTGTAATATGTGACCCCTGAGCTGTTGAAATGCACATTTTCCAATAGATAATGGTGACCTACATGATCATTTCAATGTTTAAAGAGACCAGAATGATGTCTGGAGGTGAATTTAAATCAGTAATGTACTAAATCTTTTTGACGTTAGGTTTTGAGGACAGCAAAATTCATCTATTGTGAAATGCACCATTGATTTCATGTCCTCCTGAATGATATATGACAAGGTTACCGGGCATCTGCGTTCTGCATCAGTTTAGAGACCCACTGCCTAATATTCATTGCATTTATTATACAAGACAGACAGACAGACCTGTTGCACAAGCACAAAGCTCCAGAAAAGATGTGTCAAGACTAAAAAAGAAAGATAAAACGAATCTGAGACCACACTGTATCACATTTTTCTTACAATGACGGCTAAACATTTGTTTCATGCAAGGAAAGTTGGTCGCAGACCAATATTAAAGGGTAAGATTTATCCAGAGCGCCTAAATTAGACCTCTGACGTGCTTTTCTTAGAGCAGTCTGTCACCATGACCACTAGTGTGTTGGAGAGTGAAAATGGATTTGGTTCAAGAGCAGGCAACAATCAAAGAGAAGCTTTGTCAAGCACTTGTTTGAAAAAAGGACATGTTTAAAAACAACATGGAACAGAAGTGCACATACCCAGCTTCGACTATCATTGCTTGGCCATAGGGCGAGATCTGAGAGGGCAAATACAGGCTGCGCACATGTGTGTGTGTTTACGCTGGCGAAATCAAAGCAGTCAACTTTCAATGTTTTGGCACCCATTGCAGGGCCAACACATAATTTGATCTGAGGCTGTAAATAGAAGCAAGTTTTCGACAGCATGCAGCATGCATGATCAGTGTGTACATATGCAATGCAAATCGCTTAGACTTTGCACTTGTTGCTCTTTAGGCATGCTTAACTGCTATCTGTCCCACAGCTGCACGCACGTTGAAGATTTTACGTGGTCCTTATAACTTCAGTCTCGTCTGTTTGCTTTAGTTTCCAGCCGTCCCTGTTATTTATAGATGGATGTACCTTTTAGGGTTACTGACGTTAGTTGGGCTTATATTTAGCCATGGGAAGGTGGGGGGGAGCACACCACTTGTTTTTAAACCCCTTTTTTTACGAGTGATGAACTCATGTTGGTAATGTCAAGGACTTTGGCAGCAGACTTTGTTTGACAGCTAGTCTCTAGCCTTTAGCCAGACCTGACCCAATTAAGGCCAACCCAAAGCGAGCCGTAACCTTTTGCCGTAACCTTTTGCCACCGGGTTCTGAAGGAATCTTGGACGCTGGAAAAGAATGGTAAATAAATGTGGCCGTTCCTCACTGTGGCTGTGGACAGATGGGCTAAATATGCGTTGAAGCTTTGGGAGCATGTGAACTCTCTCTCCAACCCTAAATAACATGGAGTATATTAACTCAAACTTACGAGCCCACAAAAATAGTCTCGGTTTGGATGGGATGAATTAAAACAAAGCCAAAATAAACCAGCGGTTTCTCACACAGATAACCAACTCTCTTACTGGTGACTCTCCTGTGACCGCTGCCATGTTAGGAAAATGTATTTTAAGTATGCTTCAATTTTTTAAATTTTTTGCTTTCAAATTTAACCATTAAACCTTTTTTTAACAAATAACTGAAGGGAGCTCTTTAAAGCTTCTTGTGTTGATAACAGATTTATAAATGACTCTCATCACAAATTTGGGAAGATGGTTGGCACATGTTGCGTTTTCAAATGCACGACCCAAACTCACAGCGTCAGCCAACTGGCGAGTATTTTTTACAGTATACTCGCCAACATCGATTTCTACTCACATACGCCACTTGGCGGGTGTTAATTTTGGACCCTGGCTGAGATGTTAAGGGAGTCCCACACAGTCACTAGATGGCACTGCTAGCTTGTGCTGTGGAATCGGAAGCTACAGTCTCCATGCATGAAATTAAAATATTTTAAATGTGTTACAAAATGCAGCTATTTTTTCCCCTTGGATTCACATTCTTCAATTAACATAGCAAACACTTTTCTTAGGTCGGAAAATACGGATATCTGTATAAATACAGACAAAAATCACATCCCTGATGTAGAGACCAAAATATCATAGACTTGGTTTTTTGGGCAAGTGAGCAACCATCTAGCAATGGCATAGGCTATAGCTATGATCATCACTCAGATCACCTTAGCAACAACCCATAACAGCCTAAAAAAAAAATTGTGCATTTTATTTTTGGAAAGTAACATGTCGCTGCACCTGAATCCAACCCAGTCACTCAAAGAACCCGGCTTGTGCTGTGATCCATCACTGCAAGTCAACCCAACACAGAACAGAAGAGTCCATGGCTTTTTTATACCGCCTGAACAACAACAACCAACCATGAGTAATTTGTTACCTGTCTTCATTATGAGCAAAGAGAATTTCTCAGGTGTGCAAAATTTATTTTGAAAGCGCTGTCAAGTCCAAAAACAAACCCAATAAGAGAAATTAAACGGAATCACCTGGAAGGAATGAGAAATTAGCTCCAGTTTGCAAAACTGTTTCTTAAATGTCCTTGTTTGAGCGACTGCCAGACATTCTTGTGAGGGAAAGGCAAAGAGAATTAGCTTTCAGTTCTGCTCTGCAATGGGGTCTAAAGGACATTCACACACACAGACACAGAGCTTGCTCCTTGGATCACAAAATCCTTCTGTGCAAATGCGGTCAAACATATCAATAAACTGCCCATGAAAGCTTGATATGAAGCGCGTATACATTCACAGCGAGAAAAACAACCTTTTTTAGAATCATCATTTGATGACTCATATCAAGGCATAGACTGATGCACTTACACCCAAAGTGAGGATTCACACAAACTCACTCACACACACACACACACACACACACACACACACACACACACACACACACACACACACACACACACACACACAGCACAGGGGACGCATACAGATTATTTCTCCTCAAATAGAACGCTGCGATGACTCATTCTCTGCACAGCCCCAACTGCAATGCTCCTCCCTGCCAGAGAACACGCACACGTTCACATATACATACACACTTGTGTGTATTTATTCCACCGATTCAAATATTAACACATGCAGAAAATGACAAGATCTTTGTGTTGGAGGAAGGCCTCCTGCAGTATTCCAGAGAAATCAATGTTTCAAACAGGCTGACTCATTTAAAGCGTTGCTTACTGACCCGTGTCTCGCTCACTTTTAAGATAACAAACCGGTTCAATTATAATGGGAGTTGAGATGCAACTGCAAACAGAGGTTAAAAAAAATTATGCATGAAGAACAGCGCATGCACATACAACGCAATGTTTATTTAATGTGTGTACTTTCTTCTGGAAAATGCCTTTTTTAGAGCTTTTGGTTAAATGTGATGTGTTGCTAAAACGGATGTAAGAGCATTATTACGCAAATGCTTTTACCACTCTTTAATATCAGATATATAACAAATTTGCACAATTTTTCACAAAGAAAAAGCAGATTATAACAATTGGACCCTGACCAGATCTGCATATTACACAGGGGTACTTAGGGGTACTTAAGGGGTACTTCATCGCTTGCAAAATGGGCTTTCAATAAAACTTGGCTCCCTATACAGTAGAAAGGAGAAAAAAAATTAAAATCCGTGCTACTTGACAAGAGAAAAAAAGGCGGTTCTCTTTTCTATTGCCAAAAATTTAAGCAAACTTCAACACTCATAATGCACAGAGCATGTTGCCGTTCAAGGCCACTTTCACCAGTCTGCTATGGATACACTTGATCAGAGTCAAATACCACCTTGTTTTATTCAGAAATACTTCTTGGCAAACTGTTAGTCATGGTTTCAACTTGTATTGTTCCCGGGTACAAGAATTCAAAGAGTAAACGTTTAGCGGGACCGAGTTACTTTGCTAGGCACCAGTGAAGGATCCAGCGCGTTGTAGGCAGTAGCTAAAGGATGCAAGGAATGGTAAATATGGAGAGAACATTCCAATGGAAAATTTGAAAAAAACTCTTGTGTTTGTAGTTAACATTTCAAACTTGATGATAACGAACCCAGTTTTTTTAGGCAAAACGGAGGGGAAAAAACTCAAAGAACTGTCAGTTCTGCCCGAAGCAAAATGCTGTCGCGTACAGATAAGAAAGCTGTTGCCATAGTGTTACACTTTTTCCATAATGCTGTTTAATGAGTAGACAAAGTACAATACAATTTTCATTGACAAACCTACCCTTACAATAACTGTTTTGTTAATAACCATCTGCCGATCCGACTGTCTGTGGGCGGGGATAAAAAAAGCACTTTTTTCTGACGAATAAAAGTAAATTTCTCGATCCAGGTAACACGGAAAATGACTAAACATTGTTCATTTACATGTAAAATCTTAAAATATTAAGTTAAACTTTAAACAAAGAAAATGATCAGTAAAAAAAACTAGGCTGGATTGGTTTATCGCTATAAATTTTGTTTTATGTATGTGAATGCACAAATTTTAGGATTTTTATACACAAATACTATATTTTACATATAACTCGAGATTTTCCACATGATGCACTCTTTTAACAGATATAACAGCGTTTAATAAGAAATCTCTCATTATTAGGAATTATACACAATCAGAATAACATCAAAATGGCTATTAGGCCAAATACAACCAAAGCAAAACCATATTTGTCTGTACATGTATTCCTCCCGAATAGTCATGGTATGGAAGTCACGGTTCGGTGCATGCAGTCAGAAAACAAATACAGTCACTCACAGGTGAACCACACTACAATCCAGAAGGGTGCGTGCGTGGTAATGCAACGCTGTCTGCTAACCGCCACAACAGGAAAAAGCGCAGAAGAAGAACAACAGACGATTTAAGTATAGATATGTTTACATGTAATTTCTCAATCAGTGTTTCAAACGTGAAAAGACATAAATGAATCAGCTTGAGAATAATATCTCACACAGCATCACATTTACCTCAGGCAAGTCATTTAGTGTCCACAGCATGTTAGTTCACTAGAGAAATGAACTCTATGGGGAGCCTTTCACTAAATATATGCACTATATTAGCTTATATAATAATTAGATAAACTTAACATGTTAGTAATATCTTCTTAATTATTTTAACATGTTTAAAAAATTGTCATTGACAGTAACTGTGTACATAATTATATTTAAAAAATGAATTGGAGAAGTTAATGCAAAACCTGCCTAATGTACAATTTACCTTTTTTTTTAGTGTTGATTATTATATCTAAAAATTAATATCAACTGAATTTAATAGTTTGGGCTCTGTTGTTACTTGTTACCTTTAATATTATAGTAATGTGCAAGAAATGGCTTCCTAGTCCCTATATATAGTTTATAGCATTAACTGAGATAGAAATGTTTATCCTTAAGAAAATGCTAATTATAATTGAATTTATTTAAAGAGAGAGACACAATTTATTCAATAAACCACTGTTTAATAAAAAAAGAAAAAAGAAGAATTGTGTTTACTCCCCTCTGCTGTACAGAACCCATACCGAACCGTCTTGTTTATATACCATTACACCCCTAGATTTGACCAAATCTACTCATTATTAAAACTAAAAGTGAGGAAGGAGAGTAGACACTAAGCGCATCATATTATTAAACAAACAATAGTACATTCTTCAATAAAAAAGTCTTTAGAAGTCACATATTAGATAATATCTAACCCGAGTTCAAGAAACCATCAACTAAAAACTCAAAGGGTATAAAAATAAATGTTCTCTTCACTCCATAGCTTCTCTGAATGTGTTTACGCTTTGTGTTATTGGTGATAACTTCATTAAAAACGCCATTAAAGACACCATTATTATATCACAAATTCCTGATTTAATTCAGCAAGACATAATTTAGACATGGACACGTTGTACCAAATGACCACCAAAAGAATATGAGCACAAAGTGACAGTGTACAACGTTTGACACTTGTGTCCCTGAACTTGACTGGTGCGAAGCATGGAGCCCATTATGGTGAAGGGCTTCAGCAGATGAACTGGCCTTTTATTGGTGGAACAGAACTGTACGACATGTCCCCAAGAGAACAAAAGGCCTAACTGCATGGTTGAATGGATTGACACTTGTTTCTCCTTGATGGGCTTGGATGTGCTGGATCACATGGAGCTCCGGGCTCGCTGGAAATAATCACAGACAAGCAAAGCAAGGTCCTTTGATACTCTACAAACATCAAAAGCATCTAGAGATGATTAACATGAAGCTAGCTGATTATTTCAGCTTGGAGAATTTGGCTAATCTATGACAGACAGCTTTACAATAAAGCAATGTGCCAAAAGATGTGGAACAACATTACAGTGATTTTACTGTAATTTAAGGGGTGTTTTTGGTACGTGAAGTTATTACAACAATAATATGATACAAGTAGGGATGCGATGCGGATGCAATGCTATGAAATAATTAATATCAGACGATAAGAAAACATGGTACACATATATTGCTCATCCCTATATACAAAACAGAGATGTCCAAAAAATACCTGCATTTATTTTAAAAAATAATCTTTTTTTAATCAAAAATATTTTTCCTGTTCATTAGCCTAACTGAATTAGCCAAACCACCTTGGCCTACACTTCGGATTACAACTTTGAAATATTCACCATACCAAGGCCACAATATAATTGTAACATGTTCTGTTCCTGTTTGCCTGTCTCTATGGTTTTTGATTTCTGTTTATATGAATTATCCCTGTGTATTTAAACCCTCTGTTCATTCCGTTTTTTTGTTCAATGGGACCTCAAAGAGAGAAGATGGTAAAACTCCTCAATGTGATGAAAATGAAAGGATAAGACTTGAAACCTGCTTGCTGAATAGCTATCATGACAAATCAGCTAATCACATCAATACAGAAACACAAAACGTTGCACACACACACACAAAAAAGACTCCATCTGCAGTTAAATATTAAGAGCACCTTCCTCAGCTGGTTTCATTGGAGCCGCACGCTCAATAAAATGTCAATCACAATGGCATACACACAGAAACCATAAGCAAAAGAACCAATGAGTTTGCATCACAGTGAGCAAACAGGCCAATCAGCAAAGAGCCCTCTGGGCAGTGTTGATGTGGAGTGGGGCGAAGCGTAGAAGGTTGCCACGGCATCCAGTGACATTCAAAGACGTCATGAGGAGGACAGAGGGTTAATAGAGGTTGTTACCGGTTCTAATTATAAACAGCAGAGAGTCAGAGAGAGCCAGGCGAGGAGAGGATGGGGAGGAGCGAGTGGGGGCGGGCACAGGGCCGAAGGTATGAATTAAAGGTGCATTAAGAGGGAAAAGAAAGGGGCGAAGAGGAGAAGAAAGCCGCAGGGTACCGCAACAGATAAAGAACGATGGACAAAATCCACAGGTTTTGTTTGCCTGAGCAACAAATCTGGCTAAGCTTATCCTGAGACGAGACAATTACACGCAATTACGCACGCAATCATAACAACGGGTTACTCGCCCGCTGACAGACCAAAAATCTTCTTCGAAACGTGATCTGTAATTGCTACAGCTATGAGTCAGGTTGCATTACCACTACTACTACTACTACTACTACTACTACAACAACAAATGCCTTTAAATAAAACTGTGTTAATCATTAGTTTTCCAATAGATTAATAGATTTAATTGCTGCTTTGTCACCAATTACAGTGCAGATTTTAAAACATCACCACATTTTATGAACCAGGGAAATTCACAGTTTTAGTTTAAGTGCTTTTGATGCTTAAAAGAGCTTTACACAACGGACACAGTAGTGATTATAACTAATATCTATCCGATGCAAAATGTCAAAAAACATAATACTGACAGACAATTTGCTAATAAATTGGCAGTTCTATAAGGTGTTCAGAGGAATGAAATCATCACATCCGGGGAAATTGGTGCAAAATGGAAACGGAAATGGAAGTTATAGCCACTATACAGTGCTGGTCAGAATTATTTGCCTCCTTGGTAAATATAATCAAAGATGGCAGTAAAAATAAATCTGCATTGTTTATCCTTTTGATTTTTTTTTTTTTTTAAATGCAAAACCTTTTATTGAAGTAAAAGAATTGAAAGTGGGGGGAAAATCTATTTTTTTAGCCTCATTTTCTGCCAGAGGTCCTGGACATCTTGTTCTATAAAAAAATCAAAACCTAACAGCCTGTGCTAGAAATCTTATAACAGGCCATGTTTGGATCTTCCAACAGGACAGTGATCCAAAAACAAACATCAAAATCAAAACAAAAATTGGTCACTGAGCACAAAACCAAGCATCTGCAATGACCATCCCAGTCCCTGACCTGAACCCTATAGAAGAGGAGTGGGCTGAACTGAAGAGAAGAAGTGCCAACATGAACTTGTGAATCTGCAGGATCTGGAGAGATTCTGTATGGAGGAATGGACTCTGATCTCATCAGGCATTATAGGAGAAAACTCAGAGCTGTTATCTTGGAAAAAGGAGATAGCAAATAGTATTTAATAAAAGGGGGCAAATAATTGTTCCCAATGTGTTTTGGAGAAAAACATTTAATTTATAATGTGATTTCGCTGTGACTTTCAATTCTTTTACTTCAATGAAAGGTTAGACTTTTGCTAATAATTTATGTTAGAAAGATTCACGCACTTCATCACATTTAGATACACAGTTAAACTATGAAATGGGTACAACACTTTTTGGTTTTCAAAATGGTCAGTAAAGCGATATTTGAGAAATATTGATTGTCAACATCAGGTCAAACTAAATATTATTTGAGCTCTTTTATTTTACATTAAACAAACCAGTTCACCTGAACGAAAACTCAACGAAGTGCTATTGGAAGACATCCTATCATAGCTTTTTGGTACATAACAGCTACCGTAGATGCAACACGCATTTGAAAAAGCGAGGCGCTGGAGAGCACAATTCGTTTGAATGCAAAATACAATTTCACCACTAGATGGAAGAAATTCCTACACAATGTCCCTTTAATAGAAACCAAATATCTTTCAAATTATATTTTAGATAATATTTATCTATTTTAGAAAGATAATATTTATATATATATATAATATAAATTATTCACACTAAAAATTGGATCTTTAAAACATATTTTTAAAACATCTGATACTTGGAAGAATTATCAACTGAAACAAAATCTTCTATTAGCAAACATCAATGTTTCAGAGTGCAACATGTATGAATGAGTAAAAACTCTTACCGGGTGTGTTTGGTGAATTCATGGATGACGCCACAGATCTTCTATGCCTCTTAAGTTCTCCAAGTAGCAGGCAAAGATGCTTTTTTGGATAAACCTCAGTGTGCAAGCTCTGGTTCAGAGGCAAGATGCCGCAAGACGGCGAGTTCTAAAGGGGGTCTTCAGCGTCAGCCATGACCGTAACCCTCACGGGGAGGGCTGTGATGGCCGCTGGTGCCAGCTGAACAACCCTCACTGCAACAGATACAAACACACTGACGTTAATGAAACTGAGACCACTGACATCCTTCAAGCCAAAAAATACAATGCAAAATACCCTCCTCAAAATTACAGTAGATTATGGCTGTGACCTGTCTGAAAAGCAAAAACATTAATAAATAATAATATAAAGCAAGACAGCTCATTTGTTTTTCAAAGAGTGAATAAAGTCCCCTAGCTGCATATTAACAGAGTTTGTAAGAGTCATTAACGCCTGTGTCAGAATGTTGTGCTCGTAACTGAGTTGTATGTTTGCTGCTTACAAAACAGATCCAGAGGATGTTAATGGATGACTCACCCTGCCTCTAAGTCAGTGGAGACGCACTACAATACCCACGCTGCCTAGCAGGAACTGGATACGCAGCAGGATAGCACATTACCCACGCTGCCTTTCATTCTACCATGAGCCCGGCCCCAAGCAAAGAATAGAGAGGTTCTCGACCGTCTAGTTTTAGTGATTATTAAAACACTGGCCCACACTTCCTGAGCCTTAGGTCTGTTCAGTATTCAAGTAGATACTGTTATGCATCACAAAGCATTCGAGTTTCTGAAACGCACATTCTTATGCAAATCAACACACCAACATGAAATATTAATATATAAACTGAAAATAGGTCAAAAACTTTTCTGTGCACACCAGGTGCCTTTTTGGACAAATCTGCCGGATACTTTTGAACAATATGCACAGACTAATTGCATTAAATCATTGGTGAAACTGCAGCCCTGCATTGAAAAGATGACAAGCTTCAAGTGGCCTTGTATGCACTGGGACGGTAGCCTCACCTGCTGGTTGAATCATGCAAGTAAAGTCTGGCTGTCCTCCGACAGTGCGATTTGTCTAATGACCCAGTGTGACCACAGCACACTACCTTTGGTATATGGAATAGTTCAATCCATCAAACAATCAGTTTTCTTGAATTATTGAGTGAACAACATTGTTCCAGGTCCCTACTTGCATACCTAAATTAATCAATATATGTACGAACACATGTGTGTTTTCAGCTCAGAGCCAATAAACCATAATGAGTGACTGATGATACATGTCGGAAATAGTCTTGTTTTTTTGCTTTGACGCACTAATAAAGTAATTTGAACTTGGGCCAGGACTTTATGGTAGCTGGATTTCTTGAGTGTAATGTTTCGACTGCTAATCTCAAACCGTTAATCTCAAACTGCAAATCCCCAATTTATGGGCATTTAAGAATGTGGCTCAACATAATGAAGGTCTTCAGGACTGTTCTTTAGATCTGAGTGTTTCTCAAGTTTAACAACCTGCAATCGTGTTGATGCTCACCAATGAAATAAGAGAAAAATCAAGTCATCAATGACTGATAATCAAGTAATAAACAGTTGGAATGGACACTTAATGCAAATAAATATTTAGTTAAAATTTCAAAGCACAGTAAGCACTGCTTCTTAAAAACATATAAACGATGAATTATGTATAAAAAATAGAACACAATCAAGAATGGATGCAGTTTTGCATGGAGGTGTATATTGGTTAAGTTAACCAAATAGCTTCAATCTACAAATACTTTCTTATATTTATTTATTTATTTAAATCAATGTTTTTTTTCTACTAATATCTAGGGATGCATCAACAATATTAAATGAATGAATGATATATTCATTTATTTATCAAAAAATAAATGATATATTAAATGTCAATTAAATTTTGTCTAATGAACTTAAAAATAAAATTACTGAAAACTAAATTCAATTGTTTAAATGTGCGCCCAATCGAGTCATTGAATATTGAGTATCTGCTAACACAGAGTCCCTATCCGATACTTGTATTTTCCTAGTGATTTGAGCACACTTCAAGTACATTCATGTTAAGTTTCATATGTACATACATGCACTTCCAATATAACATTTATTACAGTAATTATATTTATAGGCCTATAAGCAGAATAATTGCAACAAAAAGAAAAAAAGTGTATATAAAGTTAGAATGAATGAAGCTTGTGGCATCAGAATGTCAGTCTGTCAGTCAAGTCCAAAGCAAGACGCAACCCATAGCAACACATTATGACAACAACGTCTCATATAGTCTGACGGCAGATAAAAATAAATAGTAAATAAATTACTTTCGAGTGATTTGTTACAAAGGTGCACATCAAATATGTTAAACATGGAAGCTTGAACCTGCATGTGATGTGCTAAAACAGACTCAATGATTCTCGGGCACCACACATTTGAGCTTCTGCTTTCCTTTCAATGGCGGTTGGCAAATTTATTAGCATGACAGCTGACGTAAAATAAAGGATCAGGCCGAAAACGATCAGTTAAAAAATCTGTTTAAAAAAGTGCTAAATAGGGACATCCCTAGTATTTGCATTATTTACCACCAAAAAAAAAGATCTTTCCAATCCCATCGGCGCTTTCATTCAATTGTGGCATAAGCACCACTTACATTCACTCATGAAACCATAGAAATCAAGTTTCATTACAGAAAGTCTGAGTATTTTATTTTCTGCCATGGTCTGCTTATAAAACTATGGACCAATATGGATTGTTTCTTCTGTCATTCTGAAAGGCTTGTTCTTTTCTTTGGCCACATTCAGCTCTGACATGTCCCAGGGCTTTGTGGGGCGCTAACATTCTGGTACAGTTCCTGGAAAGCCCTGTATTGACTAAAGAGCAGTCTGAAGCTGGTCTCTAAAGCTCTGTCAGTGATTTAATGGAAGAGCTGAAAGCTCCTCCTGTCCAAATCTTTGTCACTTCTCTCTCTCTCTCTCTCTCTCTCTCTCTCTCTCTCTCGTACAGGTCAGGCTTCGTGCCAGAGTGCTGATCAGCGTTTAATACTCTTTAAAAGGATAGGACATTTGATGAGAGCTTTAACACTGGTTTGCTTAAGAGAATCATCCTTCTTGAGGTGCTTAGCTCTCTTTCTTTGAGGCTGAGAATATGAGAAGGCATCAGTCACTCAACAAGGGTGTGAATAGCGTGGGGGTGGAGATGTGTTGATTAGTGTCCGTGCTTGATGTTAAAGCCTCCCGCATCTCTCTGAATGAAGGTTTCCAGACCATCAAGGTCCACTAATTTTACCATCTGTGTCACAAAATGGTGAAGCAAACCCCAGAGTAATCGGTAAACCATCGAGGCACACTTCATAATCTTTAGATTCATGCTAACCTTATTTAAGCAATATAAGCAACAAAAAAAAAAACTTCCTATTCTGTATCAAGAACAAAAGTGCAGATTTTCTAAATTCATACTACTGAAAGCAAAGCTCCAGCTCATTTCACACACTAAACTGCACTACAATTATTACACTCATATTGTGTTTGTTGTGTTTTGTCATTTTGGGGAGTAATCTTTTGTTGTCTTGTATCATTTTGGAAGTGTTGTTCTTGCTTTTTTTTAGCCTAAACACAGTATATCATGGGGCTGGGTTGACACAAATTTCGCAATTTGATATTCGAATCAATGCTTGCAATTCTGAAGTACTATGCTCCTACCTATTTCAAGATTAGCTATGGTAATTTAATTACTTTTCTTATTGAACTATTAATTAAAGCCAAGTAATTTTCTGCAACACTAGAGGCACTTTAGCGGAACTACAAAAATAAAGCATGTTCTGCAAACGTGTCTTTCGCGCATTTCATCACAGATCTTACAGGTGCTTGTGAAGGCATGACTAAACAGGTTAACGTAGGCTACTTTCAATAAAAGGTCCAACATATTAGGAATACTTAGCTGTGTTGTTTCATGAGTTAGCAACTGAGCAGCTAATTCTCTGTCTAGAGTGAACGCGAGCATGTCGCTTATAATAAAACCAATCTAAAGTATCTGCACCGGGCACATTTTTGACATGAAGCGCCACAGCTGTTTGAGGCTGCCTACATTGGACACAATAACGTAAATCATATAAACCATATAAGAAACATTTGTCTTTCTGAAAGGGTACACATGATGATGTTATATTGAAGTGTCCATTGTAACACGTAGCATAGCAATGCCCTGTTCTCTTCGAAGAGTTCATGACCCGTTTAATCTTTGAAGGTCGAAATGCAGCAAATTTTTGCTTCCACTTCTGCAATCGAAGCTGAATGTCTTTTACCATGTAATGCGTCAGTCTTCATCTTACCGGCTAAACACCCTCTGCTACAGTAGCCACGCCCTCAACAAACACTATAGGAAGTAAAGAGATTGACAGATTTGAGCAGGCCACTCATGTTTTGATGAGTGCCCGGGGGCTCGATGTTTACACTTTTGGGGGAGATAAACCCATGAATGGAATACCAGTAGTCAATGAACAATAAACTGGGTGAAGGGTGTACTCATACTAGGCATGGTTGCATGATTGTCCAGCGATTGAAGATGTTTGCTGTCGTAATGATGACAGTGGAGCACTGTTCTGTGCTCTGTGTTCCGAATCGAAGAGAACACCTAAGAGTATGTCTCATGACTCATTCAGTATTAATTTCAGGATTCAGGCTACACTGTTTTTGATTCAAAAAGTTTACATGCCTCAGATGTCCAAAAAACATATAATTTTCTTTAATTTTCTCATAATATACATTGCACATCTCCTCATTTCTCCTCATTTCAAAGACACTTAAACAACTTGTTCGAAGATTGGGTCTCTTTAAACCCCTCCTTTCCGAGAGCCTACTCTGCTCTGATAAGTTAGATGGCCCAGTTTGTTATGATTGGTCTACTGCTTACAGGGCATGTCGGAAACTAAACGCCCATTACCATAACTGGACTTCAGCTCCAGAGGCTTCCTGAGTCCTCAGCGATTGTACACACTGTAAAGACAGTAACGATGAAGTCGATTTTACACACTGTAAAGACAGTAACGATGAAGTCGATTTTACCATATCAATCAAAGCGTGAGTACGATGATGAAACATTGAAAGAACTAGGCTACTTACAGTATTCAACCCAAATCCATCGCAAGGACGATTTGAGCAAGATGTTTCTCAGTGAAACCCTACACGGTTTTATGTACATTATGAGATGTTGCAACTGTAATTCCTCACCATTAGCATTAACGAGTGCATATCTATCAACAACCCGATGAGTAAATGTCTAATTTATAGTGTTGCATATGTTAGCCAAGCACCAAACTGAATGACTGATGTAACATTACAGTTTGTAAAACAAATCTTGCTCCAGCTTTTTATCGTTACTCAAAGTAGCAAGAACAACAGACAATCTGCATTAACAGATACAATTTTAGGTAATAGTAGGTAGGTTGGGGCCGATAGACAATGTCATTGTCCATTGCGATGGCTGACAGACATAATGATGTTGAGCCGGTATCGCAATAGAGAATGACACTGGAGTGGAGATTGAAGATAGATCGCTGAGAAGTCAGGCCGATCGTCGGAAGGCAAGGCAAGTAGTCCTAGGGCTGGGCGATAAATCGATTTTATCGATTAACTCGAATGTGTAGTTTACGTCGATTTGTTTGAATGAAAATCGGTTTTATCTTTAACATCTGCCGACGCTCCCATCTGGGCTCCCATAGTTCCGAACGGGCTCAGCGCTTGCCATAGATAGGGCTGTTCGATTCCGGATTTTTTTTAATCGATTCCGATTCATGTTTCTGGAATCGAAAAGAATCGATTCCAAGAATTGATTCCTCAGTGTTATTTTTTTTTAATACCAACACCGTGTCTAATATTGTCGCGTCTTACCGTGCCACACAGCGAGAAACTCTCTACACCAGGAGTGATAAAGTGACTGTTGCAAATCCATTTTTCCTTCCTATTAGATTATTGCGAGTGCTGCTCGGCCATAAATAGAACGAGGCATTTACTTCCATGCATGAAAACGGGTCTGGGGTGAAATAGGTGAGAAGGATATTACCCCTCGAGGGGGGAAGAAAATTTTAAATATTCCTTATTTTAAAGCATCAATCTGATGCATTTTTAAATGTTTTTTTTGCCAACCTGGGGAGAGCTGGAGAAACTTAACTTCAGCCATGAGTCAAAAATATTATGGCCTCCGTAGCGTTTAAAGCACAAAGGAAAGACATATCGATGCATAGTGTATTATACAGTATCTATCTATGCAATCGTTTAACAGTTAAAGTAAACCTATGTAGTTTTTCAACCTTCATAATATATTTCCAAGACCCTTGTGATGGTACATCGACTTACAATAGGTTAAATGACATGTCTGCCATAGCCTGACGTGGTCTGTATCGCTTTTACTGGCACTATGTAACTTCGGGTTTCGGGTAGTAACCGGAGCCCAAAAAGAACTACGAAATTCGACTGCTTTACGGCATACATAGTTTTTCTTCGTTTGTGATGTCTTTCATAAGATCATCCATCATAGTCTCCCTTGTCTGTGGCCATTGTTGATTCCAAAGCCGGTGCTGGATAAACAGAGAGCGTGCGCGTGCGACAGTAGGCTGCGGTAGGCTAAATTATTTACGACAGCGTTAATGGACATTTCCGCTTCCAACCTGTAGGGAGACCGCAGAGGAAAAGTTCTTTGGTGTTGCTTTAACGTTCTTTTAACAGTTTTCAATTTCAGTTACTGTGCGCCTGAAAAACAATTATAGTGCTCTCAGTGTTGTGATCTAACAGACACACGGTAGAAAGGAACATGATTAAAGGGTTAGTTCGCCCATTTAAGACATGAAGTTGTATGGAATCCTTACCAGCACTATAGTGCATACACACTGACCCACTCTGTAGTCACCTCCCTGGTCAGAGTTTTGGCCGCTGGAAGTTTTTCAAGAAAGTACTCCCGGTTAGTTTCCGGGGCCTCAAAACTGTGCGTTTTTACGTGAAAAATTTATTTGCGTTTCAAAGCTTGATTAATTTAAAACACAAAAAACACGCCGGTCAAAATTCATACCTCAGTTTTAATCGGCACTATTTTCTTTCCATTTCTATCAATCCGCGCTGCTGTCAACGTCAACGTTCCGATCAGCTGGCTGGTTGCCATTGGCTACTCTGCGGGAGCTAAAATAATGCCTAATGTCTAAACAACAGCTTGTTTACAGTACAGTTTAGACATGGGATCATAAAGTTAGTAAATAGAGCTTACCCGTGGTACTGGTACAGCAAAACTTTGAAATCAGTTTTTTTCTTTCTCCTCCTTGTTTGGGGATGTAATCGTCTTCGCTGAAGTGAGCACTGCACACACGATTATCCTTGATTCTGGATATTTTAGCTCCTGCAGAGTAGCCGATGGCAACCAGCCAAAGCTGTCTCGTAGCTATATCCGAAACAGGAAAACGATAGAATCTGAACGGTGATCCCGGCACATTCTTGTGGTCACAGCCTGGAAATTTACAAGTTCGCACCATCGTTCATTTTCTACTTTTTACGTCGTTTCGTAATCGATTGTGTAAACACTATGGAACAGCTGATCGGAACGTGCGCACTGTTGACGTTGACAGCAGCGCGGATTGATAGAAATGGAAAGAAAATAGTGCCAATTAAAACTGAGGTATGAATTTTGACCGGTGTGTTTTTTGTGTGTTAAATTAATCAAGATTGAAACGCAAATAATTTTTTCACGTAAAAACGCACAGTTTTGAGGCCCCGGAAACTAACCGGGAGTACTTTCTTGAAAAACTTCCAGTGGCCAAAACTCTGACCAGGGAGGTGACTACAGAGTGGGTCAGTGTGTATGCACTATAGCTCTGGTAAGGATTCCATACAACTTCATGTCTTAAATGGGCGAACTAACCCTTTAAGGTACAGCAATACAGTCCAGCAAGAAAAGAAGAAAAAAAATCTTAAAGGAGTCGTCGATTCCCCTTAATGGAATCGATTCCAACCTTTGGAATCGACTCTCAGTCAATTCCCAACGCCTCGGAATCGATTCCCAGCCCTAGCAATAGAGAGAGATACACAAACAACATGGCAAATGAATAAGACCGCAGCAGCACAAGCACACCCGCAAAAAACATTTACAAACTGAATTCGCAGGGCTGCCAACTCTCACGAATTCACTGTGAGAGACACACAATTGTCACTTTTTAAACGCTCTCACGCAACACATCTATTTTCTCATGCAGAGAAAAATCACTAAGCAAAGAGGACACTGACACCGACAGACAAGACAGAGAAGGTTACTATTGATATGAAACAGATTCTCAGCTCTCAGATTCTGTCAATTTAATTACAAAATTCAAACAATAAATAGGCCTACCGTTTTGGCACTTGTGACGTGACAGATCACTGACAGATCTCAGTTCAAGCGGGCACGTGAACCGATCATCTGTTACTCTTTACTAGTCTACCAGTTAGATACAGTTCAACTTACCGAAATGTAATAAAAATCGATTGATCACTGTTTTTCAACCGCGGAAAGAGGTCCATAAAACAGCTGGAGAACAATGTCACGCAAGTTACATTTACCTCAGGAAAGCCATTATACCGGATGTTAGTTGATTGCTATAAAAGATTGCTATAGAGAGGAGTATTTTGCTAAATATGATAACTATTTTACATATTTATTATATTTTTACCTATATCATTAAAATATTATAACGTTGTTATTTTAAAAACACATATTTCATTTCAGATGTTATTTTTAACCTTTGATAATACTAATAACAGTTGACAGGGCTCTGTATGTTTACAGAATTAGGTGAGGTTTTTTTTTTTGAGAAAAATTAACATAACACAATAACGTATCTACTGTACCTATTATATTTACCCAAATGAAACAATATTGAATCAAGATCTGGATCAAATCACAAGAATTGAATTGAAATTGTGAAATTTGTGTCAAGCAATAATGAAAACAGTAGCATACCAGTCATTGTACCGTGTAAACATTGTGTTGTCACTAAAGGTAATAAAATTCTGTTTAGTTACCAAATGTTTTGACAATTACAATACACTTATTGTGATGCAAGTTTTTTGTTTTGGTTTTTTTTTTACATTCCCCCAATCCCAATCCACATATTTTATGTTATGTTATGTTATGTTACATTTTCACTGTTTACAAAGGCAGCGCCTGCCATCTTGTCTTTTTGGGTTCTTGTTTCTGATTCGCACTTTAAGCCCAAGGGGGGAATCCAGATCAAATCCCAGAAGGGAAAATCTACACAAAATTAAAAACTTGTTTTGAACAATTTCTTTGTCATCTGCAGATTGATTTTAAGTGTGTGTGTGTGTTTGGTTGGGGGGTCCAATTTAAATCCTAAATTGGACCTAGTCCTTTATCCAACAAACGAGACCGGACAGTGAACTGTGGCAGAAAGCAGTCACAAGAATAATTGTAGTATTTAAAACCTTTAACCACCTCTGAATGCTGGCTGGAGCACTTCAGATGCATTAGCCAAGTGAGGTGTGAGGATTAAAATACTACAACAGATTTAGCGTGCTGCCGCACTCCCTGCCGCTCCACCTTCCCCTGGGACGAACATGCAGACGCGGGCCGGCGGGAATAAGCGGCCTGTTCGATTGCAGGACGACGGGTGAGCTGTTCCACAAGAAATCAGGTGAACGCTGCCTGGTGACCCAGGAAGTGTTCACCTTGGAGACGGCGGAGACAAAAGCCCTTGTGGCATTCTACTGAGATGAGAACAAGAGGCTTGTGTGACTTGATTTTAAAGGAGGCCCTTCAAATTCAAAGATACACACCAGAGTTAACACTAATTTAAACAAATACGGACAATCAGTCACGTGTCGTCATGCAATGAACACGTTAATAACATTCTACAACATATAAGGTCTATAATATTTACACTTTTAGTAGCAGATGTATGCAGTTAGGTAAGGTTACAGAGTCCTTGCTGCTTTAGAGCGGTCAAACGAAAAGCTGAAATTGGTCATTAGCATGCAGCATGGAGCATGACAGGTATGGCAACCACCCAAGAGATGGAGGTGTCCTCCGTCAGACCTCGAGTCTCTGTCCGCTGTGTTCCAGGATCCTGCGTGGCTCACATCCACAAAGACAAATGAATCTCTCTATCCCTTTAGCAACGGCTGCATGACACACTTCAAGCACTAATCTAGTCTTTTCAGTCATTTGGATGCCACAATACGATCACTTTGGGACTTAAAAGAGACCCACCTCTCAAATACAATGGCAGCTATATATTTGCAATGTATAAAGACCAATAATAAAGATAAAAATAATATTAAAGCTGCAAGCAGCATTTATCGGTGTTCAAGCAGTTAAGGCAGTTAAGCTGAAAAGCATCAAAAGACATTAAGTTTCATGTAGCAAGCATTTAACCACTGACATCATAGATGGAATAGACCTTGTTTTAGCATGATTTACCATGATATACCAAATTTTAGTGTGATTTTTCATGATTTACCATGAATCTAGCATGATTTACCATAGTTTACCATGATATACCAAATTCTAGTATGATTCACCATGATTTACCCAGCTCTAGCATAGTTTACCACAATTGAACACATTCTATTATGATTTAATATGATTCTAGCATGATTTACCATGTTATAGGATGATTTACCATGTTATAGGATGATTTACCCTGTTATAGGATGATTTACCATGTTATAGGATGATTTACCATGATATACCACATTCTAGAATGATTTATGATGGTTTTAAACATGATATGAACATTATATGATCATAGATAGAAAAGACCATTTACAGATAATACAGGCAATTTACCATAGGAAATACATGGTTTGAAGCTTTTTGACAGTTATAGCGCCACCTATGGTCCGATCTCCATGAAACTTTGCATGCTTCTTCACCATGTTATGACACATATGCTCATCAATTTTTGATGAGCATGTCAAGCTACCATCTGGTCAAGTTTCAAGTCTCTAGGCCTTACAAGTTTGGGCTGCACGATGTGTTTTAGGGGAATTTTTTTTTTCAAATAGCAATTACAATAGGATTTCAGCACTAAAGTGCTTGAACACCTAATAAGAATGAGACCTTTTTGACAGTTTTAGCGCCACCTATGGTCCGATCTCCATGAAACTGTGCATGCTTCTTCACCATGTTATGACACAAATGCTCATCAATTTTTGTGAAGTTTTGACTTTTCCTTTCGGATTTATAGGCTTTTGACCGTATTTGCCCCGCCCCTTTTCTAAATGACCGTGTTACAGCCACCCAAATGCAAAATTTCAACTTTTTATCGATAATTATTGATCTAGAGAGTCCAGAGAATAGGCCTAGACTGGTTTGGTTCCGATCTGGCGAAAAACCAGGGACTAGTTCGCAAAAGTAGGTTTTGGACAAAATTCGACATAGCGGAAAATTCTTCTTGCCTAAATCGAAATTGAAGATATATTTTTTCCACCTTGAGCCAAGGATCACAGTGGTGTAAAAAGCTTGAGGCTAGGACCAATGGTCCAGGAGTTATGAGCAATTTAGTACTTTTGGTTGCTGTAGCGCCACCTATGGGCCAATCGGGGTCATACTCTGAAAGGTTCTCCCCAAAAGTGTGGCCTACCATCTGGCCGAGTTTCAAGTCTCTAGGCCTTACGGTTTGGGCTGCACGATGCGTTTTGGGAGATTTTTTTTTTTTTTTTTTTTAATCCTTACAATTACAATAGGTTTTCAGCACTTCGTATGGAATGAATACAGTATTAAAATGATTAACACGTGCAAGCACACTTATCAATGAACTTGATACATGTTGCAGAAGCGCTTTATCCATGCCTTTCAACTTGCGTGTGCAAAATTCAAAATTGAATGAATGTGTAGCAATTTGTACAAATAGAGACATTTTTGTAAATACAAATGTTTTCTTTTGTATTAGTGTATCATAATATGTGCATGCAACAAAGAAGATGTGCATGTGTGGATCAGGTGACGCGCGTGCATTCATTGAGTTCTTTTCTGAGTCGATCTAATTTGATTCATTTGGATTTTGAGACTTTCTTTTCACTGTTTTTAAGCATTTCAGAACCCACACACAAACAACTACAAATGAATAGGCCTGGTGCTAATTATTAATGTGTGCACAACTACCCATTTATTTGACAAACTCACAAATGTGCGTCGCTACATTTAAACTAATACAATACAACTTGTGTGTGCAAAATCCAGAATCACATGAATGTGCAGCATTTTGTACAAATAGAGACATAGTTGTTAATACAAAACCTCAATTTTTTATTAATGTAGCCCAGAATTTGTGCATGCAACAAGTAAGATGTGCATTTGTGGATGAGGTGACACGCGTGCATTCATTGACTCGTTTCTGAGTCGATCCTATTTGATTCTTTTGGATTTTGAGACTTTCATTTCGCCGGTTTCGCCTTGCACGATCCACACACACTGTCTGAGAAAACTGCTACCACTAGATGGCAGTATTCTGCTAAAACAGACAACGGCAGCGTAATCAAGAGTGATCCCCATTTAAAGGTGCCCTAGAATGTTTTATTTTTTTATTTTATAATGTTTCCTGGGTTACCCTTATAATGTTAGTATGTTTTTTAGATAAAAAATAATCATAATTTAGAAATAAATGGCATTTTTCCTAGCCTGCTTTTAGCCTCTGATTTGAACACTCTGTTTGAAGGGGCGTGTCTGCTGTGGGATTCAGTGTAACCGCGGCCACTGCTGTGATTGGCTGACATGCTTGCATATGAAATAGCTACGCATTAGATGTGAAACTCTCTCCCGAATACTTTTACTACTGCTATTATACGTTTTTACTATAACAGCTATCGAGATTAACGAATCGTGAGATGTTTTTAAAGTATTTAGATCTATTCCCATCACATAAAATGTTGCCGTGATGAGCATTGAGCCGATGACAGTGTGTTGATCGCGAGAATGAAGATCTTATCATTGCAAAGCAGTTTCTGCACTCTCTAATGCTTTCACCAATGCAAACACGATGATGTAAATACAGTAAGAGCTTCGTTGTGCAGTAACGTGCGCCATTGATTTCATAACGAGTTTGGCAAGTGTCCAGATAAACTCGCGCTGTGTGGAAAGATTGTTCTTTGATCGCTTTCTGTATATAATTTGTTCACAATTTAAATACGATTATTTTCATCCTACTAAAAGAAACGATGTGAAGCTGATATTTTAGTCACTGGCTTGACTTACTGATGCATAAACAGTATTGAACGATTTTGAGAGAAAGATTACCTGTCTGAACTTGAACAATTACACATCAGAAAGTGTTGCTTGGTAGATCGATCCGAGGCCAGCTCTGTATTGGCCCAAGTTGAGGAAACAGTCGGTGAAATGTTTGGAAATTTCCAGAGAAAATAAAATTAACCCATTGTTTCTTCAGAGGCTCAGATGAAGGAACTAAAAAATACTTTTGTGTTCATGTGTACATCCACACTGAGCAACTGCCATGCTTCGGCTGCGCAGTTCCGCCTGGCATTGAGGGCTGGCATTATGCAAATATTTGGAGGCGTACATATTAATGATCCCGACTATTGCGTCACAGTCGGTATTGTGTGGAGAACCGACCGTTTTTCAGGGGTGTTTTTCATAAACGTGAATTAAATGAGAACGCGAAAACAATCCAGTTTGAGATTCACTCTATGTCATGTCCACGCACTGAACTCTTGTTATTTGACTATACCAAGGTAAATTCAATTTTGAATTATAGGTCACCTTTAAAACACTTAATGTGAGTGATATTAAATTGAAGCACCAAATTAAGTACACAATATAGGCCTACTACCTTATTAATAAAGCACACTTTATAGAGGCAATCAGATTATGAACAGCCCACATTAAAGCCATTATAAAACTCTTCACGTGCAATAGTGCATTGCATGTTCAATAAGGTGTAGGCAAACTATATAGCCTACAGACAAGAGCCTATGTACTCGACGCGCAACGTTTCACGTTAATGGCATTTTCCTTCCTGAGCCTGTTAAAAAGAAAAAACGTAACATGAAATTCTGCAGTTGCGTTTAATTTTGCATGGGTAGGGGAGAGCAACCGGTCCGAGAGCGCAGTAAAGTAAGTTTTAGGTTTAATATTCGCTACATTTTCTAAAGGGACCATCTGCAAATTCCACTCACTGTCAAAAAAAATATAAACGTCCAGTCATTCATTCAAATGAACGATACCAAGGTTATAGTAAATGCCTAGTGGACAGACTGACTTAGCCTACTGTATGTCCAGCCAATATCTCGATTGAACAGTAACAAAAAAACAATTACTGTAAATTGTTTTTCTATTCATGTTCCAAAGGTTGTAGTACGTTCCTAGTGATAGTCAGGTTAGATTTTGCATCATTGATCTGTAGTAGCCTACCAAAACCCTTTTGGTGAATTACAGTAATTTTTTTATTAAAAAGTAATTGTTTACTGTAAATAGGCTATATGAAGGGAGGTATTGGGACAATTTCACCTGTTATGTAGTAAGCCAGTCTAGTCACTAGGAACATACTACAACCATTTTGAACATGAAAAAACCCTTTTGGTGAATTACATTATTTTTCTGCAGAATACAGGCTACATAGGCTACATGAAGGGAAGTATTGTCCAAATTTGACTTGTAAGTGAGTAGGAACCTTATACGAGCTTGAAAATTTGAAAATGTCTGTTTTTAAATATTAAGCCCCGTTCACACTACAAGCGTCTTTGTCGCTGCATGTCGCCAGTGGCTGGCGATGAGGTCGCTAGTGGCCGTTCCCACCACTGGTTGCCTTTATGAATGACATCCAATGATGTGGAGAAGGATCATGCGCGCTCCGCTCCTAATTGGTTGTCGCTTCCGAAAGTCGCTCTTAATTTGCATAAAGTTAGACAGATCTCAACTTTGTCGCGTCGCCAGACACGCCCCATCCGGTAGCCAACGGTCGCGACTGCGAGTGTTGCTGGAAGTCGCACGCTCACCATTGAAAATGAATGGTATTGTGTCGCTTGGTCGCGTGTAGTGTGAACGCAGCTTTACGGTACTGATCCACTTGTCCGTGCGACACTTCAGTCGCGCCGCACTCCGCTTTATTCCTATGGGTGACGTCACGTGACTTTAACGCGCCCGCAAAGCATCCCGGGAAGGCGGCGCTTCATTTGGAAAAATGCTGCGCGTCAAAAAGCTGGCCGATGCCCATCTTTATGCAAATGAATCCGTCAAACGCGACGCGTCTATCCAATAGAAGTAGTCTCTCGAGAGGCCTTTGTTCTAGACTGGCCGCTGGGTCAAAACCACGCCCATAGCGGTAAACTTGAGGAACGCCCATCAACTTACAAATGTGGAGAGGCGTGCGACACCGCGCTTCAGACGTGTCGCAAAAGTGGATCTCTACCGTTAAAGTTATTTGAATAAAAACGTTTTAACGCAGATAGTGGAATTGGCAGACGTTCCCTTGTGCATCATGAGCTGTGGTAGCGCGTCAAAGCATTCTCATGTAGGCTATGCAGCTATACACACGTAGTAGCCTACGTGATTTTCAATTAATATTTAATGTCGATATACAAGGGTTGCATATTGTTAAAACTCATCGTGCTATAGTAAGACTATATAACAGTGGCAGGCCAAGGGTACAGGGAAAACAAATGTCCTGCGAAAATCGTCTTTTAACATTTAAAAACAGACATTTTCAAATTCCAAAGCTTGAAGCTTTGGAATTTAAAAATGTCTGTTTTTTTCTGTTTTGAAAATGTTTGCTACAATGTGTAGTCATAAAAAAATATAAACGCAACTGCGATAATATGAACGCAATTTCATGAGTTTTTCAACGAAATTTCATGTTAAGTTTTTTCTTTTTAACAGGCTCAGGAAGGAAATGCCATTAACGTGAAACGTTGCGCGTCATGTTCATAGGCTCTTGTCTGTAGGCTATATAGTTTTCCTCCCATAGAGCCTATTATAACAAATTATATACAGAAAGCGATCAAAGAACAATCTTTCCACACAGCGCGAGTTTATCTGGACACTTGCCAAACTCGTTATGAAATCAATGGCGCACGTTACGAAGCTCTTACTGTATTTACATCATCGTGTTTGCATTGGTGAAAGCATTAGAGAGTGCAGAAACTGCTTTGCAATGATAAGATCTTCATTCTCGCGATCAACACACTGTCATCGGCTCAATGCTCATCACGGCAACATTTTATGTGATGGGAATAGATCTAAATACTTTAAAAACATCTCACGATTCGTTAATCTCGATAGCTGTTATAGTAAAAACGTATAATAGCAGTAGTAAAAGTATTCGGGAGAGAGTTTCACATCTAATGCGTAGCTATTTCATATGCAAGCATGTCAGCCAATCACAGCAGTGGCCGCGGTTACACTGAATCCCACAGCAGACACGCCCCTTCAAACAGAGTGTTCAAATCAGAGGCTAAAAGCAGGCTAGGAAAAATGCCATTTATTTCTAAATTATGATTATTTTTTATCTAAAAAACATACTAACATTATAAGGGTAACCCAGGAAACATTATAAAATAAAAAAATAAAACATTCTAGGGCACCTTTAAATGGGGATCACTCTTGATTACGCTGCCGTTGTCTGTTTTAGCAGAATACTGCCATCTAGTGGTAGCAGTTTTCTCAGACAGTGTGTGTGGATCGTGCAAGGCGAAACCGGCGAAATGAAAGTCTCAAAATCCAAAAGAATCAAATAGGATCGACTCAGAAACGAGTCAATGAATGCACGCGTGTCACCTCATCCACAAATGCACATCTTACTTGTTGCATGCACAAATTCTGGGCTACATTAATAAAAAATTGAGGTTTTGTATTAACAACTATGTCTCTATTTGTACAAAATGCTGCACATTCATGTGATTCTGGATTTTGCACACACAAGTTGTATTGTATTAGTTTAAATGTAGCGACGCACATTTTTGAATTTCTCAAATAAATGGGTAGTTGTGCACACATTAATAATTAGCACCAGGCCTATTCATTTGTAGTTGTTTGTGTGTGGGTTCTGAAATGCTTAAAAACAGTGAAAAGAAAGTCTCAAAATCCAAATGAATCAAATTAGATCGACTCAGAAAAGAACTCAATGAATGCACGCGCGTCACCTGATCCACACATGCACATCTTCTTTGTTGCATGCACATATTATGATACACTAATACAAAAGAAAACATTTGTATTCACAAAAATGTCTCTATTTGTACAAATTGCTACACATTCATTCAATTTTGAATGACAGTTGAAAGGCATGGATAAAACATTTCTGCAACATGTATCAAGTTCATTGATAAGTGTGCTTGCACGTGTTAATCATTTTGATACTGTATTCATCCCATAACTTCGTGCTCGAACACCTAATAAATGTGTAAACTATTTTCTGCAAAATATTAACTATGAAGTCAACAATGAATCTTTTTCTGTCTAGTGTCTACCATGTACTGAGTACTGATAAATGATCAATTGACATATAAAACTCAAGAGAATCATACAACTGATGTCTGTCTATAAAATTGTAATAAAAAAAGTGATAAATCTTATGATTTCTGACCATTAGTTAGAGAATGAAACAGTGATAAAATGCCAAATTTTGTCAATTTTAGCATAATAGAAATAAATGCATACAATTAAAAATGATGTCCTTTTTAATAAATAATAATAAAATAAAGAAATATTAATTACATAATCAGAACAAATAGAGAAACACATTTTATTTTTCTCTTAACTTCTTTCTACTGTCCCCAGACCATGAGCTGAACATGGAAGAAGATATTTTGAAGAATGATGGTAACCCGACAGTTGACAGTAGCCATTGACTTCCATAATAATTTTCCCCATACTATAGAAGTCAGTTGCTATTGTAAGCTGTTCGGTTACCCACATTCTTCTGAAACAAACCTAACCTTTGATAGTGACTAGATTACTCACCGATTACATGGCACTTTACTCAGCTCTTTTTGAACCTGTAATGCCCAGAGCAAAAAAAAAATGCATCTTGTGGAGGTTGAAGTGGATTTCCCAAAAAAAATAACCTGGCTTTTTGTCCCTCAAAATTGGCAAAATTGTGCAGTTAAGGGTCAGTGGGATAGTCTACTCAGCGCAAATCACCCTGAAGAGACCCATTAAAAATATAAACCCAGAAAACTGTCAGAAGTCTATTGGGAAATTTGGTCCATTCCTTTCAATATTCTGCTGAAATATAGACCAGTATAAATTAAAACGGTAATGTCTAAAATAAGCTGTGTGACACAGTTCGCAAAAAGACTGCTATTCACTCACCCAATAGTTCACTACATTTTGACAAAGAATGATATTCAGATTCACACAGAGCTCTGTTGAGCAACACCACACAATCCAGAGCATTACTAAGAAATCAGACGTCAGAGAAACCGACAAGAACGCTTACAGACAAACACACAAAAGGTTTGACTACACAGAAGTTCAGAGGGAGGCTGAACAGTGTGTGGGCAGGGGGGTGACCAATTCAGAATGATGAATAAAAAGACTAATTGTCTGACATCACCTTAATATTTCAACCATCTTAAAACCCTAACCACAATGGAAGAAACTAACTAATTAAAATAAACAACTGACTACTTGATTATAATGTGGTGCTTTGTATTCAATAATCCTCTAAATTTACATTCATCTCCACCGCTACATTCTGGATAAATTAAGATTCTGAACAGACCACTGTAATAGAACCATTTATATTACGTAAAAATTCTGAAGAATTTTGGTAGATTTACAATGCTAATAACAATGGAAATGCGTCATTACAGTCTGTAAATATCTCTTAACAACACAATGCAATCACTAGTAAGATTTTCTGTTAATAAAGTATCTGTTAAGAATATATTCTATATAAATATTCTTAAAGACAATATTCTTAAATATAAAGACTATATATTCTTAAAGACAATATTCTTAAATATAAAGACTATATATTCTTAAAGACAATGCATTAAATCACATTACACATTAATAAACCACAATTAATAAAACAAATTAAGTGATGTCTCAAGTCAAGTGAATAGAGTGCCGAAGTTATGACGTCACTTTGTAGGCAAAAACGCGGAAGTGAGTTATGGCGCTTTTCCACTGCATGGTACGGTACGGTTCGGCTCGCTTCGGCTCGCTTTAAATGGTACCACCTCTGTTGAGGTTCCAAGCGTACCGTACCGATACTAAAATGTGACGTGGAAGCACTGTAGATCACTGATTGGTCAGACAGACAGAATCGTCACTACCAGCGTCATTGTATTTGTGAGACATCAAACCCGCTAGATTTAAATAGCCAGTAACAGCCACCGCTGTAGCACCTGTTTTAAAACTACTTGCTTGACTTGCTTGAAGAAGAAAAACTTCGAAAATAGAAATGGCTGAATCGTGGTCAGTGGACGAGAAGCGCAGACGTTCCTCTTGTTGTTTGCCGAGGAGCGGATAAACTATAACAATCAGTCATAATCCGACCCACTTTGAAGCGGTACTAACTGCAGTGGAAAAGCAACCGAGCTAAAGCGAACCGAACCGTGCCGAGCCGAGTCGTACCACGCAGTGGAAAAGCGAACCGAGCCGAACCGTGCCGCGCCACGCCGAACATTAGCATTTTAGCACTTCCGGTTCCCTCGCCCTAAAGTCTATGGGTTTTTTGAATGGGTTTTTGCTAAATCGCCTGAAATAAGGTCTGTGGTTAACGAAGCCTCTAAATATTTTCACGTTTTGATCTATGACATAAAACACACCAGTTATAACCTGCTTGTGGTTTTTTAAACTTTATTGTGTAGGCCTATGCTTGTGGTGTTTTAAACTTTATATAGGCTTCAAAATGTATACATTTTTGATTAACTTGTAAAGAGTAACGTGTAAGGGTCACAACTCTTTGTTCAACACAGATCTTATTTTTTGCGATTTTCCAAAAGTCTATGGGGAAAATTTATAGCTTTTCAATCGAGGGAACCCTTTTATTTATTTTTTTAATTTTATTATCAACAAAAAGTTTGTACAAACATTTGTGTATACATTGACATACAACATATATATAACAAAGATTTTCATACTAGGGGGCTGTTGTTGATTTACATGAAGATATTAAAGCAATTACAAATTTTCAATGTTTTAATTGCTTTTTGCTTCATAGAGAATCGGAGTGAATCAATATAAAGCTCAATTTCTTTTCTGAATGAAATAAAATAAGGTCTTTTACAGGAGAATTTACATTTATGAACATAAAATTTTGCCATTAAAAGAATAAAATTAATTATATAAATCTGATTATGCTTGATTCTACTGTTCTCCCAAATACCAAATACAATATGTTTCCAAAACAACATAAATTGGTCATCAATGTTTCTTGTTATAAAATCAGACATTTTGCCAAAATGGTCTTACATATGGGCAGTGCCAAAACAAATGAACCACAGTTTCAGGGCAACTGTCACAAAAGGTGCAATTAAATTTTTAAATTTTATAAAGTAATGTTTTACAGGGTATATTCTATGTATCAATTTGAATGATACCTCCTTAACTTTGTTTGTAATTAAATATTGATTAGGTATAAGCCAAACCTTTTTCCACACAATATCTTCTATAAAACGATTCCAATATGAGTAAATATAAGGCAAAGACACATAATTTCTTTGAAATAACTATATTATAGATCTGTTCTTTGCGTTGAGGGAAAAACAGATATTACCTACATAAGTACTTACTATAGTTGGGGACAATTGTTGAGTATTAATTCTTTTTTGATGTCTAAACAGCATGAAGATTTCAGGAGAAATTGCTCCAAAAACTTTTGCATATTCCCCTGGTGTTACAGGAATCTTATATTGCGCCAAAAACGATCGAGGGAACCCATGCCGCTAACTGTCCTACAAAGTGACGTCATAACTTCGGCACTCTATTACGAGTCATTGGACAGGCTATAATCACAACTGACTGCCAAAAAGGGGTAAGTAACCAATGACATTTGAGGTTATTAAAAAAGTAAGTCCCGCCCCTCGACTGTCAAAAATAAAAAGGCTTGTTCGACTTGAACCGGCGCTGCACAGACCGATCGGTTGATGACATCAAAGTACCGCGAGAGCGATTTGAGAGCAGACGGCTCCTTATGCTTTTGAATCGCTCTCGCGGTACTTTGATGTCATCAACCGATCGGTCTGCGCAGCGCCGGTTCAAGTCGAACAAGCCTAATTTGTTCGAGCGAGCAAAAGCAGCAGGCTAGAGCAGATCAAGCGTGAGAGCGTCTGGAATGATCATGCACGCGCGCGAGAGCGTGTGGAATGATCATGCGCGCGTGCGAGAGCTTGTGTTGTGAGAGGAGATGTCATGAACTCGCACATTATATGAATGAGCTCGTGAGTTCCTGTTTATTTCGCGTGTAGATCTGTTATCCTCTCGCGAAAGTCATTTACCTCGCGCGCCAGCATCAGTTGTGCGCTCAGTTCTTATTGACATTGATTTGCCGCCATATTTAATGCATTTGATAATTCATAGAGTAGAACTGGAATGATATTCATTGCAAGATAATTAGTTTAAAAAAAAATCAAAATGCACCTGCAGACTATTTTTCCAATCATGAATTTTGTCATTGAGGATTTCTATAAAATATTGTGCAAAAATCTCGTCTTATTCTCGTGAACCCAATCTCTTGTCTCGTCTCGTCTTGTGAGATAAATGTCTCGTCACACCCCAAATAAAAGACATTTATTAACAGTCCCTTTATAACCGCTTTCTCAGGGACAATAGACATGGTCGAATCATGTTTAAATTGAGTGTTTAAATTTAAAATCGTTTTAAATCGCGTTTTTTAATCATTCAGCTCTAAGAAAAAAGTCTTACGAATTAGCTATGTTTTTAGGACAATGTAGCAAGTGGAAAAAAGTAAATGAAAATAACTAGAGAGAGCATTCTATTCCATCTATATCTACTGTAGAGTACCGGTCAAAAGTTTGAAAACATTACCATTTTTAATGTTTTTGAAATACGTCTCTTATGCTCATAAAGCCTGCAATTACTTGATCAAAAATGCAGAAAATAAACTGTAATATTGTGAAATATTATCATCATTTAAAATGATGGTTTTCTAGTTTAATATAGCCTACTTTAAAATATATTTTATTTCTGTGATGCAATTCAAAGCAGAATTTTCATTAGCCATTACTCCAGTCTGCACATGCCACGATCCTTCAGAAATCATTCTAATCCGCTGAAATGATACTGAAACAGTTGCGCTGCTTATTGTTTTGGAACCTGTGATACTTTTTTAAGGATTCATTGATGAATAAAAAGTTAAAAAAGAACAGCATTTACTCAAAATATAAATATTTTCTAACAATAGAAATCTTTACTATCACTTTTTATCAATTTTAACACATCTTTACTGAAAAAGTATTTATTTACACTGACCCCAATGTTTTTGAACGTTAGTGTAAATTGTTACAAAAAAATTATATTTTAAATAAATGCTGTTCTTTTTTAACTTTTTTTTATTTTAGTTTTTATTATTTTATTTAGAAAATATCATCGCCCTTCAAAGATAAGCAACAGGATACAAAAAGATAAGGGAGGCACTAAATGTTCTTAAAGACACCGTTGGAAGCATTGTTCACAAGTGGTTACACTACCTGGACGGGGCAGAAAAAAGGCAGCTATCAACGGCCGCAATCAGATTTCTGTGAAGGCAGGTTCAGAAAACCCCTCGAGTGACTGCTAAAGACCTGCAGCAAGACTTGGTGGCAACAGGAACTGAGGTTTCAGCTTACACAGTACGCAAGGCGCATGTCAGAACTCCAAGACGTACACCACTACTGACTCAAAATCATACAAATAAGCCACAGACGTTTTGAGATTTTGTTCTGTGGAGCAATGAAACAAAACTTGAACTTTTCTGCCCAATGGATCAGTGGTATGTCAGGAGGAAGAAGCATGAAGCATATGCTGAAAAGAACACTGTCTACAGTTAAGCATGGTGGTGGTTCGGGGATGCTCTGGGGCTGCTTTGCATCCTGCATGAAACCTGCAGCGTGTGGAAGGCAAGATGGATGCATCGCCAAGTAATATGGTGATCAAGACACATTTATTATTGTTATCAATGTTGAAAACAGTTATGCTGCGCAATGTATTTGTGAAAACCATTATATATATTTTTAGGATTCTTTGTTAAAAGAGCCTTTACTTGATTGATCAATTTAATGTGTCCCTTGCTGATTAAAAGTATGAAATCCATTTAAAAATAGAATAAATACGAGACTCAAATTTTTAAATGCTAATGTATATATTTAAATATATGACAAAAAAATCAAGTAATATCACAACATATTAAAAATAGGACTAGCTTAGATGGCTGTGGATGCTGCACCCATTAAATCCAAAGACAAATGACTATTCTTGTCTTGTTTTTTGACTTCTCTTTCATTGCAGAGAGTGCATGAGGCACAGCTAGGCCTACATCACCACCTGATTCCTGCCCCTTTGATCAGTATACCATGTTCACAAGCTCATTACACAAACTCTTCCTAGAACTGGAAGTCACACCATCTGAAACACACCTTGATTATACATGCCACTTTAATCAACTGCTTTTGAGCCTGTAATGTCCAGAGAATTATGGAAGAGAAAGTGGATTTCCCAACACTGACTGAAGCCCCCCTAAAATGTACCTCAAACATAAATGTTTATACACTCAACAGTCTGCTGAAATCCTGAAAGGGAGTAGTTGGACACCTCAGAGCGGACAGGATCATGAAAGAGGGTACAGGTCATCCGTGTAGCGTAACCACGGCAACATCTGTTTTCAACGCATCAAAATATTTTCGGATTTTCACACTCCTACATTCCACACTCACCTTCTGGCCCAGAGGGGTTATGCTCATATTGTTAAGCGGCTGAAGGAGCCTAGTGTGGCTGTGGGTGGTGCAGAGGTTCAGATCTATTAATTACTAGGACTCATCGTGCCCTTCATTTAGAACGCAAAACAGACCAGAATTCTGCATTCCATTCTGACAAACCACGTCGTAAAGATGAGGGTGTGAACGTGAATGTGTAGGTGAGGCACAAGGCAACCAAAGAAGTGGAACAAGTTTTACGCACAGACACAATTGGAAAAACTACAGATGTCCAGTGCAAGAATTAAATTAAATGTTTTAGGCACCTTTTATTGACCTACTTTGAAAACAAAAGTACTATGTGCACCTATAAAGTACAATTACTTTACATTTATTGCAAGCAATGTGAAACTCAGCTTCTCTGAAAGAGCGGATCAAAGTCCAATAGCCTGTCAGATTGAGCCAATCAAAACAAACCACGAGCAAACAGACAAAAATAGACAAAACTAGGCATACTGTAAGATAAGACCAAATGCAATTGAATAAAACTACCAAAATATAACCGTTATGCAATTTTGAATAACCTTTTAATGCATCTGTGGTCACCTATAGTGCCAATATATTGGCCAAATAAACAGGAAAGTAATCCTAATCTAATCCTACACACATTATCTTGAATCTGTATTGTATAATCAAGTCAAAGGTGATGTTTAAGAGAATACAAGGACATTCTTAACTTCAGAAACCACTGTCTTGTACTCCATTTCTTCTCTGATCATAGACTACTGCTGTACTGACACCTAATTTGTGCTTCTAGTTTGTAGATTGCACCTTATTCATCCAATTATTTGGCTGGAACGATCAACCCTGTGCTATTCAAGCCCACATAAAGCACTCATAACCAAATCGCAGGTTTGGAAGTTATATTCAGCAGATATTTTGTGAGTGAATTTGGGTCAGTTTGTGATCTGCATAAATCTAAAACAGTGCAAACAGTGTGTGAAAATAGCAATGTTATTAGGGGGCACAACTCATTTTTAGCAAGTTCCCCTACTAGGCCTAAGTTTTCTTAATATCAACAATTTAGGTTTACATCCAAAACACATGAGCACAGACCAAGACTCATGGCTAAATATGAAATTCATCTGATTTGCATACAAATCAATCCTGAGTATTCATAACCAGTTCAGAATTTTCAAAATCTACATGGACACATCAGTGTATCAATCCCTGGACCTATTGTTTTGCCAATTCTAAAATCACATTTTTAAGGAACACTTTTTTTCTCTCTTCAAAAACAGACGGTGGCCCTTACCAGATCCATAAGCAATGAAGACAGCATAATTTCCTGGAAATAACTAATGGCACTAGTAAACCTGACTAAGGCAGATTGTGTTTGTATCCTTGAGCACGGTCATAATAATATCCACTATCAGCTGACCCCTCTCATGCCCTAAAGAGCAAACACAGCTTTTTAAGCTTCTTTAATGGTTTAAAAACCACACATCCAGTCAATAATCTTCTAAATGCATGTAAAAAAGTCACTACTTTCTGAAGCACCACCAAAAAGTGCACCCAAAACTATTTTTGTTGCGGTTCACCTAGCCTAATTAATGTTACATAATTGAACCTGAACCTGACCTGACCAGCAATACTAACCTACAATGACGTGTTCATTGTTACACCCATTTTGAAGTCATAACATAATAATAATAATGCTATAATGGCATCATCTTCCATTCACACAAATCAAAACAAATGAGCAACATTCTGCTATAGCCAAGAGAAAAATGTCAATCTTGGTGCATGAGTGATACAGCAGCCTATTTCCTGGGACAGTTGACATCGTGACTCAGTTTGATGAGTTAACCAGGAGAAAAAAAACAACAACTGAGAGATGATTTGATTACTTGGAGTCCTCGGTCAACCCACTCAACAAGAGAGGTGAAAACGCTCAACAGCGGACAGACAGCCTTGACCTCTGAGAAATAGATAGATAGATAGATAGATAGATAGATAGATAGATAGATAGATAGATAGATAGATAGATAGATAGATAGATAGATAGATAGATAGAACATAATGTTCTCTCTGATAAAAAATACTTCAGTTGACGTTTTGTCTAAAAATATATACAGCATATTTTGCTTATAACCATTATCTAGAACTTATGTTGAAACCAAATCACACAGAATACATTAATAGCTAAATAAAATACTTCAGACGTAGCTCCTTTATTCTGATCACTGTAAAATGGCATCATAACCTTGCGGTATGTCTGTAAATACCGATTCTATTTCTTTTCACACATCGTTGCGCAATAAAAGAAGATAATGATGAATATGATATAATCGCTTGCTTGTCCTCCAGCTCAGGAGAACATCATCTTCTGCGTTATACTGGAGTTCAAGCCGATCAACCTTCAACTAACTGTATAAAACGCTCAGATATTATATTGGGGGTCTGAGGGTCATGAAAATATCAAACTCATCCCGTCAGGCGATTCCCACGGGCAAAGAAATGTCGATAGTTTGAAGGAACTCGGACTAAATCAGACAAACTCTTAATGTTTGTTTAAGGCTGTCCAGTGTACGAATTCGCCAATGTGCAAAAGGTCTAAAGCTGTCTAAATGCAATACAGAATACCTGCGCTGACAACATAATGTGTTTCCCTGCGGGTAAGACCGTTGCCTTTCGGTGGGTGTCAAATCCAGGAGGGAAAAGACAGAACATAAACCATCACTACCATATAATGTAGCCTGTGTTTCTTTTTACTTTACCTGATACTTGTTGTCGTTCCGGGCGCCGTCACAGCCCGTGTTATTTTAGCGTCTGTCTTCCACTTTATCACTTTTGCAAAGCTATTTTCCGCCCCTGTTCATGAAAAGTACAAATTTTCCTGTCTCAACTCTCTTTCCTCCATATTTGCAGCTTCTCCACCAACAACAACATTAATGACGTGCTCTCGACGGTCACGTGACCGCGGCTGTGGGTTCTAAAAATAGCGCTCGACACGACAGATTACAACCCGCAGAGCGGGTCTCGCGGGTCTCAAAGATTCCGATGTGAAGACCGCTGTTAATTATGACTCTGTGTCTGAGTTTGCTTCAAAGCATGATCTAATTTTACCAGGAGTTTTCTATTTTTTATATATGCATAGCCTATATATTTATATTTGAACAGGAACTAAACTGGTTTTAGAGAGGAGGGCGCCCCCTTTTGGTAGGTTAAGGAGTACTGTATGCGATGCGTGGGGAGAATGTGGTGGGCGAGCGAGTATGTTACAACACTTACTTACAACATTTCTTAAAGGTGCTGTATGCAATGGCTTTTCAATCTATTAGATGCCATGGACCCACAAATATGATTAATTTATTTTAATCTTATTTAAAAAAAAAAAGAAGCATATATATACACTATTGTTCTTAATACTTTTCCACAGACCCCCTTAACCGTCCACAGTCTGAAATCCCCTGCTTTATGTGTTTTAACCCGTTTTGACTAACTTATGCCAGGCTTAGTCTTAATTAAAGGTTCAATCTATAGCCTAATTTTTTGCCAATTAAAGGTTTAGGCCTACACAATTTTGAGACATCCTCCCATCACAAGCTGAAGACTCCATGTAAAGGCCCATTTAGCCTACACCAAGAATGACAAATATAAAGATAACTAACTATATAGACTGTAGCTATATTAGCGTCCACACAAGCGGTCAACATCCTTCTGTTTATTGTAAGCGCGTGCTTGTCTGACACCTTAAACGCTCGAGCTCGTTACAGCAGGATGGATCCAGATTGGCTGTCATTTTTTTTCATCGTTCATCAGCTAGACAAAATCGTTCTGAAAGTGATCCCAACGATGTCGTTTCTATGTGCCGTTATCGTTATAGCTGTGGTGTGAATTCTTTATTCTGCTATTCTTTAATATTGAGAAAATTTTTTAGAACTAGCTATAGCCCATCTTTATCGTTATCTTTATAGTTATCGTCCGGTGTGAACGGGCCTTAAGTCTTAGAAAATCTGATAAAGGGCTAAGGGCGGGCCACTCTTTTGACTTCCACAATGCTTTCCAAACATAGGAGATTCATTTTAAAGTGAGTAACCATCTTGTCTGTACTCAACCAATGCATTCTAGGTGTAGATTTCTTGGAATTTTCTTTTTGCATCCTGGGTTTGACATCTTGACCCCACACCCACCTGTTTTGTGCTTAAATTCTATTCATTGAAATGCTGCAACAGTCTCAAATGAGTTTTTGCATTGGTAATGCTTTTGACATTTCGAATTAGCGTTTCTGGAGGTGGAACGACGGCTTTTTGCTCGTGGGTGGTTCATCTTGACAGTTCATTTCAAGTGGTTCGATATTCTGTTCTCCAGTGTACAATTACCCTACATATTAGATCAAGTCTTATCGCGGTGGTCTCATAAATGCAGTCTCTCTCTCTCTCTCTCTCTCTCTCTCTCTCTCTCTCTCTCTCTCTCTCTCACACACACACACACACACACACACACACACACACATAGCCCATAGTGGTTGTTTACTCTGCTCTGCACACTCACCAGGTTGCCATGGATGCATCTGACTGCCTGCCTGCATGCCTCATTCTAGTCCACAGGTCACTACAGAGCCATGCCTTAAACATAAATACATACGCTGGTGCACGTCTGCATATATTCACTATAGCCTACGCTTATACAAACACAGTCATTGCCCTTAGACTTCAGACTAGTCGAGAGTGAAGCAGTGCATCAAAGCTGACTGGAATTCCAAGCAAAGAGGGAAAATCTCTCTCTCTCTCTCTCTCTCTCTCTCTCTCTCTCTCTCTCTCTCTCTCCCCAGCGAGCGGCAGATAGTTTGCTCTTTTACGTCAAAGGCTCATTCATGTGAAGGTGGTGTGGAGCGATCGATGTGCACATGTTGACAGATAAGAAAAGCAGCTAAAAATAAGCCATCCACGGCAAAAAACCATCCACTACCTCACACCCGCAAGGACAAACACATGAATTTCTGCTCTCTTCCTGGTACAACAGAGAGAAAACAGGATAAGAGGATGAACACAGAACAAAGATTGAGGAAATGACACTGAAACCAAACCTCTCTGTTTAGCAGTACATACAACATATGAGTGTGTGTGTGTGTGTGTGTGTGTGTGTGTGTGTGTGTGTGTGTGTGTGTGTGTGTGTGTGTGTGTGTGTGTGTGTGTATGTGTGTGTGTGTGTGTTCAAAAGTAGCAGGTTAATGCAAACATTTAAAAAGCATCTTTGCTCATGCTTTGATAGTTGAACGTGGAAAATGTTCACCCAAAAGTGATCTCTCTCTCTAGAGAGAGAGGGGGAGTATGGTATAAACCAACAGTATAGTGACAAAAGAAGTACATTAGAAATCATAATACTCATAAAAGAGAAGGCATAAAATATTCGGACGACTTACTTCTTCCGCCGGGATACTGAATGTGCATACGGTGGGACCTTTACTATCCCATGAGGCCACGGGAGTGGATTTATGAATGGCAGTGAATGGACGTAACTGACTCTGGTAGGTCACATGATAAAGAAAGCATGGCAAATGTAGTACGTCCAGATTACATTCATACACATGCATAGAACATACGTTTTTTTAGCTTTTGCAAAGTATTTATTCAAAATAAGTAGGCCTACCTACTCATGAGTATGTGATTTCAGACGCGGCCATAGTGTTTTTGCGAAATGCAAAATTAACGTGAATGATTTAACTAACTTGACCAAAACATTTTTTTTTAAATCCAACTGACAACCAACACCATTACTAAAAATACTGGGTCACACTTAATTTAACTAAGGTTTAACTTAATTAACTATGGCCTGGTTTCACAGACAGGGCTTTAATTAAGGCCTTAGTTCGATTAGGACATTTAAGTGGCTTTTATAAACAAGCCTTAGAAAAAAAACATTGCTAGTGTGTGTCTTCAGACAAAACAATGGCACTGATATATTTTAAGATATGTCAGAGCAAGTTGCTTTCAGTTAAAACAACTCAAACATGCATTTTAGTCTGGGACTAGGCTTAAGCCAAAACACAGGGATATGTACTTACTAGGGTTAGGGTTTGGTTTAGGGTTAGTAGCGTGGAATTATGCATAATTCATAGTTATCAGTAACTACAAGTAATATAACAACAACACAGTAAAAATAAAGTATTAAATACTAAAATAAAGCATAGAATATAGCTTTAGATTGCTTAAAAATGTAGATGTGCCAAAGCGAATCTTTAGGAGCGTGCTGAGATCCGGGCAGCATCACGCGTCTCCATGGAGAAGCATCTCCAGTCCTAACAGTTATGACTCACCATTAGCGCATGAAATAAAAGCATGAAAACCTCCATGGTCATAGTCCTCCCAGAAGCATCCGTGACGTTATTCCTCACAAAGTTTAGGAGCATACATTGTTTCTCACTATAATGAAAACACACTGAGGTTATTGCACTCTTTCACACAAACAAATTCCATTTCCTTTTCCCTCATAATTTGTAATACTTTACTTACATAACCTACATACAAATATTTACATGGACCCACCCCTACACAAACTATAGAACCTATAAAGTGTGCATGTTATTTTTACTGTCTTGGACTCAAAAGCGTCAAGAGAAATACATAATTAGGTATAGGCACAATTGTTATAGGCCCTCTAATATAGGCTAAATCATATCATATTATCATGAACTAATATTGTCATATTATTATAGTACTAAAGGAATTAAAATAAGGAAGTAATTATTTGGACTCCAGTTGTGTCTGTTTTCAAATGTGCTCTTTTGCAATTTATTTTTAGCTGTTTTCCTGTCTTCCTTCTCTCTGTTAGTTCTTGGCTGGTGTTGGAGGCCATCAGGCAGCAGCAGTGCAGAGAGCCAACTGTTGTCATGGCGACAAGACACGTCGCTGTACTGCAAGTTACCAGTTAGCAGGTTAGCGTGCTCTGTAAGCAAATCAAAGCACTGCATCGCCGTTCTGCACAATTTAAGGTCCCAGACACTAAGCTCTCAAACACGCACACATATTCCAGCGTAACCTTACAGCTGTGAGATGTAAGGTAGTAGGCCAAGTGACATTCCTGGTGGGTTGGGGTTTTAACTTTTTTTTTTTTCGTAACAGATTTTGTAACTAGGTAACAAAAGGGGCGGGTCATAAACGGGACTCTATAAACACACAAGGCCCAACGCTAAGGAGTTTACTGGTTATTTGCCCTGCCAAAATCCACCCCTAACCCCCTATAAAAAAATAATTAAAATATTATTTTGATAAATAATGTCAAATAAAGACAAGTAAACAGTCAGTAATACAATAAGAACAAATGAACAAATTAAAAGCATTAGCACAAATAAATACAATAAAACAAAAATAACAAGACTGCAGCAGGTATATTACTCTACTGTCACTTTAAGACCAGATGCATGGTGCTTATGAGGATACTTGATAAAAACGAGCATTTTCGTCCATTTAAGTGCGATAAGATGCAAAAGAGACCTCTGACCTTATTCATTTCACTGCAGCACCATCCCTGATTTTTTTAACAGGAATGAAAGCGAGACTGTGAGGGATAGACAAAAAGCTGCGTTTTCATTAGGCTACCCTTCAAATTGCGCGAATTGAAAATACGTCCAATGGAAACACGTCGATTTCACAAAAAATGTTTTTACGCTCGCATGAGGTGGTTTTTCAGGCAATTCGAAAAAGGAATATTTCGCAAAACGGCAATGGAAACAGTTTTAGCGCATTTAGGCTACAGGTCACCTGACGTAGCCTATGGTGCGGTATGTTTGGACAGAAGATGAGAGAGTTCTTCATTAAACTCATTGAAGACAAACGTATTACGGGGTAATACTGGATTCTAAACAACAAAGAAATACCACAATTTATCAAGACCTTGAAGCAGACAGGAGGGAGAAACACCTCATATGTGCCGCTCCCAAGTAGGCCTATAGGGGCTTTCCTTGCCATTAATGCTTGGAGAACACGCCTACGTCTCCTTCGATTAAAAATAATGGCTAGTGCGGTGGCTGGGATATACGTAAACGTACCAACATCCATTACCACGATTTTTGAAATGACTGAAAATGACGTTTTTAGTCGCAAACGGCGTAATTTCGCAATAGTTTTTTTTTAATCGCAAATCTATAATGGAAACGCGGCTATATTTCTTCACTCTGTTTTGTAGTTATTTAATTTGTTTTTGGATTGTTCTGCTAACGAAACACTGGAAAAACGGACTCAGTGTGCACTGTAAAAAATGATTGTGATTTTAACGGTAAAAGACCAAACCTTTTTGTAAAAGGCAAAACCATTAATTGGTTTACAGAAAGTTTCCTTACTATATACGGTAAATAACTGTGATAGATCTAATGGTAGATTCAATGTAATTTTACTGTAAAATACCGGTAAATTTACAGTTTTTGAAAGTGAAAAAGAAAACTCGTATAATTTACAGTGAAAAACCGTAAATTGACATTCCCACAATTCCCTGCGTGACGCTTCACATTTGAAGTATTTTTGTTGAAATAACTATTTTTCTTCATAGTTTTCTTAGTTTTTTTCTAATCAGTTATGTACATTAGGGTTTTATGTTACATTTAATTTTGTTAAATTAATGTTTATTGCATTTTTAAAATTTCATGTGTGTTACCATGATGGTGTTTAATGTTTGTGCGAATCACACTGTGCAGCTTCTATATAGTAGTAATAACTTTGTGTGGAAGAGGTGCCTGTGATGAGCTTTCATTAATCATGTAACTCTCATCGCTGCTGTGATGGTTGTTGGTTGTCAGTGTATTACAATGTTACAAAACAGAAACTTATATTTCAATAAGTCTGTAAATGAACATTATATCAGATAATAAAATACGGTTTATTACTGTAAATTTTAAGTTAAGTCTGTAAAACCAATAACGTTGCTACCGTATTTTTGACGTTAAAGTTCTGGCAACCACAGCTGCCGTTTTTTTACCGTAAAAATTATGGTTTTATTTTTTACAGTGTGCAATGGCCTTATGTCTTTCCCTCACAGCCTGGGTTTCATACCTGTCATGGCACTGCTCTGAATAAGGTCTGTCTGAGACGCAGGTCTCCGTGGGGGAAACAAAGTGAGTTTCTTTCGCATCTTCTTGCTCATGAACGGTTTAAAATCGTTTGAATGTTTATGAAGACCGCGGTCATGTTCTAATACCCCTTTCTAGTTTCTACAGAACAAGCTGATTTTTGATTCCAAGCAGCCGAAAAGTACGATCTCCCTCTGGAGCTGAATTGAACATCGCACCAATTTTGAAATGATTGGTTGTTATGTGGCATGGGGTCAGGGTGGGCCTGGCGCAAACCTGCTGTGCTTAACGGGACCCGCGGGACCATATGCAATTCATATTCATGGCTGCGCCTGTCAAACAAGGTCAAAACAGGACAGACGTCAATATAGATGCATGTCAGTGAGAAGTCCCTGCATCCTTGTGCATAATGTGAAAGTATCACGTGGTAAGTTTCACAGGGGACATTTTTATAATGCTGCAGTGAGACAAACTCAAACTGAAAGTTGGATCTACTCACCTGACAGGAAGTTGGCCCTTAGCTCAAAAAGGACGAGAAACAAAGGGGGGAGAGAAAGTTTCTAAATTTGTAATGGTAAAACAGTGAATCAATTGTGAGTCATTGCTTTGTGATGTCATACTCGAAATGTCATCTCTCATCACTCACTCCCACCCCCAGCAGAAAGGCAGGAAATGAAAGGACAGGGAAAGTGAGGGGAAGAATGGTGTTATTGACGGAGATCGGGATTATAGCGCTGAAGATAATGTCAGTGCTTTGACACATCGTGCATACACATGATGTCAGCATAAACTCTAATAACGTGGCCAATGACGAGACAGGAGATATTGCAGATGAATTGCAGCTATATCCACAGCTCACTGCATCCCTCTTGTGGTCAGTGTGTGATAATATAAAGGATGATATTCAAGGTGCAGCTGGTATAATGCTGTGGGCTATGCAAATAAACTTAACAGATAATTCTGTCCTGACAAGGCAAATCGATATACAGTTCTGCTCATAAGTTTACATACCGATTGCAGAATATGCTAGATAATTTCAACAAAATAAGAGGAATCATAAAGTGTGCATGTTATTTTATTTTATTTAGTAATGTCCCACCGAATAAGATGTTTCACGTAACAGATGTTTACATAGAGTCCACAACAAGACAAAAAGATAACTGAATTTAAATGAACCAGTTCAACTGTTTACATAGTCTTGAATCTTAATACTATGTGTTGTTACCTGAATGATCAACGACTGTGAGGGCGATACTAAGTAAAACAAATATGATCTTTACACAAAATATGAAAGAATTACACATCGTGATCCTGTTCAAAAGTTATTAAAAGTTACTTATGGCATAAAACAGCCATTGATCATCCATTAACACCTTGCATATTCTACAAAGGGAAGATAAACTTATGAGCAGAGCTTTGTGGAAAATTACATTTGAATATATATGTGGTGGCCAAAATTATTAGAACAGTAAGATTTTTTAATGTTTTAAAAGAAGTCTCTTCTGCTCACCAAGGCTTCATCTATTTCATCCAAAATACAGCAAAAAACAGTAGCTAATATTGTGAATTATTTTTAGAATTTAAAATAGCCTAACTGTTCTCTATTTGAATATATTTTAAAATGCAATTTATTTCTGTGTTGGTAAAGCTGAATTTTCAGCATCATTACTCCAGTCTTCAGTGTCACATGATCCTTCAGAAATCATTCTAATATGATGATTTGATGCTCAAGAAACATTTATTATTATTATTATCGATGTAGCAGACAGTGTACAATATTTTTTCAGGATTATTTGATGAATAGAAAGCTCAAAAGAACAGCATTTATCTGAAATAAAAAGCTTTTGCAACATTATCACTACCGTTCAAAAGTTTGGGGTCAGTAAGAGTTTTTTTTTTTTTTGGAAAGAAATTAAAGAAATGAATCATTTTATTCAGCAAGGATGCATTAAATTGATAAAACGTGACAGCATAGACATTTATTACGTTGCAAAAGCTTTCTATTTCAGATAAATGCTGTTCTTTTGAACTTTCTATTCATCAAAGAATCCTGAAAGGAAATTGTACACTGTTTTCAACATTGATAATAATAATAAATGTTTCATGAGTATCAAATCATCATATTAGAATGATTTCTGAAGGATCATGTGACACTGAAGAATGATGCTGAAAATTCAGCTTTGCTCACATGTATAAATTACATTTTAAAATATATTCAAATAGAAAAAAGTTAGGCTATTTTAAATTGTAAAAATATTTCACAATATTAGCAACTGTTGCTGTATTTTGGATGAAATAAATTAAGCCTTGGTGAGCAGAAGAGACTTCTTTTAAAACATTAAAATCTTACCAATCTAATAATTTTGGCCACCACTGTATATAAATATAAATGTTTTTAAATGTTCTCCCCCCAACAAGACTTAAGTTACAAAAGGCTATGCAAGTAAACAAATAATTAAAATCTATCTATATTTATTTACGTGTTATTAAGAAAGTGTTTGGCTTCCATCCATCCATTTCCCAAACCACTTGCCTATAGGACCAATGTAAGTGTTTTACTTAAATAAATAAACAAACAAACACATAAATAACATTAAAATTAAATGATAAAATTATGATAATGATAAATGTTTCTTGAGCATCCAATCATCACATTAGAATGATTTCTGAAGGATCATGTGACACTGAAGACTGGAGTAATGATGCTGAAAATTCACAGGAATAAATTACATTTTAACATACTGTAGGTCTATATTAAAAAATAAAACAGTTATTTTTCTATTTCAAATTGTGAAAATATTTTACAATATAACTTTTTTATTGTATATTTGATCTGCAGCCTTGGTGGTGAGCAAAAGGTACTATTTCAAAAAAATTAAAAATATATTTTGAATATAAATGTTATATTTAGTATTAGTATTAGTATTATAATTTTGTTAGTATAAAACTATAAAGAATCAAAACAGAATTCACTAATAACAAATAAACAATCAATTATTAATCGATTACTTAGCCTACTGTTTAGATGCGAGCATATGCATTCTCTCTGCACAATAAATGATTGGAAGTATGGTGAGACAACATGATCAAATCACCAGCAATCACACGAAGATGCAGGTTACCAAGGCAACGGAAGCATCATTCTCTGCATTATAACCCCGCCCATCTCCCGAGCATCAGCCAATAGGGATAGCATAGGGGCGTGGCCAAAATCTGCCCGTCAACTTCTAAGTGCGTCAAGCTGTGAGCTACAAGTTAATGTGGTAACTGTCAGGCGCGTGAATCGTGCGTCTAAATCAGCAGAGAATTCGAGTACAGAGAGAATATCAGATACATTTTTGAAAGTAGGTTACAAAACCCCTCCGAGCAACAAGGATCTCGTGATTCTTGTCTAAAATACACAATAATAAAAAAAACGCCCTTTCCTCCGGCTTTCTGGAGACGTGGCGCAGGTGAGTAACACCTTTTCACACTATTGACGGCTCAGCAGCATCATATTTTAGTGGCAAATACTTTTTAAAATTGCATCAGCTCTGGATTATGGTTTGCATGACGTCTGGATGAGTGTTCCCACTGTTTTCCAAGGGTTCATTTTAAAACTTGTTGTTATTATCACAACGAGGTTAGTGGTTCTAGACCTCTAAACATGATGTGTTTGCACCAGCTAAGTGTGAGTTTAAGCTTGTTAATCATCATGCAATCATTGTTTTTACACGAGGGTGATGTTGTGCTTTCGTAAGTCTGGCAAAGACCACATGATAAACGCACGAGACTGAAGGTCTTTATCTGCATAATGTGTTTACTTAAGGTTTCATAATGCAAACGACAGAAATCACGTGATTATCCAGACAACAATATGAAGACTTCTTGCAATTCCATTGTACAGTAATGCAACTTCTTTACTGCAAATATTATATCACTATGGATGTTAAATAATATTGCATTTACAGAACTAAATGATTGTGCTTTCGTTATTTCATGCCTGTATAGCATATTTTCACTGATTAGTTTTATTAATAAAACAAATAATTTCACTTACTTGACTGTTTCTTACAACTATTCAGGTGCTTGGCTCTCTATATCTTGAACATCTCTGGGTCGCAATTATATTTTACATGAAGAAAACAAACCTACTATCCATTTTTGTATAATTCATGAAATGTGTAATTTGCATAGTGGTGGAGCCTTGTACATCCCTTAAAGGCTTTCTTTCTTTCTGTCATCCCTGGGTCCCAGCAGGTAATGGAGGGTATGGCGTTGAGCGCGGGCGGCTTGCGGACTCTGCCGTGGTACGTGGTGTGTTCTCAGGTGCTGGGGGTTACATGTGTGGTGATCACAGGCGTGTGGATGGGACATTACCGGGGAGGCTACGCCTGGGACGGCTCAGCGCAAGAGTTTAATGTCCACCCTCTCTGTATGGTCCTCGGCCTGGTCTTCCTCTATGGAGATGGTAAGAATAAATAGAGTAAAGAATAGAGTAAATAAGCAAAAAATAAAATATATTGTGTATTTTTTTTAAAACTTCATTTAACTTATGTTTGCTAAATAAATAGAAGAGTTGCAGTTCAGGAAATAGTGTAAATGCTAGTTTTGACACCCAAGGATACTGATATAGTTTTCTGGGCTGAATATATAAATGTTTTCTGTAGCCCAGCAGGAGAACATGCAGTGCTACAACTGCCTAGAAAAATAATCTTTTTTTTTTCTTTTAATTTAATCATTTTTTAATACCTTGAATTTACTGATTAACCTAGTTTTCCTCTGCTTTGTTGGTGACATGAACCAATGTTGGCATTACTTGAGGCATTTATTAACCCATTTATTCCCTCACTCAAACAGTGTATTTTAAACTACACTATTGGGTATAATTGTGGTTAAAAATTGTAATGTATAAAATGTATATTAAAAGCAATATATTAAAATAATAATGTAAACAGTTAAAATGTTTATGTAAATACTGTTAAAAAGTTATTGGATTAAAAATACAAAACAGTAATTGCAAAATATTACTACAATTTAAACACTTTTGTATGTAAATATATTTCAAAATGTAATTTATTCCTGTGGTGATAAAGCTGAATTCAGTGTCACAGTGTCACATGATCCTCTAGAAATCATTTTAATATGCTGTGCTGATGCTCCAGAATTTTTTTTTTGTATTATAATTTTTATAAGTTGAAAACAGTTGTGCTGCAAAAACTCCTCAAAGTTTTGAACAGTAGTGTATGTTTATATATATATATATATATATATATATATATATATATATATATATATAAAATTAAAATATATGTTCCTCGAAATGTATGTTACATATGTAAAAAGAAAAAAAGAAATGTGTCTCAATGAACAAAATCTACTATATTTACATTGGTAATACTTCTTATCGTAGTCTTATGGTGTATGATTTATCAATCCAGGTAATTCTTTAAAAAAAACACATTGACTTTAATCAAAAAGTGTTCTCTCTTTTTTCTGTAATACTGTGTATTGGCCAAATGTCAGTGATGTAGAATAGTTGGTTGCAAAGACCAGATTGGGTGTAATTGTCTAATAAGACATCTTTGGGTCTTCTGGTTCTCAGCCCTTAGGGTGTGTGTGTGTGTGTGTGTGTGTGTGAGTGTGTGTGTGTGTGTGTGTGTGTGTGTGTGTGACTCTGTGCTTGTAATAACACATACAACACTGAACAGAAAGGGCCAGCTAATGCTGTTAGAGCTAAGATCTGATTTGTTTCCTGATTTTTGTGTATATATGAATCAATATGGGCTAGAATACTTCATGGTTGGTTTTCAAGCAGAGATCAAGCCCTGCAGAGAGATAGTATTGTGTAGTTTTCTCTATTAATCTGTAACTGCTGTTGTCAAGGTTACAGTAAAGACAATAGTCAGAGAAGATAAAATATTTTGAACCTTTTGAAATGGATGTATCTGATCTCTATAATTTGACACACACACACACACACACACACACACACACACACACACACACACACACACACACACACACACACACACACACACACACACACACACGTCTGTGCTGTTAAAGTATAATCACAGTCAATTCATGTTTCTTCCATCTGGACACTTAATAAAGCACTCGACAGAGACAGATGCTAATTGAGCTAATATCTTTAGCAGTGATCCTCTGATTCAAAGCCCTCGTCATGGCAATTTAATTATTTAATTAGGACATTATATCTGAAAGGTCACTGGTCTAATAGAGGTTTAGCTGTCCCAAAAAACACCAGTAAAAACAGCCCTGAGGGGATCTGTCTGCTTGTACAAAGGCCAAAAAGACACAGGAATACATCTTCAGACAATTAGTTATTTAAGTTACTGACAAGTTTGACAAGTTACTGCATCTGTAGAGTTTCAATGCTGATGTAGGCTGTTTTTGGTGCCTTTGAGACTTCTATCTGTTAATTAATACTTGTAATTCTTTTATAATTGGCTAAACTTTTCACATATGATAAAATGGCTCAATAAGAGCTTGTTGTTTCTCTATCACAGCTGTTCTGGTTTACCGTGTCTTCAGAAATGAGACTAAACGCTCTGTGAAAATTCTCCACGCTCTGCTGCATATGATGGCCCTCATCATCGGTATTGTGGGTAAGTCCAACATGCGTGTGCTAACAGGCAGAAGAAAACGTAGATTACATGTACGTTTGGTAGCACTGTTGTTTTGCTGGGTATTTGTTTACCGACACAGATTTTAGCTGAAATTCTCAACCTCTGCGGTCACAACCATTTCCCGTGACTAATGTGCTGTTTGAACCGTTAAATAAGGGGAAAACGAAAATTCCCTTCAGATAAACAGATGTATTTTATTAATCGGAGGGCACAGGATAACTAGATTCGCCATTTCCAGAATCAACACCAATGCGTGCAACTTAACTGCTCTGTTTCAGTCTATATATGTTCTCTACCGTTTAAAATTTTGGGGTCAGTAAGATTTTCTTCTTCTTTTTTAAAAGGTACACGATGTAACTTTTGGCCCTCTAGCAGTAAAAAACAAACGGCATGCATTTTGCAGAAGAACATTGTTTTGGTTGTGCTTCGGCATCTGTGTGACTGCGGATGAATATGGTTGTCTTCCTGCTCAGAAAACATTCACTAATGCTCTTAAGAGATATAACCAGTTTATATGGAAAGGATCTCAAGCTGACTAGCTGAAGACATTACTATAGCTTTAGCTATTAATAGACATGGTACTTTACATGCTATTTTAAATAGCAATGGGATATTTTCAGACATACAAGTATCTTAAAAGTTTACATAAACAAAACAGATAACATTTAAATTAATTGGAGAAAATTGTGAATAAAAATAAAAAGTATATGTTTTAATATCTCTCTCTCTCTCTCTCTCTCTCCTCAGGTCTTGTGGCCGCATTTGATTTCCATTCATCGGCTAAAATCTCTCACATGTATTCTCTGCACAGCTGGTGTGGCATGCTCACTTTTGTGCTGTTTTTCCTGCAGGTAATTTGCACTTATTCCCCTTTGACCAGGGCGAAGGTCTGTTTGCATTTAAACATCTTCTTCCTTCCTTCTTTGAACAGCTGAGCTGCATCATGACTGTTCTGCAAAAGTGTTTGTGGTTTGGAAGCACTTTGCTCTGCATTAGCAAACCCCCATGTGGGGGGTCACATCCATTACATCACTACTGACATCAGAACATTGCTATTAGTGTTTTTATTGACGCTGGTAATCCAGCCTTGAAACCTGACCTGATAGTCCACTTCATATTCTCTACATACATCTGATTTAGTTATTTTATTATACTTTATATATATATATATATATATATATATATATATATATATATATATATATATATATATATATATATATATATATATATATATATATATATATATATATATGAATAAAGTAAAAATATAATTTACATTAACAAGTAATTCCATTATATATATTTTTTTATTATTATTTATTTTTTTACGGATTATCAATTTTTTATATAACCTTTTCATAATTTGAGGATACCTGATCCTAAAACATTTTTAAGAGGCCAATGGAATAGATCGCCTCAAGTTGTCATAGGACTGACTTCTCTCCTTTGCTCCAGTGGTTACTGGGACTGGGATTTTTCCTTTTCCCATGGGCATCTGCACAGTTGAGGAGCTGGTATCTCCCTCTGCACGTCTTCTTCGGCCTGTTGCTGTTGGCCATGTCTGTGGGATCCTGCCTGCTGGGAATCACAGAGAAACTGCTCTTCAGTATCATGTGAGTGTCAGTTAATGAATCTAACGAATATCATTTTTGAAAATAACCACTAATCTCACTAAGCCAAGGTAAACATTTTGAATGAGAGGAAAGGAATGAGTCACCGTGTGAATGAGTCACAGCGGAAAGAGACTTTCAATGAATATGATATTTGGCTCCTTTTCTCCATCTCTCACTGTGGAGCATCGAATGCTGGATTTATTCAAGATATTCCTTGTGTGCCTATTTACTGTGTAACTCATGAAAAGTTTATTTAAAAAAATGATAAAATATGCTGCACATATTGTTAACTTCAATTAACACATAGTAAGTAAATAATCTTAACACATTAAGGTGGTTGCAGGCGGAATTCATATCCAAATAATACAATAGAAATAAATAGGAAAAGTCTCACACAATGATATAACTGGTAAAGGCACGTTCACACTTACGATAAAGGACGATAACTTTAACGATAAAGAAAGTTCTAAAAATCATTAGTCTGCACCACAACTATAACGACACTGTGAAACAATATTGTTGGAAACACTTTTAGAATGATTTTTTCCAGCCAATGAACAATAAAAACCACTTGTGTGGACATTATTATAGTTATCGTTCTTTATGTGAACTATCCCTTTATATGTTAGTTAACTATCTCTTTAAATCTTTCTTAAATAACGGCGTTTCAGTTCAGAAGTGAGCCTGAAGCTTGTGTTATTTAAGTTTTGCAAGTTACAACAGTGTTATTCCATTCATTAATCAATAAAGATTTGATGGCACATTTCCTGTTCTCAGGCCTACTTACTCCAAGTTTGCTGCTGAGGGGGTCCTGGCAAATATTTTAGGCTTGTTGCTGGTGTGCTTTGGGGTCGTGGTGGGTTACGTGGTGACGAGAGATGATTTCAGGCGACCACCGAATCCTGAGGAGGAAGCTCTATCTGTGCATTTTAAGACCCTGTCGGAAGGAGAAATCCCCAGTTCTCCTTAATGTCTTAATACACTCCAACAACTGCCTTTCTGCCCGTGTCCTTGCAATCCTGCCAGCCAGTTTCTTCATTTGGAGTCTTCGTATTATTTGTATTTGACACCCCATTGTCATATGAACGTTAAAGCAAGATTAAATTACCACCATGTATGGAACAGAAAACATGTTGCTGTTTTTATTTATGGAGTAATTAATTGTTATATATATATTTTTTTTCTTTGGAGTGATTTCTAATTGTTGATATTTTGTGTATATATACAAACACAATATATATACAATTATATAGTGTTTAATGTATTAGATTATTTGAAATATCAAGATGTACTTTCTTGTGCCTTAGAATTTAGATTACTATCTAGATTACTATATATATATATATATATATATACACACACACACACACAGAGAGAAGTTACTTAATTTCTTGCTACTAATTGTACATCTTTATCAGTTTAACTAGATTACTGTACTAATTATTCTCTCTAAAAAGTATTGCATTACTTAACGCGCACACGCACGCACGCACACACACACACGCACACTCTCTCTCTCTCTCTCTCTCTCTCTCTGAAAGTGTGTACAGATTATCTGCTGGTGCCCTTGTACTGTATTTTCATTGCTGTGTTTGTGTATTGTGTACTTGTCTGTTGCAAGTGTAGTGCCAATATTTTTATCACCGTTTTCTATTTGATATAAAATATCAGTATGTGTTCATAATGTTCAAAGTCCAGTTGTGATTAAGGATGTACAGTATATATACCAAGTTTTTAACTGAAATAAATTCATGAGAAATAAGTTTGACTCAGTGGTAAGTTATTTCACCTTGATTTTCTTTGAAGTAGTATTCTTTTTTTAAATAAGCTCATTATTTCCCTCTTACATACAGATGATTGTACAGTTTACAATCGTGTAACCGGATAAAAAGTCCTCATTCACGTTTCTGATTTTCCTTCCCAGCAAAACAACACAGCTCACACATACAGACAATTTACAATGAATCCTCCTTCGCAAGCCCACTTATAAACAAAATCAAAATATTTAAAACAAATTACATACAAAACCTAAATTTCAGTTCTTTTTTTCCTCTAATAAGGGAAACAAGGAAATATATTGTGCCACAGTCTTTTCCCTCATACATAAAACCACACTCGGGTTTGTGTATTAGCAGAGAGCATGCGTTCTAGTTCAGCACATTATTTACAGCCATGTACATTTTGGTCATACAAAAGGAAAACAAATAGTTAAATACAAACACTGTTGTACAGTAAGCAGTATTCCAGGTCAACTCTGAGTGCACCGCATATTTTTCTAAAAAGATAGAGAAAAAAAAAATCAAACCGCTGCAGAAAGACCTGCTCTTTTTCAACAGCAGTTGACTGATTAGTTAAGCCAGATCCAGTGAGCGAATCTGACTTGCTGCCATCCTCCCAAAATATACTGTCAAGACATCCATTAAAAATGACTTTCCAATAGTATGTTAGTTCAATGGTGAGGCAAACATGAAGGCAAACCTTTTCACAACTTATGTGAATGATTCAGTGCACAAATAAACTCTCAAAACATAATGGATGAGAGCATGTGGATTCTGAGGCGCGCAAAAAAGAAGTTTCCCCCACGCCTATTTCCCATGAGAAAAGTTTCTTTGGAAAAGATAAATTCTGCTTTAATGGTGTGACTAAGTAAATTAACGGCTGACTCCCTGGATGCTACTTCCCATGAGCAGATCGTTAGCCAAACACTACATATATTTGCAGCAATCCTGTTGACCTTTGTAACCTGTTGACAAAAAATAAAAATGCCCATAAAAAGTCTAAAAATATTTCACATTGCTGAATGCATCTCAACTTAGGAAGTAAAGGCAAACTGAAAAACACAACTGCATTGAAATTTAGATATACATATATATTTTTACAAACATAACTTAAAATTTTAAATATTACTTTTTTGCTTAAGCAATATTGATCTGGAATATTTCAGGTATATTTTTAACTCAAGACACAGCAGGATTCTCAGGGATTATTACTGGTCTGAGTGGGGACATCAGTGGGGACATCTGGTTCAAGGGCAATGCTCAGCAAAGTGTCCATGGCTGGCATTGAGAAGCCGCCCACTTGTAAGGTACAGAAAAGTAGAAGGTTGGTGTACAGCAGTTACACAGGCCTACTTTTACTCTAATGGGTCTTGTTACTTCCATTTATGTGTCCAGAGCAAATACAGATGCACTTGATTTGTACAGTACATGCTAGATTCACTTCACATAAGTGGAATTCACCTCATCAGGTCTGTAGTTTCACCATCAAGATATGGGAGGAAAAAAATTAAAAGATAAGATGTTCAACAAGTTAGATATTCCTCTGGAATGTTCCAATAAATCTTGCACACTGACTCCTTCTTATACATTAGACTCCACAAAAGGTCTCTTTGGTTTAATGGGTGAGGTTGGGCCTTGCCTTTCATTGCGAGATATCTGCCTATACTCATTTTCCTGATAGGCCTGGGAAACTGGTAGAGTCCGTGCCACTTTCACATCTGGGTATGTGGGAACCTGACTAACTCTGCCCATAGCGTCTGCCCGGTCCCGCGTCACACCAGGAGGGTTGGCATAGAAATCATCATCCATTAGGTGGCCATTGTGAGCGTTGTTGGTGCGGTTGTAGTAGGCGATATGGCTGAGGGGTGTTGTTTGCTGTCCGTATCCCATGTTGCTGGGAGAAGTTGCTGGACTGTTTACCACTGTATCCAGAGACGAAACAGCCCAGGGTCGAGAACCCGAGGAGGACGATGCAAGCGAAGGCTGCTGCTGGAGGTACTGCTGAGTCCGTGCAGTCTTGTCTATGATGCCCATGAAAGGTGTGTTGCGGGAGCGAAGGGCCTCTCCTGGATATGTTCCACCCACCACCCGGAAGTCTGTGCCTTGTGGGGGTGACATTGGTGAAAGGTCATCATGGTAGCTTCCTTCATAGGAAATATTTAAAGGTATCTCCATTTGCTGTGCGGAAGCTGACGCCCTGAAGCCTGGGCCTAAATTAGCCGCAGAACCTGCCACCAAACTGTTGTTGGATGGCGAGAAGCGTAGGCCTGTACTGTGGGAGTGAATAAGGGGGCGTGGAGCCGGTGGGTGCTGTTTGGGTTCTACGCTATTGGCACTGACTGGACGTCGGTGTGCATGAAGGTTCTCAGGTGAACCTAGCGTCACCTGTCGCTCCATTTCGTGGGGTGAGACCGGATAGTAGGCGGTCGACTGACTGCGGCTAATCTGTGGTGTCTGACCGTAGCGGACACCTCCAGGACTGGGTCTGTAGGCAGAGGAGGGCCTGTGGGGAAGCTCATCCTCTACAAGACCAGGATCCATGCTGATGGCGCGCTGGTACAAGGCCCCTGCACTCAGACTGCACTGAGGCTGAAGTGAGGAAGAGTATCCTCCATCCCCAAGGTCGTCCATGTCACCTGGGCAGCGGGCACTCATCGAGTGAGCGATCTGACTGTATGCAGTACTACCCAATACGGCACTGGAGTGTACCGCTGAGCTGGGCTGGTTGGTGCGGATGATCTGTGCCTTAGCTGGCTGCAACCACTGGCTTTGTTGTGATGGCTGGGAAGTCTGTTGGGAAAACTGGAATGAACGTTGGCTGCTCATCTTGGACAGAGGGGACTTGGGTCGTCCTGCAAGCTGGTCCTGTTGGTAGCGTCCTGCAGTGGCGGACTGGGGACGGTACGTGGCAACTCCCTCAGAGGTGGGGCTGGCACGATACTGTGTTCCGCGGCATAATGGTGATGGTGGTGGGCTGAAGTGGTAGGAGGCCTGATGAGGGGGACTGGGCCGGAAGTGGGAGCTCTGGTGCGTTGGGGAGAGCGACGGGGAGGTGGATTGGTAGCCCTGCCGTGTAGGAGAGGACATTGAAGGGGGGCTGGGGCGAAGGTCATATGCTTGGCCCAAGTAGGGTGAATCATGATGGCTTGGAGATGGAGGCATGTTCTGAATCACTGGAAGTCCCGATGGAATAGTGTGGGGCTCAGTGGGAACACCAAGCGGTAGGCCATCTAAATCCCGCTCAAGGTAATCGTCATCCTCCTCAAACAAGTCCTGGACAGGCTCCATGTCTGAAATATGGGGCTCCATTGGTGGAGGCGGGATCATGGATGGGGCTTGATCGCGGGGAGGGGAAGGAGGAGGATCCAGCTCCTGTTGCTGTTCAACCTGATGACACTCTTCTTCCACGCGTTGCAGCAGGCGCTGGATCTCGCGGTTATTGGGACACAGACACATGGCTTCACTCAGGTCCTCCAGGGCTGCGTGGAATTGCCTACAGCAAGGGAGACGGAGAATGAGAGAGAGTAGGAAGGTGGAATATCGCAGTAGGTAGAGAGAAAGAAGGAAATATGCTTGTTAAAGACTGAAAAAAGACTATTGCTAAAGGAATATATTCGGGGTTCAATGTAAATAAATCTTTATCAACAGCATCTGAGGTGGCTCGTTGTCAATTACCACACATAATAATTATGACCCATTCCTCAGTTTGTAAAAAAAAATCTTCTTGCAGTAATGCACTTACAGTGAAAGTCTATGGGTCAACGACCTTCAGCGGATTAAAAGCAGGGCTCTGAATCGGTTCGAGGAACGAAAACAAAAATGAAAACGAAATCAAGTTTAATCGATCTGAACAGAAACACTTCTGGTTTACAGCCATTAACTGGTTAATAACGTTATTTTGTCGTACTGTTTACTATTTTAATTTGGCAGTCAACCAATCACAAATTCAAATAGTATGGCCTATGCAAATGTGGGGTTGACGCATCCAACGTGAGTGAAATGCCCACGCTGAGCTGTCAATTCATCATAGGTAAGTCGCAAGGCAATGTGCATTATCTGTTGGATCGCAGGAGTTTATCCGAGGATATGTAACCAACTGTTAAAGTATTATGATGAATATGCATCGTGGTGTGTTTTTAAAATCATTAAAAACCATGTTGTCAAAGTTAGCATTGTGGCTTTATATATAGTCACACTTATGCGTCATGATATTATTAACATTCAAGCTCAAAAAACAAACTCAAAAAGAGTTACAAATGTCGGAGATTTGGGTTTTGTCAGTCATTAACGGCTGCATCTAAAGTTCAGCATTAGGTTTTCATCAGCAGCAGGTTACAAAGTTTATTTTTAGTATGTAGTTTAATATATTTGGCTATAATCTTGTGATATAAAAGATGAAGAGCTATGCACAGGCTGTACTGGCAATGATTAGAGAGCAAACACCAGACTGACACTCTTCTCAGCTCCTCAAATACATAAAACATTAGCCTTTACAAGCATCGTGTTTATTGAATAATGAAAACGCTGTACTTATTCAAAGAACTTCATTCACGATTCAGGCAGGTGGAACTATGGTATGAGGTTTTACCGACAGTTTGAGGATCCACTCAATTTACGAGGTTTAGGCACAAACTCATAGTATAAAGCTATTTAGTATAAAGTTCTATTCAAGCTCTGGTATAAGGAATATACCAAAAAATGTTATTAACCGTTATTTTTTCTAATCAAACGGATTTTGGAACCATAATGTTACAGAAGGAAGGCAGGAACAGAAACGTTAAAATACTAATTCTGTTCGGAGTGAACTGATTGATATTTGTGTGCATTTTTTAACCTGGTTACAAGTTAACTTTTTTATATTTTATTTTCTGTAGAAGTTTAGCCAACAAGACAATAATCTGACAACTTTTATAATATATTCGCACAAAAAATTCACTCAGAATTGTGTTTGTAGTGCATAACCAGAAGTTAATCTACCTAAAACAGCAGTCTGATCCCAAAAAATATGATTTAGACGGCTCAAAAAAAAAAATTTAAATAAAAAAATTGTACCGAAACAAAATGTGCTTTGAGAAAAACACAAGCTTTTTTTTTCTTCTGGGATGCCCATAGACTTTCATTGTAAATGTCAAGCTTAACTTGTATTGAACCTGGAACATTCCTTTAGTCATTTTACCAATCAAAATCATAGACGACCCCACCACCCCCACAAAAAAAAAAATCCAAATAAAGCAAGTTGATCAAAAGAGAAAAAGGAATAAAATATGAATGATGGGCATTCTGAGGAAAAATAATCTGATTGTTCAACACAACATGAAGTATGAAGAACAGGTCTAATCCTGATGTTGTCAACTAATGAGGCAGAAGTCAAGGGGCTTAAATTGATTTCTATCTTGAAACTCTAGCATAGCACTACGTCAACCAATCGAAACACATTTGGCCAGTTTGGGTCATGATCTGTCAGCACTCGATCTGTGCGAGACAGAATGTGTTTTATAGGCTGTCCTGCCTGTTGGTTGCTACGGTTACCTGCTGCTGCGCTTGGCACGGGCTCGTGCGTAATAGGCTTCATAGGATTTGGGTTTCAACTCTAGTGCCTTGGAGGCAAACTCCTCCGCCATCCCAAAGTCCTGCAAGCAACAACAGGACCAACAGTCATACACTGAGCCGTACATGAGGTCAGAGGGAGGTCACACACACACACACACACACACACACACACACACACACACACACACACACACACACACACACACACACACACACACACACACACACACACACACACACACACGTATGTGCATGCGGACATGCACTCAAACACACACATACACGCTTACATCATTAACACACACAAACTCATGTTGGACATGAACATGTCACATTTATATGAGGATGTCAACACTGATTATTACAAAAATCAACATATTTTGAGCACCATTAGTGCAAATATGATACACATACATACAATTATGGAAATGCACGTACACACTTATAAAATGTGTTGACACACACAAATATATGCTCAACAGGGACAGTAGGAAGATGCAATGTGACCACTCAAACCTCTACCTGTACTAAACCTAACTCAAACAAATCCAACAAATGTCAGAAAAACCCAATGAACCAAAGAATCAAACCAAAACAGGGATGAGATCATGATGGGAAGAAAAACTACAGCATGGGCTGAGTGTATAGAGAGCTTTCAAGAGAATTTCTTAATTCAGGGGAAAATGAGAAATAATCATCCAAAATGAGAAAAAAATGTAGCCATAAAGGTGAAAAAATGGGAAGATCAAAATATCTCCTAATACATCAATACCGTCTTTAAAAGCAATTAAGAACACAGACCAAGCACACAACTAATACATGCAGTTTGTTGGTTAGGTAAGTTGCCATTGCATGGTACGCTTGTAAACAAGAAGATTTATACTAGCTGCTAGTAGTCGACAGATAGGTTTTTTTATTTTATTTTATATTTTTTAAATGTCCATATCTACAGTGTAGTACAGTACATCATGGACCTTAGTTAGGGTAGACACCATATTTCATTTAATGCAAATAAAGTGTATAGTGTTTTCAGACACTTGTCTGGAACATTGGATTTTTTGAAGTCCAATTTTCTTTTAGTCCATCTTTTGTTGAATTTTCAATTCAAGTTAAATATGCCATCTACCTTGAATAAGGTATACCACAAATGTTGTCTGATACAATGCAATTGTAAATAATTTGAATTAAAGATAACAAATGAAAAATAAAATAGCTAAAAAAGAATAAATTATTACACAATATTAGAATAATACGCTGAATGAAAATGTTGACGGCTGTGTTTAGCACAAGGCAAACCAGACACAGTGGATGCTGGGATCATGTGTCGTAACTGTACAGGGTCACTTACTCCATTTTGGATTTGCCCTGCAATCCCTTTTCTCTAATACCATATCCTTAACAAATAGACTATCAATTCACCTAAGAAAAGAACATTGGTTGGAATGACTGAAAAATTCAAGGTCAAAGAGTCATTTTACATGATGTGACCAAACTAGATTAATGTAATCAGGGCAATCTCAATTCTTCCTCATAACGTCGCTATGAGTGAAGAGAGACAGAAGGAAGAGAGTTTTATGAAACTCAGAGCTTTGGACTCACATTCATTTTCCTCCGGCAGCGGGAGAGGTTGAGCAGCAGAGACACTTTGAGCTCGCGGAAAGTCTTCAGGTCCTCTGTGAACCCCTCTCGTGGGAACTTCTTCAGGGCGTACTGGTAGCGTTGGGCGGCTTCTTTCACCTTTCCTTTCTGGGTTGGCAAGACACTTTTACTTCTCAATTTAAAATAATAATATACGATTATGATACATTTTCATAAAAACAAATACAATACGACACAAAACTCTGAAATTTATTGTACATGATGATGTATGAATTACATCAGAAGTAACTAATTAAATTAGAGAAAAATCCAGACAAATCCCTTACTTTACTTTTTCAAGGGAAAAGTAATTAAATTACAGTAATTAATGATGCATTACACCCAACACTGTATATTATTGGCAGCATATTCCTATACAAAGTTTGTGTATATACAGAATACATTTCTTTTGCTGAATATTCTAGGATTACAATTCAAATAAAAGCCACTGACCTTGTAGAATCCATCTCCTTCCTCTATCAGTTTGCTCAGCAGAACAATCATAATATCAGGTTTGGATGTGGCCATTGCCCATGTTGCAGGACCTAAATGCAATAGAGCATACAAAAAGAGGCAAAGCAAAGAGTCACCACAGACTGATAGTCCATCTGGGCACCAAATAGCTTGCTAATCTCTGAGGGACACAAAGGAACGAGCAGGCTACCAGGATATCTTGCTTAAAAGGAGGCAAAGTCTACAAACAACTTGTGGATATCACATAAAGCCATGGCAACACGCCAGAAAAAAAAAGAAAGAAACAAATCACGAGTGGCTTGGCTGTTTATACCTTGCCGAAATTGAAATCGGTTTATACTGGCAATAAAAACATTTGTATCCAACAGCTACTGAACTTGCAGTCAGCATGTTTGAGCTCTCTGTGGACAGCCTGAACTGAGGTCAAGTGTTTCCACTAGTTTAGACTGAATGTAAAGTGGAGGGAGGGTGGGAATAAGAGATTGATAGGGGTCTATTAGACCTGTAGATTTCACCATGGGCAGCCAGTCGCAGTATGCAGGCAGGCAGGCAGTGATTTAGTGCAATTCATGCAAGTCGCTGTTGAGGACAAACTAATGAGCACGGGATCAGTAACTGGCCAATAGCCCGAAAAAGCAACTGTGGGGGAAAAAAATGAACGTGTTGTTCACACAGAATGCATTCTTGCTAGACGCAATACAGAATTGCAAAGCAACAGCAAAGGAAAGAATTTAGAGAATTCTCAAGACACATTTTTAACTACTACAGCATCTTAAAAGTCTAAAGCTAAAGGCAAGAGATACTAAAAAAAATTAGCCATAATCAAAGCCGTCCATTATAATACAGCAGCGCTGCAGAATAGAACAACGCAACAGGCTTTTTAAAACTACAGATCCTTAAAAATGTGACATTCATGACACGAGATGCTGAAAATGATCACATAGGTCAAAAACATCCAATCCAATTTTAAAATGTGACGCTAATGAAAAGCAGCTACACGCAACGTTGAAAGACATCCATCACAATACAACACAAAGGATTAGAACAAAATGCAGGTGTTTCGAGACAAGATTTTAACTTGACACATCATCTTAAAATGTGACGCTGAGGGTGCAAGATGCTGCAAAAAAACGAAAAGCATCAGAACATTGACAGACGTCCATCTCGAGATGTCATAACTTTTCAACATCTTTAATTGCGATCCTGCAATAAAAAGAAAAATGCTGCAAAACAGCAAAAAGCATCACTATACAGCATCTCAAGATGAGTTTTAACTTTTCACTTTACATAGGATCTTCAAATGCGATGCTAATGGTACAAGATGCTGGCAAAAAAGCATTGGAACAGTGAAAGATGTCGATCACAATATGACAGCGCATCGGAATAGAACTAAATGCAGGTATCTGAAGATTAATTTTTTACTTCTTTTAACTTGATACAGCATCATAAAAATGCAACACACATAGACTCTCTTATTCTAGCGCATGTTTACATGAAAAAAAGAGTTACAAAACAGTGCAAGAATGCATTCTGTGTTCATGTCCTCCCAAAATCACAAAACATTCTGCAGCATCATGCCAAAATGCAACACCTCTTCCTACATGCAGCCATGCAAGCAGACGGAATGAACAAAAAGAATCCATGTCTTCCATCAGATTTTTGCAGCATTACACAAAATCAACTGTGTTTATGGCTGACAGCAGCTCTTAGCACTTTTTGTAGACAAGAATAGTGATATGAAGATTAAATAACGTTCACATTCGGACATCCAAAACACTATCAGACCCGACCAATGGAGAAGGGACCACACAGGTAACAAGATGGAGGGACACAGTCAAAAATGTCAGATGGGGACAAAGGAGTGTGTTTTACCTCGAGCACGGGTGGGGAGTGTCTGACATCCTGGTTACGAGGAGAGAAGAGGTGGGAAGGGTCACGAGTGAAAGGGTGACAGGTTATTAGGGCAGAGTGAAGCATCATGGGAGGGGCGTCCGTATCAGACAGGGAGCAAAGGTTTATGAAAACAGGAAGCAAAGAAGAGAAAAAGAACGAGATTGATAGTCGGTGGTTAAGGGTGAAAGAGTGACGTGAAAGGAAGAACAGGGAAGATCAGCCGTGAGAAGCCGTCGTAGCAAGCAGCAACATTAGCAAAAGCAACAAGCCCATCGTGATCAGCTGCTGATCAGTGGAGTTCTGCAGTTTGGTGAAGAGCACACGAGAAGGAGGGTTAGACTAGGATGACTGAGGTCACAGGGAGGAGAAAGACACATAAATGTGAAGCTAATTTCATGTGATATTCAATACATGTGCTGCTTGCATTTATTCAAGGTATAACCCTTGGAATTTATGCTGCGTTTCATCTAATATTCCTACTCAATATATGGCCAGTTCCGACTACCTGACACTCAGATGATGACGTGCACTACCATTCACTACTCTTCAAAATCAGTAGTAATTACTTATAATTAATATGTTTATTTAGCAAGGAAGCATTAAACTGATCAAAAGTAAAGGTAAAGACATTTACAATGTCTACAAAAATAATGTAGAAATATTTTTTTCTATCATGTTTTCCACAAAAATAATTAAGCAGCTTGACTGTTTCCATCATTTAATATAAATCATGTTTCTTGAGCACCAGGTCAGGATATTAGAATGATTTCTAAAGGATTGTGTGACACTGAAGACTAAAATTGCATTTTATGAAAAAGCAGTATTACCATCCCCTGTGTTAAAGAGACCAATACCAAAAAAAGGAATGGAAATGAAAGTTGTAGCCACTGAGAAAGCCGCGGTGGCTCTTTTTTTACATGTTAAATATAATACATTTCTTGCGTTTTAAAGCATGCAGACAAAATGCTCTGACTGCATGGTTGCTAGCAATCGACGACAGATGCTTTAAATTTAAATGCAACAGTGTGTCAGGAAATGCTTTGGCTCCGGCATTTTACAATTACCAGAAAACCATATTTTCTTTTCTCACTGAGCAAAAATTATTTATTCAGAAATAAATCACCAAGAGTTTCCGACTTGGAAGTAGGAGGCTGGTGATTTTGACTTTACAAGCTGAACAGAGCGCAGCACTACAACCTCAAATTAACTCAAACAAACTGTGTGAACTGGTGACCTGCAATTCAACATATGGCTATCTACTTTTAGCGCAGCAAAATAGTTATTGTACTTCTAAAACAAAAGCGTAGTTTAGCATACATTTTTTCTGTAGGAAACCATTCCCCTTCCAGCCTACCTATCTTGGCGCCCTTCTTGAGCAGTGCCACCACCACTGACGTGTTCCTGCAGCCAACCGCACGATCCAACGGACGCATGCCGCTGTAGTCCACATGCTCGATCATCGCACCATGATCCACCAGATACTGCACCTGAAACCACATCAAGACCAGAGCTATGGTTTATTGTCTATATATCCCCTGTCAGCTCCTACGTGACATCTGTCTAGAACCATTAGCTTATGCTAGCATCCCATTTTGGAGCCGTAAAGATTATATTTTTAAATGCAGTAGATCTACTGAAAGTTAGTTGACTATGACAAAACCAACCACTTCTGAGTCTCCGTAAAAAGCGGCAAGATCCAGCGGAGTGCGGCCACTCTTGTCTGCATGGGCCGTCGCTGCACCCCTCTCAACCAGAGCGCGGACCAATGGGAGATGGCCTTTAAGACACGCCCAGCTAAGTGCTGTTAGCCCCTCTTTGTCCATCAGAGACAATGAGGCACCTGTGAAATAAGTTAGAAATAGTCAGAAGAATAGAGAGGATTGACTGACAGTCTCCTTTAACATACATCGCAATTGGAAAGAAAAAGACTATCGCAGCTTCCATTTTAGGGCGACTTTAAAATTGATTTTGTAATTAAATTGTATAACTGCAAAAATAAAAATCTAGTGCATGAGCAGGACAGCTGTACCTTGAGCCAGCAGGAACTCCGCCGTACCCAGATGTCCCTCAGACGCAGCCATCATTAGAGGTGTTCGGCCCTGTTTATCAGCCATGTTCACATCAGCACCATGATTTAGCAACAGGTCCACTATCTGCACAACCAACACAGACATTTCAGACTAAAACATCTACAGAATAAACATGCAGGGAATAAAAATTTGACCTTTGCAGCGTAGGAGGTGCCCACCTGCCAGTGTCCCTGCCGCACGGCGCTGAAGAGTGGCACGATGCCCCTGCGGTTGGGCTGAGCCACAGCGGCACCCTGCTCCAATAAAAGACGGCACACATCCAGCTTTCCCCGACCCGCTGCTGCTGTCAGTGCTGAGTTATAGAGAGAGTCTCCTAAGTGAGCAGTTTGTGCCTTCATCTTTAAATCAAAATACAAAACGGGTTGTCTGGTGGTGTTGTACCTGTTTCACCCCAAAGTGTGTCAAAGTTGTTTATTTGAGCTCTTTCCTCCTCTTCCTCATCTTTCTCAGGCAGGTCAAGCAGGTATGATACAATCTGTGTATAAAAACCAAGATATGTGTAAGGTTATTGTTGTTGCTGTAGTGTGTATATATATATATATATATATATATATATATGCATGCAACAACATGTTAAACATGCTATATATTGGCCTATTACATATAATTATATATTAACTGAGATGCTTAAAAATGGTTAATGCTCTAAGACTGCTAAATCTATTAAGTATCATTAATACATTCATGTATTTGTATATAAAAAATATGGGAAAATGTGAATGTTTTAATAATAGCAAAATACAATTTAAAATAACTGTTTCCTAAGTTAATATAATTTAAAATGTTATTTATTCCTGCGATGTCAAAGCTACATTTTCAGCATCATAACTCAAGTCTTCGGTGTCACATGATCCTTCAGAAATTATACTAATATGATGATTTGCTGATGAAATCAGTTGTAATGCTTAACATTTTTGTGAAAACCATGATGCACTTTTTCTTTGATGAATAGAAAGTAAAAAAATAATTAAATAAAAAACAGCTTTTTTGTGAAATAGAAATCTTTTGTAAAATTATAACTGTATTTACTGTCACTTTTAAACAGTTTAGTGCATTCTTTCTGAATGAAAGTATTAATGTCTTTCCAAAAAAAACCCTCTTACCTCTGTATAGCCCATACTAGCGGCTGCTATGAGGGCCTGTTGTACTGCATGGCTCTTGCTGAAGGATCCGGCCGGCTGTCCGTCTGTGTTCCACTCGCACTGCACCAGATACTTCACCACCTCTAGATGACCCCGCAGGGCGGCGTGGACCAGTGGACACTGACCGTTCTTATCCAGGTGATCCACCTAAACAGAGAAAGAGGAGAAACCGAGATGAAACTTTGATCATTGAAAAACAGCCTTGCGTTCCTATTGGTTATCAGTCTCTATCTAGACATGTCATGGCTGACCGTGGCTTTCTTGCTGCAGAGAGCAGTGATGATGGGTAGGTGACCCGCAGCGGCTGCATAGCCAAGGGGAGTGAGCCCGCTCTCTGAAACACCCTCCACATCCGCCCCAAACTCCAGCAGTAAAGCCACAGTTTCCAGGTATCCCAGGTGAGCGTGCACACACAGGATGGGGGCGTTATTCAACACCTCTGTACGATAGTTCACATTAGCTCCACCCATAATCAGCAGCCGAGATACCTAGAGAAAGAGATGAAGATTACTGTACTCACAATGAACAATTTCTTGCTGATAAAATATTACAAAATGTACACAACTGGGCCATTAAGATAAAAAAAAAAAAGAAATTAATACTTTTATTTACCAAGGATGCTTTAAATTGATTAAAGACAGTTAATACAGTTTACATTGTTACAAAGCATTCCTGTTTGAAATAAATGCTGGCAAATTCATTTTAAATAAATAATTTTTAAACATGAAAATATATATTTTTATTAATTTCAATAATGTTTTACAATATTTTTACTGTATTTTTGATCACATAACTTCTGATCACATAACTTTTGAACACAGACTTCTTTCAAAAATCTTACCAAACCAAACCTTTGAACAGTAGTTTTTTTTTTTAATCATGTAATGTTTTAACTTGAGATATCCCTTTCAAAGAACCCAAACTTTTGAATGGTAGAATAAATTCACTGTAGAAATATACATGACTTTTCCAAGATTTTGAAAGATTTTCTTGACTTTTCCATGTCATGAAATCACTTTAAATTCATAATATTTTCAGTTTTTCTGTGACTGTTTGTTTTTTTATACCTTGATGTTGGGTGTGTAGAGGTTTCTAAGTGAAGCCAAAGCTGCAGAGAGCCCTTCCGTACTGTAGGACACCCACAACCCCTGCAGCACTGAGGAGGAAACCCCAACCTTCTTACTCAGGCCCTGAGTCCAAGAGACATTAGTGTTCATAAAAAAAAAAAAACATCACGACTGGCAAAACATTTCTGGTAGTAATATAAATCTTTACCAAAATCATTTATTATATACTGCTCTAGTCAGTATCAATTTAGCAAAGATCAGAAGTGTTGTAGTTGTTATAGTTAGCCTAACCTTAAAGATGTGAGCTTTGAGAATATGGTGGCCAAGTTCGAGGGTCTGTTGTCGATTAAGTTTGCTGTCTTGCCGTGAAAACCAGAAAGCAAGCAGTGTGTGGCCACTCCTAAAGAATCATGGGAAAAGAGACAAGAGAATGGTATAAGATAATTTACTTCAATACTGTAATGAGACAAAATTAAGGGCAGGAATCAAGTCATTACATTTAGCTGAAAGACACACATTCTGACTCCTTGAGCTCCTCACCTGGGGTCACAGAGGAACTTGGTCTTCTCTCCATCCTCTCTCCAGATGAGCCACTCTCTGAACGAGGGGTGGACGAACATGCGCGTTCCATCGCGTCTTTTCACCAGGAAAGGCGACAGGAGTTCAGACCTCTGCTGGAAATCATCCCAGTCCAGGGCGGCTCCACGCACCATGCTGGCGTTCACGGCAGAGTAGGCCTGCTCGTCAGTTAACGGGTGTAGAGAAGCCACGGCCACGTTCAGCAGGGGAAGAACGCGCTCGAATGACGACTGAGTTGGGAAACGCATGTTCAGCTGCAACAGGTAGACCTCAGCCAGATTCACTGGAACCACCTGAACACAAACAGATTCAAGATTCAATTAAATAAATATACACAAAAAAGCTGAAACATATTCATCCTTTTAGTCGTTGCCATTTAAAAGCATTTTATTTCCCCTATTACTTTATGAAAAACACTAATGAAACAAAACAAAACATAAAATCATACCACAAGCGGAGATAAAATAAATAAAAGCATACCACACATATAACATATAAAAATGAATAAACTAACACTACATATATATCTCTGAAAAGCTCAAATAAAAATAAATAAATAAAAATAAATTAAATAAATAAAAAAATCTATATCACATATATCTTTGAAAAGCTAAAATAAAAATAACAAGACTGAAAAGCTATATCATATCTCTGAAAAGCTAAAATAAAAATGTATCAAATAAAAATAACAAGACTGAAAAGCTCAAATAAAAATAATAAAATAAAAATAACAAGACTGAAAAGCTATATCACCTATATCTCTCAAAAGATCAAATAATATATAAATAAAAATAAATAAAATAACACTGAAAAGCTATTTTTTTGTCATTTTAATTGTTTACTGCCTTTTATAAACGTCTTTTTTTCTTTCTTTTCCCTTTTTAATAAAATAAAAAACACCACATAACTCTAAAAAGCTACAATAAAATAGTACATACACAACACTGAAAAGCTATCATTTTTTTTGTAATTTTTAATTGTTTACTGTCTTTCTATTATTTCATTTGTATTTTTTATATTGTATGCATGAAGTGTCACTCCTTTGATGTACTTCGTAATAAAGGAGGCATCTGTGTGACCCCTGACCTTGTAGCTGGAGCTTTTGAGCACGAGGTAGCCCTTCTCAATGAGGTCCAGTGTGAGCTTCAGGTAGAGGTAGGAGCCCCGGCTCAGACTCTTCAGATGAGCGCTGAGTTTGGTGAAGGCCGCGTTGTCCAGCTTGCCGTTGAGCGCCACGTTGTTCTGGATCTCCTGGCTGGAGTGCAGCCGGTGCAGGATGTAGCCCTGCAGGTCCGAGTCAATCGCATCACTCTCCTCCAGACGATCCAGAGAGATGCGGTGGAACGGCAACGGACGAGTCACATCCTTAGATACAGAGAAAAAATAGCACAGAGCAAATAAGTAAAAACGTAAATGGAAAGAAAAAATGATTGCTATGGATGGATGGGATAAAGACCTGTAATGTCGTTCTGACGGTGACCACCAGTTTGAGCCAAGGAGGGAAACGCTCAACGGTTTTGCAGAGGAAGGAAACAATAGTTTCTCCATAATCCGGTTTATGGAACTCTGCCTCATTCAACCCGTCAATCAAGATGATGAGATTCTCCTCACAGGCAATCTTCCTCTCTGTAAATATTGCACGTTTTAAATATTACATGCACGTACTGTATGTGTTTGTACAGTATGCGAGTATGCATGAACACATTTACGTACCTCGTTGCAGGATCTCCAGAGGTTCCAGCAGACCCCTGCGGAAAGCGTTGAAGGGGTCCTGGACGCAGGAGCGCAGGCTGAGAGTGCTCTGCAGGTGCGGCTGGCGGAGCAGAAGATCTCGGTAGGCCTGCATCTGAGGAGCCCTACACAACAACGCTGCCACGTTATGCACAAACTCAGGGACCAGGCAGGTGTACGCGTTGTCGGCCTGACAGTAATGGTACGCCACCACCTACAGTTGAGGGAAGCACACGAGAGAGCAGACATAAGCACACATTTACATTCACAAGACAGCCTGGGTTGAGAACTTGTTTTTACCTTTGCTTGGCAACATTAAGTTCTCAAATCCATCACTGAATTTGATTGGTCAAACATTGTTACAAAAGTGCTGATATTTCACTGAATAATTAAGACGACAGATTAAATCAGGAATAAAATTCCAATGGTTCATACAGCTTTGTTTGGAATGTTGTTTTCATTGGCGAAGCAAAAATAAATCAACTTAAATATTGTAATATTGCGTGTGAAATGTACACTACCATTCAAAAGTTTGGGGTCAGTAAGATTTTTTTAAAATACTTTTATTCAGAAAGGATGCATTAAAGTGATCAAAGGTGACATTAAAGACTCAAATTGTTACAAAAGATTTAAATTTCAAATAAATGCTGTTCTTTTGAACTTTCTATGCATAAGAGTCCTAAAATGTATCATGTAATGATGCTGAAAATTCAGCTTCGACATCAGAGGAATAAATTGTAACATTAAAAAGAGAAAAATAAACAGAAAAAGATAATATTTCAGAATATTATTGTTTTTTTCCTGTATTTTTCATCAAATACACGCAGCCTTGGTGAACAAGAATCTTGCTGACCCCAAACTTTTGAACAGTAGTGCAAGTTACTTCTTTTTTGAACGGTTGTTTAAAAGCCATATCAGCACTACTGTATTCATTATAGAGTATCAGGCACTACTACTGTATATATGGCAAACACAACTCAGTGATACATATAACACAGTAAAGGTGCTCAGTACATCTACAGACTCCTGCTAAATGTGGATTTAGACAGAGAAACGCACACAAAAGCACAAAACATTTCCAGTCTCTGGGATTTAGTGCAGGAATTGCTTTAAGCTCAAAAACACAATGCATTTAAAACTAGAGAAGGTTTTATTAATGCATAAAACATGATGTAGTTGGAGTGCATCAATGGCTTTATTCCAATATTATAAAACTGCTTCTCCCCTGGATTCACTTCATCAAGCAGTTTGTGTGTGTGTGTGTGTGTGTGTGTGTGTGTGTGTGTGTGTGTGTGTGTGTGTGTGTGTGTGTGTGTGTGTGTGTGTGTGTGTGTGTGTGTGTCAAAAGCTTGTCATCATTAGCAATGCAGAGCTCTGAGTATATCTAATGGCTGTGCTGGGAGACTCTGTGCATATAAATATTTGATAAGGCAACAGAGCCTAAATAAACCTTTGTGCTTAAAAGAATAGAGAAAGAGAAAGAGAGAGAGAGGAGCAATGTAATAAAGACAAAAGGAAGAAACAGGGACACAGAGAGATAATAAATCAATAGAAGAGAAGAAGAGAGGGAGATTGAAAGGCCTATGCCTGGCTCTGTTGATTATGTTGGTATTAGTTGGCACCTGAGAAGCCAGTCTTCTGAGCGCCTCCTCCTGGCGTCTCCGCATCTCTGGCGTCCCAGGACAGCTGCTCCCACCGACCAGAGTGCCGTGAGCGGACTGAGGCTGGCTCAAAGGAAGTGTGTCGCCATCTGAGAGAAAGACATGGCATGCATGGGATGCGAACACTTTGCCGGATTTTAATATTCAATATCGCTGAATTTAAAAGCACTTAGTAATAAACTAAAATAGTATACTATAAAAACGGTGCGATATGACAAAAAAAAAAAAAACTATTACGGAAAATATATATATCATTTTCATATAATTTAAATATATTATCAAATATTAACTAGTATCAGTAACTAGTCACCAATTAATGTTTTTTTTTGTCCTGTTCTGAAGCTTGACAGTTGTGTTGTGATGGAAAAGCTGAAGTAATTCCTTTTGATTTTTGTTTCACAGACAAACTAACAGCATGCAGGTTTGATGTCACAACACAATGATCAGTAAATAAAGACAAAGAAATAAATAATTTTTTGTTGTTGTTGCTTGTCTGTTAGATGTTTATTAAAGGGATAGTTCTCACACACACAACAATTCTATCATCAGTTACTCACTCTCATGTTGTTCCAAATCTGTATGAGTTTCTTTCTTCTGTTGAACAGAAAAATAGATATTCTGAAGAATGTTGGGAAGCAGACAGTTGACGGCACCCATTGACTTCCATAGTATTATTTTTTCGATTATCGAAGTCAATGGCTACCATCCACTGCTTCCCAACATTCTTCAAAATATCTTCTTGGGACAGAGCTTGAGGGTGAGTAAATGATGACAAAATGTAAATTTTTGGGTGAACTATCCCTTTAATAGGAATATATTCCTTTAACAGCTTAAAGCATCTAACAGACAATGATGCGATTCTTTTAAACAAATCCACTCACGTTTTGGTGAGGCGTGTGGACTGTCAGAGGTGATCTGTCTCATGTGGATGCCGTGGCAGCTGAGAGCAACTAAGCGAGAGATGATGGCTGTTTTGCCAAAGCCCACGTTTCCGGCAATAACGACACCTTGATTGGCGGTGGGCTCGCTGCTGCGAAGACACACGTCAACTTCCTGGAACAGCCAATCTCGACCGGTGAAAACCGTATCAGGCATCAGACTGGGCACCTCGAAGAGAAGTGGCTTTAGGGCGATGTCCGGTGGCCGGTATGGAGCAAAGCGCACTGCATCATGGGAAACATTAGGAAATGCACCAAATTAAACAGGTTTATACATAAAAAAACTTTCCAATATCCCACCCAAAGCCTATTTTTTTCATTTCAAGTTTCACGATATTCCCCCAGTTTCATGACAAGGTCTAAACCTAGTCCCAGACTAAAATGCATGTTTGAGCTGTTATAACTGAAAGCAACTTGCACTGACATATCTTAAAATATGTTACTGCCATTGTTTTGTCACAAGATTCATACCAGTGATGTTTTTTTTTCTAAGCCCAAATTACAAAAGTTACTTAAATATCCTAATTGAACTAAGGCCTAATCCTGGCTTAATCAAAGAGGTCTGTGAAACCAGGCCGTAATTTCCAAATTCAAAAGTCTGCACATTGCAGTAATCATTTTTAACCAGCAGGGGGAGGTGCTTTGTCTGAAAAAGGCCAGATCTTAGTCGAAGCTGCAGTGTGAAACACCATAAATCAGTGGTTGTTGAAAGGGTGCTTTGACCCATTAATGTATGCCAGAAAATACATCTGAATTAATCCTCAACGCATCAAGAACAGGAGAGCAGTCGTCACTGAGCAGTTGCCAAGCTCACCGGAACCACATAGCAAAATGTATACAATTTATACATAGCAAAATGTATATTCATCATCATGTTAATCCACCACATATATGCTTGCAATAAATTCACATTCATTTTAAAAATCCTCATCTATAGTCAACACAATTAGCATAAATTATTAAATGTGGCTATATTATTTCCCGATTGTATAGGCTTATAGTGCAACAAGTTTGATGGAGCATATTATGAGGTTATTTATCCCCCTATTTGCATGTGCACTATTAATTAACCAGATAACATGTGAATGAATTATCTGTGGATTAGCATAAGGAGGTGGGCGGGGTCACGCAGGGTGAGGTGACCTCTATGAGCATGTGTGCTGAGCTTGGGATGCTAGAAGACACTATTGGTACATAGAAAGAGAGACAAAGAAAAAGATAAATAGAAACCAGGGCAGCCGAGCAGTAAAATGACTAAAGCGGCGAAGGTTGTAAATAAAGAAAAGATGAAAGAAAGAAATTTAATCAATAGCATTTAAGCGGCACACATTAAAATCTCCTTTCATGGCACAGCTAGGGTGGCTTCACTTCCCAGGATGTTTTCCACAATTAAGCATCATTATCACTGGTGGAAATGGCTCTTAATGTCTTCTGAAAGAGTACTATACTTATACATGAAAGAACCTGCTTGTAATTGCGGTAAAATTATGTCATTAGCTACAGTGAGCTAGAATTACTGGATACTTTATGTCTGACATACAGTTTGAGTATCATGTCACTATAACTAACCACACGGATAGAGTCCACCTCCACTTCTTCGTCACCAGTGCAGTCATCCTGAAATAAACAGGTTGTTTGGTGAATTGTGACTCAAGCTGTTGGAGTCAGAGAGGAAACCCAGAACTCTCACTGCTGATTTAGGAGGAGTGGTGGAGCCTTGACTGTGAGCTTTAGACAGCAGGCTGAGCTCTGACAGATGAGCCAGCGCTAATGCTAATAGGAAGTCAATACTTTGATCTGGACAGGAGACAGATTATGGCAAGGCAGTCCAAAGGGGAAACAAAGAACAGCAGGACGAGGGGGGGAGAGTTATCCACGGAAGAGCTTATGAGTGTGTTGAGTTTGCAGAGGGAAGATGTGAGAGACGCAAGGTGCACATGCCCATCAATATAATTAACATTACATTATAGAGGTTACTTTTAAAAGGGACATTCTGTCATTTCGTAGAATTCTATTTTTGTTTTTCCTGAAGTTACTTAAGCCGGGTGCACATGATTTATTATAGACTTTTACAACTGTTGCCTGTCAGACTGTATGAACATGATCCCCGTTGTAAGGCATGTTACACTGTACGTTCTCAGTTTTAATTAATGTCAGACTTCATGACAGTCAAGACGTGTAAAAAAAACCCAGACACATGCAAGAAGACTCGTCCGGAGTTTTACATCATCTATCCGTGATGCGTTCAGTGACTGTGAGCAGAATGTACACTGAAATGAGGGCTAGCAAACAAAAACAATCTCTAGTGTTAATTATGATCATGGATAGTCTTGAAAAGAAAAATGGAAAAAATGAAGACGATGTTTGTGGAGCAAGTAGTGGTTTGTGGTTGTCTCATTAATTGTCATCAGGTTTGGCGATCCTATTGGTTTTTGATTTAACGGTTGTCGTAGGAGAAGCCACACTGCAAGACTGTGTCAAAACGTCGGACACTGCCAGAATTTTGTCTGAGGTCAAATTTGATCGCAATGGTCATTAATCAGCTGTCAGCGAACAATCAAACTAGCGATGTGAGATTTTGGCCTAGGATCACAGGAATCTTTTAGGATTCTCAAAATGTGTCTCAGACAGCAAAATCATGGGCAAAATTGTACAGTGTGAACCCAGCTGTACTGCATAATGTTAATCAAGGCTGTGTGTAGCAACACCCCCAGAAGGTTGCTGAATTCTAAAGAAACTGTAATATGTACAGCAGCATTTGGACACAATTGACTAGATTTGTGTCTTACATCTTTTAATAGCCTTTAATAACCATTTTAATCACAAATTGCTGGTTGGGAAATTAGCAAGAATTGCATACTGTAGATAAAGTAACTCAGCACAGAATAGCCTTCCCCAACTTACAGACAGTTTTTTACAGGAAGACGACTCAATGTTGTTCCACTTTGTCTTTGTGAAAATAACATCTGATCCTTCCTCTTTAGATAACAACTTTTCAATTGTGGGAAGCAAGCGATTCTGCAATATTCCCCTGCACTCCAAAGCATTAAATGACTTTTCACAGTGAAGTATCTCACACATAAAAAGGCTCCCCATACAATGACACAGTCTCTTCCTCAATGCTTCACTGTGGTAGAGATGCATTTATTATTATGTTTCTTAGCATATTTTCGAAGACACCACTCAAGTATCACCATGCAACTCATGTTCATTCATCCCTCCCCTCACAACTTCCCATAATCTCTTCATTGTCGTTGATGTTTTTTCCGAGACAGCAATAGCTTTTTAATAAGTGCATTTGTATAAAGTTTGCCATTTCCTCACCAGTTATTTGTAGATAACACAAAGAGAAAAAGGTACATGTGATCACATATATGCACAAAATCTAGAAATAACATGCACACCTCTTATGTCCGCTTGTCCAGAGCGGCTGGAACCGGAGTTCTGACGTGGCATACGCAAAGATGTGCGCAGTGGAGCCTGTCTCTGCTCATCCAGATAGGCAAGATCCTCCAGGTGAGCTGAACTAGTGGCTGAGAGAGAGAGAGGGAGAGGGAGAGAGAGAGAGAGAGAGAGAGAGAGAGAGAGAGAGAGAGAGAGAGAGAGAGAGAGAGAGAGAGAGCGAGAGAGAGAGAGAGAGAACAATACTGTTATTTAAAATGTTTTTATGTTATATATTCAATATTAGCTTTATGTAAAATATTCAATGTTATTTAAAATGAATGCATTTTTATAAGTAATATTTTTATAACCACGGTTTTATTTTTTTTAAATGTGTGTGTGTATTGATGCTTGGGCAATATTATATTAAACATATTTATGTCAATTAAGTACTTTGAAATCCAACACTGGAATAAAATATAACATTGGAATTGAACTTTACCTGGCATGCATCAACATTAGCTATGCCTATGAGGTAAATGTAACAGTGTTTTGTTTAATAAACCATTTACAGTGGTATAAGAATTACCTCAGATAGTACTTGGATATATAATACAGTGGTTAATGGATATGGAATTAATAATCCATAATATACGTATTAAATCTATTCAATACATGCTTTTATTAAAACAAATGAAGGGGACTTACTAATTTAGGCATAGGTATTTTCCAAGAATGCAGTGGTATTTCATAGTAATATCAAAAAACATGTTAATACCATGGTCCAATCTGTAGTTAGAGATGGGTCAAACCCCTTGACAAACTGTGTGAGAGCTTGTGTTTTCTTAGCTTGTGGATATTAGCTTTCATGAGGATGCGTGCTTGAATTTTGAGCCTTTTTTCCATGGCTAATGAGGAGGAAAATTCATGGCGGCTTGATGCACAAGAATATTAAGAACACTGTGGGTGGCCACAGAATTCATCTCAAAGCATCTGGAGAGGGCTTTTTAATTATTTAACAACAGCTAACATTATTGTGGCAGTGTTAGCACAGATGCTAAGGACGACTGGCCACCCGTCATGTAAGGTACAAAACACTAAGGAGAGTCTTTCGTTCTCCTATAATATGAAGACAGATTTCAGAAAAACAACCATGGCCCCATGGTACATGCATTTACAAATGACAACTTCCTGTTGGTGTTCAGTAATATAACTCTCCTCAGATCCCATGTTTGAGTGGGAACGTGATTGAGAGCTGATTGAAACAAAGTGCGCAGACTTAAAGCAAGCTGGGAAAGCTGCTCTTACAAAATTTCGAAAGCTGTAATTTCCGTTTTTTATAGATTACTACAATTAATGTTACAAATGTAAAACCATGGAGGATCTCCATCAGCATAAACGCCTGTTCATACCAAGGATGATAACTATAACAATATAGTTTGATTAATTCTTCTAATTCTATAAGAATAGGGAAGTCTACAACACAGCTTACAATAACGACAGAGGGGAATGATAATGAAATATTTTTCCAGCTGATTAACAAAAACATTGAAAGCCAATCAGAATCCACCACACTTTAAAAGGGCATTTAAAGTGGCAGTCAAAATAACTGCAGTGTATGCTTATAATAAACAATGTTTTCTTCCTTTATTACACAGCTCTGTGAAATACTTGATTCTGATTGGTCAATAGCATCATCCAGCAGTAAGTTATTCCCAGATAACAACCGCTCAAAACAGATAAGGCAGGCTCATCCGGGTTACTGAAGTCAGCAATGCTATACGCCTGCTAGGAACGTTTTTCATTCATGGAAGTTTTGCTTTTGGTTAACTAATAAAATATTTTAAAAAAAAAATTTGGTTAGCTAATAAAATATTAAAACTCAGTCGAATCAATATTTTGTGTACAGTTATTTAATTATGCCATCCAGTATCGTGGACATGCTCTCTCTTGTTTCATACAAACGCAGCTCCTGCCATTTTGTGACTGTTTTGTACACTGTTGGATTATGAAATACAAACAGGTAAGATTTTGAAACGGTTTAATCTGAAATCAATACATCTTATCCCCATAATAATTTATTTGGCGAAATGCTGTGTAATAAGTGGTATGAATGACTGTATACCGTATCTCTTAAATGTCTGTTTAGTTGAACTTTCCGCTCCAACTGCTCTCACCATGGAAGCTTTGCGTAAAGGGTAACTAAACACTAAAACAACTTTTTTTAGTTAATGATCTGTAAGAATGGAGCTTCATAAATGCTGTTCATTGATTCGAGTAAATTTTTTGACATTTGGCTTTAAAGTGTTTTAATTATACAATATATGGTGTAAAAACGTCTGAGTGCTGCCCTCTTCAGGTTGAATGGTGGCTACTGGAGGTGAATTTTCCTATTAGAAGTTGTGGCACCCTCTGACGTCAGAGAGATTCGTCTCAGGTGGACAACCCCCCCCCCTCAGCTGGGCTCTGCCCACTTTTCCAGCATTTTTCAAATATTGCCAGAGGGTGGAGTCAGGGTCTGACCAGGGGTTTAGTTACCCTTTAAAGACCTAATAAAATATTTCAACTCAGATCAATATTTCGTGTCCCTCCGCTTCAAGTCAGGGTCCTCATCATCCTGTCGGGGGTTATTTTGAGAGAACCACCGGCTGGATGTACATTATCCCTTACTTAGTGTGGACACTAATTTAGTTGTTATATTTATAGGTACCTAACCCTTGGTTTGAAAAGGGCTTAAGTTCAGCATGAAATCAAAATTGACAATTTAGCAATAGCAAACTACAACAATCCAATCAATTCTCAATGGACAAAATCAAGTCCCGTCCTACATTTTTTCCAGTTAGAGAAGCTTTGAATACTGCATATGTCACAATAGGGAAAAAAAGACTTTAAGACACTTAGAGCCAGCACCGCTTACTGTATATTGGTTAAAACTATGGTTATCATAGTAAAATAAAATAAAAAATGCTATTTATACAGCAGAATTTGTCTTGCCCAACCCCACCCTCTCCATCTGCACTGCAGACTGTCTGGCTGGCATGGCTGTGTTGCTGGATGTACGGCCGCCTGAACTGCATCACAATGACTTTGGCTCCCATCACTAAACTGGTGTTTTACAGCCCCACGTGGCGCTGGTCCAGAAAGCACGTCTGCGTTTTACACCAAATGTCTGCGCATGTTCATATCTACATATCATTAAACTTTGATTGAACACAGAGATCTGTTCATGTCCTCACATAATATTTTAAAATGGAAGATAAACATACAATAATGTATGCTAAATAATTGTAAGTGATCAGACGTGCAAATTTTTTACCTTAAAAACACTTAAGGTGCATTCACATTTACCATTGTTCTGCAAATGTTTGCGAGCGAAATCCAGTCATTTCAATAGGAATGCACATGATCAGGAATGCATCTTGAACTCAGAGATCAGACAGGTTTTGAAAGGGGAAAATGTGATGAAAGATGGACTGAGACGCACACCGAGAGGAGGACAGGGAATGAGTGGGTGGGTCGAGGAGAGAAAGAAATCAAAAGTGTGACAGAATAGAATGAGAAAGATGGGGGGGGGGAGAGAGAGAGAGAAAGATAAAAAGAAAGAGAGAGAGGGAGGAGAGTACAAGAACAGACAGATGCGAAGGATGAACAAACAGATCACCTCATTCACTCACTGCTGCAGCTGTCATCACTCAGGTGCATGCTGACGTCACACTTCATTGAGTTTTATCATTATTTACACAGTTTTATGGTGCTTTTATGACGCTTTTTGTATGCCACTTTGACGTTCTATCAATTTAAAACGTTATTACAGCTCAGAAAGAGTGTGGTAAATGTATTTAAAATGTAAACCAGGAACTACTTCATAACCATTTTTTCAAAGATAAATAAATGAATTAATTAATTGATGATGATGATAATAATAACATCAACAATAATAATAGAATACCATTTTTAAGATTATAAAGAATGATAAGTAATATAATTTGTTAACCTTTATTCATCACATTAATTAAATGATTAAGCATGTGTTATTTAAGTAGATTTTAGACTTGTTCCTTTTCGTTTTCGAACCATTCAATTTACTGTATCTGGGAAATTCCTTTTAGCAAACCTTCAAAAATACAAAGTCGACAGTAAACAAAAGAAAATCTACATTTCATGGAACTGAGCTTTGGCCCAAACTACTGAGTTTGACAATATATGGATCCAAAACCAGCAGCACAAACGAAAAATCCTTCATAAAACCGGGAGGAGATTCACACAGATGTCCTTGCTTTGTAGTAACGGGCCGCATCAGGAGCTAGAAGCTGCTCCAGAGCTCAAATGGCCCATAAAGCTGAAAAGAGCACGTCTATAGCTCTCACAATAATCACTATGTGCTTTTACTGACCTTGACATTTTGAGGGAATTGGAAACACGTGTCTGTTGACTTTTAGGGTCTGAATTATGTGGCATATTTCCTGTCTCTGCAGTTCACCATTCATGAACAGAAGTGTTCAAAGAGCCTCAGCTGAATGAGCTGCACACAGAGCTGACTCTAAATATTCACACGCCATGAAAGATAAATATGAGCGTTTGTAACTAACAGGATTTGAACGCTAGACTGAATCTTGACTAGCTCAGCATAATATGGAGGTTTCTACCATCTTACAGTTACATAATATACAAATACACTTGTATTACTATTTTTGTTCGATGCTTATAAGAGATTCATTCATTTGCTTTGTATGTGCTCTGCACAATGAGTAAAATTGAATCTAATCTAATCAGATATGTTAAGACTCGCATTCTACTGTCAGTAATGGTACCAGTACTATTTTTGGCACTAGCATGTACATTGGGTGTGTGTGTTTGGGCTGACTGACCCCCTCGATCAGTTCGCAAGTACGGGTCCCGACGGGACCCAAAGGATGGCCCTCGATACATGTATATACTCCAAAGTAAGCAGTAAGCAATGCACTCATGTGTACACTATTCTGAACATACATTAGCCAAAATTTGACAGGTGCAGAAACTTACCGGCCACAGAATTGGGGCGGGGCATGAGGTAGAGGGGGATGGAGTGGGCAGAGTGAGAGATGGAATGTTCCAGGCTCCTCTCTGGGATCTTGTTGAGGCTGTATGTGGAGGCGGCCATGTTTTCATCCACCCGATAAAGAAAGGAGTCTGTACCCATTGACTTTTGTGCCTGCCAGAGTTTCAGGCTGCCCCGTGAGCTTTCGCTGTGTTTACCTCCATGCTCAGCATTCTCAGAGTAACTTGTGAGCGTTGCTGCAAGAAAGCAATGAGATTTTTGAAACCGACAGTGAGCGGTCATTATGTTCACGTACATCAATAGGGCTTTTCACACTTGAAAGAGTTAACCCTGGGTCATACTAAACCCCAGGTAAAGGGAATCCTGGGTAATTTGTATTCACGTTTAACACGGCTAATACTTCACCCGGGGTTAACAGTTAATCGTAGGTATTCAAAGGCTGCAGTTTCACACTGCACATTCCTAAACCCCGGGTTAAAGGCCTTACTTGCATATTTGCGTTGTCAGTGGTACTAACTGGACAAATGTAGCACGTGACGGATTTACATAAAGGCTTTAGCATTGCACGGCCTCATATTACACATTGCTGACTGTAATCAAGTTTTTTTCTGAGAGTAATTTTTGAACTATAAAGTTAAGAATGAAGCTGTCTCTTCTTCACTCCAATTGTCGTGCTTTCCATCGCCGTTTGACATCTTTCCTATCATCGTAGAAACATTTATATAGACTACATCACAACACACGTGTTTCCGTGACTGCCCAAAGAACGTGAATATAAGGCACGCGATCAGTGGTCGGTTGCTAAGCATCTAGTTGTAACATTCTAGTTGTAACATGCATCGTTTCACACTGTAAAAGTTTGGCACAGTAATGTGGAGTTAAAGCAACACCAAGTGATTTTTCCTTTGCGGTCGCCCTACAGGTTGGAAGCGGAATTGTCCATTACCACTGTCGTAAATAGTTGAGCCTACCGCAGCCTACTGTCGCACGCGCATGCCCATGCTCTCTGTTTATCCAGCACCGGCTTTGGAATCAACAATGGCCACAGACAAGGTAGAATATGATGCATGATTTTATGAAAGTATGATGTATTGCAACATCACAAACGAGCAATTGTAGCAATTGTATCGCTTGCCGTAAAGCAAGACAAATTAGTAGTTTTCTTATGTCTCATTAGAACTACAGAAACGCGACCCGATCTGGCAATCTTACATAGCGTGGATATATCAGATAAATGACCGCAAAGCTGTGGCATAAGTGCATTTCACCATGTCACGACTTGATGAACCACTGAAACGATTTTGAAAACATTATTTTAAGGTAAAAAATCCTACTTAGTGTTGCTTTAATCGCATTAATCTCCAGAGCAGGGTTTCACAAACCCAGGTAAAAAGCGGTGCTAACCCCACAACAAAGTTACAAGTATGAACGTTCCTTTACCCGGGGTTAAAAGTGGTGTTTAGAACGACGATAACACGGGGTTTAGCACAGTATGAAAAGCCCTAATGATTAAAAAAGCCATAATGATGACTAATGAAATTTAATTTCTATTCCTAAAATAAGCTACAGAACTTCTCTCACCTATAATGCCACTGTCTCGGCTCTCCAGTGTGGAGGTGGGGCTCGTGATGGATCCGTAAGCACAGTCTCGGGTGCCCATGTTACCCGGGGCTCCAGCGGGCAACGTAGAACAGGGGCTGCCTGGAGGGGGCGACGCTGTGCTGCTAGCTAAGCTCGAGCATGGGCTGATCCTCTGGGTCATGGAGATGCCCTGAACATCACAAAAAACAGAGTTGGAGAACTCCAAACTTGCCACAAGTATATAAGCAATGAATGATAATGACAAAATGACTTTGCTTTCTATTTCGCAGCCTAGCTATCCCTGCCCACAGTGAAATCTCATTGGTTAAAAATCCTCCTACACCTTGTACTACTAAGTATGTGTTGGCGGCATGAGCTTATGTTTTTCTAATAAACAAAACTTATAAACATGCATGAGTTCAAGGTGGCCATTCACTGGGCTTCATTCACGAAACACTAATAGAACAAATTTGTGTAAATCACTTGTAAAACCACTTTTACTGAAATTGTTTCATCAAATTCAATCTAACAAATTGACATAAGATTAACTGTTGTTTTGCTTGTGTTTCATAAATGAGGTGTAGAGCTTTCACTCATTGTTACACTGCAGATATTTACTGTAGCATATTAAAGGCTTCTGTTAGATCAGTGAACCACTGTGTATATATGCGGTTCCTCTTCCAGAAAAGTAGCACTGCTGAATGACTTTCACACACAAAAATGCCCCCAGAAGTGGAAATCTGCTGACTGGTATTTAATGATACAGTACTGTCCCATATTTCTGCTGAGGACTGCATACTCATGTGGAATTATCTCTTTTTTTATGGCTTGGGCTGACTTAAACAATTTTTCCACAGTGACTCAATATTATGTAATTTAATACAACGTTATTGGATTTTTATGGTATATGACTGAGAGAACGTTGAATCTTTAACTCTTAACCAAATGGAAAAAAGAAAGAAATGAGTGTATTGTTTTGGCATGCTGCGGTCGGCTACAAGACATGATCTACAAAAACCGACCAGGATGGTGGATCATTTTACCCAATGGGATGAGAGAGAGCAAGAAAGACAAAGTGAGAAACACAAACAGATAACAACAATTTATAATAAAAGGGTTGCATGAAAAAAGTAAAGAGGGAGTAGAAAAGAGAGGAGAAGAGACATGGAAAGAATAAATGGTTAAGCGAGTTCATGTCTGACTCTGGGTCTGCGGTGGAGGCCACATTAATGACATCATTCAGATGGATATGAACTTCAGTCAGTCAGTAGTACTTATGTCCAGAAGCTGTTTTAGATAATACGCTTCTTGCAACCAAAAAAAAAAATATTCTACTGCAAACCAAGAGGATGCTCTTTCATAAAAACAACAATTTAAGGATAAATTTGCAAAACACAACTTAAAGGTCACCTATTATGCAAAATTCACTTTTACATGGTGTTTGAACATAAATGTGTGTTGGCAGTGTGTGAGCAAAACCACCCTAGAATGATAAAAATCCACCCAGTGTTTTTTTTACAATCTCAATAAATCATAAGCACTGTCTCAGAAAGAGCTGTTCTAAGATTCGGTGCAATGTGACGTAGAATTGCACAAGCCCCACCGACGTGTTTTGATTGACACTGTGGTTTTGGCATAGACCCCGCCCTTGGTGATCTGTACACCATTCCGCATTGTTTCAACGACAGCCGAAGTTTGTTTCAACAAACTTCCAAAATACGTTTATGTTTGCGCGAATCATTTTCTGACTGACTGTTTTGTGAACGAGGGTCCAGGTCTTGCTTCAAAGTTAATCCTCAAGTGTGGATCGTTGCCTACTGTTTGCCATCCAACGTCACCTCCAGTAGAAGTAAGTGTATTTTATGATTTTTGAGCAAATAGTCATTTAAGTCGATGTCAGCCTATTCAACAACAAATGCTAGACGCATTGTTGTTGTCCGTAATTAATACCTGTTCTATCTCCCTGCAGCATATATTTTCTTGTTCTGTAGCCATCTTCTCACATTTACCACATAAGCACCTGTACGACAAGTAATGTAAACATGATGCAACATGTCCCTCGCATAAATGTAATTTCGTTTGTACGTAGCAAACGTTATCACAGTATTTGTGTTTGTAGCTTCAAAATATTGCGCCAACGTTATCACAGTTTGTGTGTGTCTGTGTCTGTGTGTGTTGCACATCCATAATTGCAAAGGGGACGCAATTACAACTCTATAAGTACACAAATGTATCAAATAACCATTCCGAGACGTCCTGGTCAATTCTCATTTTTGTTTCTTCTGCCGGAGTCTCTTCATCATCTGGGTCTGATTCCGGTTCAAACATGTAAGGCTGAATGCCATACAAAACAGCGGGTCTGTCACTCTCAGCCATTCTGCTTCTACCGACCGTTTATTGCCATAGGTTTGCAAGTTACGCCCTCATCCAAAGGCAGGGCGGGGATATCCAGCTCTTTTACATTTAAGGTGGTACACACCAAAACAGCTCTTTTTAAAACAGGCCCCAAAAATGACATTTTCAAATAGTTATAATAAATTAACTGTGGGGTATTTTGTGCTGAAACTTCACAAATGCATTGTGGGGACACCCGAGACCAATATTACATCTTGTAAAAAGGGGCATAATAGGTGTCCTTTAAAAATGAATCACAGCTCTGATGAAACATGAGACTCTTATAACGGATTTCATAAACTAGGGTTCAAATACAACACTAAGTAGTTAACCTTGTTTTGCTTTAAGAGTGCAACCAGAGATCTTCATTTCTTTGTGTACAACTGATTTAAGAGCACTTTTAAACTGGCAACATTGGAATGTCTACCATGTCTGAAAACCCCTGAAAAAAATAATAATACTTTTCACTATGAAACAGCAGTGTGCTCCGAGCCAGATCTTGGACTCAATAACTTCACAAATATGTCTAAATAGCTCAGTCTACACCTTTTTGTCTTATTCAGGCTTTGGTGTGCGTGGGAGATATTGGCTCTGAATCAGTGTTTTTGAGAAATTGTGGCCTTTCGGTGACCACGCTCGCTTGGCAGGGACCAGCCGCTGAAATAGCTCTGCCCAGCTGTGGACGGCAGGAGCCGTGTGTTGTGCCATACATTCCTGGACTCAACTAGGAGTCGGATCAATGAGGTCAAACTGAACTGAGAACAATTAAGAGATATTTAAACGCTTCTGATTTTAACCAGCGGAATCGAACAAGCGCTACGTTCAAGAGTTCAAAATGTCCTTTTAAAAATGGCGAGGCTGTTTCCATTATTAGTATTGTTAAGATGCAGTTTGTTTTTTAAATAATTGTTTTAATAATGGTTGCCAATTTTACCTCATTAGTTATGTAAAAAAATAATGTTAAAACATAAATGATATACATTTATACAATTACATAAATAATATATTATAAAATATGAAAAAAAAATATATACATGTTCCTTGACCTGTATGTTAAAGGGGTGGTATAATTCCCTTTTCACAAGATGTCAAATAAATCTGTGATGTCCCCAGAGTGTGTTTGTGAAGTTTTAGCTCAAAATTCCCCCACCAATATTTTTATATAGCATGTTAAAATTGTCACTTTTTGAGGGTGAGCAAAAACGCACCGTTTTTGTGTCTATCCATTTAAATGTGAAAGAGCTGTTGCTCCTGGGACAGGGGGGCGGAATTACAACAGCTTGAGTCCTGAAAATTTCAAACACTTTTAGCCTCTTATGTTCAAACCGGAGTCAGGCAAAGATGGAGAGACTCAAGAAGTAGTGACAACATGTAGACAACATTTCTGAATGATTAGATGATGAATTTTTGTAGCTTATGTGCAGTTATCTTCTAGTCATTGATTAGCATATTCTGTCTTGATAATCTATAAATCGTGTTCCGGGTGCGGGTTTTATGTAAATTTTAGAGTTGGTGCTGTCACTAACCCGGGAGGAATGTCGTGTAGTCCTTAACAGCCGTTTGTTGTAGACCTTAAAACGCAATTTCTTTAAAAGTAAATATCTCCCTTTGCTTTGAACTTTGAGAGTCGTGACTTTGCAGATGTCGTTTATGCTCATACAGTAACATTACACACTAACTATAGTTAAAAAAGTGAAATCATAATCAACCTAGTGGTCGACCGATATGGGTTTTTTGATGGCCGATGGCGATATCTTAGAGAGCAGGGTGGCCGATGGCCGATATAAAGCCGATATTTATATTTATATATCAAACATATATATATATATATATACACACACACACATATAATATATATATATATACATATTTACTGTACACATATATATATATATATATATATATATATATATATATACACACACACTTTATATTTATATAAATCAATACTTAATAAATTAGATAAATTTAATTAATATTTACAAATATTTAAAATAAACAAGCTTAGGCCCTATACTTTAGATGGAAACTTCTTGAATCTGCAATCCTATTACAGTATTTTTCACAAATAAAGTAATTGTTTAAAAATATATGAATATGTGAATAAAAAGGAAGTAAACACTGTAACAGGGCACTCAGTAACCTGGTAATTTCATGCGCACTGATAATCATATTTTTTAATATGGAATTTTGTACCATTGGACAAATTTAATTTTGAAATTCTAACAAAGTTAGAATAAAACAGACAATATATTGACTTCTAAAGCCATTTTTATAATCAGTATTTAATACGTGTATTAAGCAATTCATTTATTTAAAAAAATTATATAAAATAACAGCCTGAGATTTAATGGCATCTGACATCATTAATATGTTACTGTACTGAATAGAACAGATGTTGGATTACATTTTGTACATTTCTGACTTGAAAGGTTTCTAAGCACTCCAAACCCAAAAGCAGATGTTCACTGAAGAATCATAGGTAAGATCAGTGTGGACTGTAAACAGAGTAGCGGCAGGGGTTTCAGCATCTGTTGTCTGAGACATGCCTAGTTAGACTCGAACTGTACGAATACTCCAGCGCACACTACTGGTGTTCATCCAAAACCCAGGAACATCTGCCATGATTTAGAGAGCAAGAATATCTGTGTTTTTGAGGTGGGGAGCCGCCCACTTACAAAACCCTGAGCTGCAGAGAAGCACCTCCCTCCCATCATCACTAGGCCAAAAAGTCACTTGAATTATTTTTAAAGAATAATGAGAGAGACTGGATAGAGCATCAAATGCATGTATCAAACCTGGGGGTCATCTTGTTCCTCCATGTTGTACTGTGCTCCACCAGGCCCTTCGTTCACTTTGTCCCCGAGCAGGAACCCCAGTCGCGTCATCAGTGTGTTGGCGGCCTCGTCTACAGATGGAGGAGGACCCAGTTCTTGGCTTTCGTCCCCTGTAAGAGAGTAAAAGAAAAAGAGAGAGGTAAAACCATGTTTATAAAGTAAGAAACCATTTAAAGGCTGTTGTTGGCATAACGTAAAGCTAATGTCAAAAAGCAGCAAGAGGAATATGATAAAACAAAAATCATACCAAACAATTTTTATATCAATAAAGTTCCTCAGGTAAGGATGCACAATGTCTCATACGTATCAGTTATTAGCTGATATCAGTGATTTGTTTTATTTTTGTCTTTTTCTTTTTTAGATTGAAATATATACAATTATTTTACTTTGAAATAAGTCATAATATTGGCTATATAAATAATATAAAAAAAATAAAATGATCATCATCGGTTTCATCCAGAATTTCAATACAAGTAATAATGCAAACCAGACATTAAGTCATCAATCAAGGTTGCATTTATTTGATCAAAAATATAGTAAAAACAGCAGAATTTTTTAAATATTTCAAATTAAAATAACATTTTTCTATTTTAATATACATTTTAAAATTTAATTTATTCCTTTGAATTTTCAGCATCATTACTCCAGTCCTTAGTGTCAATAGTGTCAGATCCTTCTGAAATCATTCTGATATGCCGACTTGCTGCTCAAGGAACATTTATTATTATTATCAATGTTGAAAACAGTTGTGCCCCTTATATTTTGTGGAAACGTGAAACACAGTGGCTACAAGGGAAACATTTGGTGTAATTATGTATTTGGTACTGCCAAAACTGCAGTGAGAAATGCATACTCTACGCAGCATACCTGTGGTCTCATCTGAATTTCAGTCTCAAACAGCTTCATTCCAATGCACTTTGACCTTCTGCTTACAAATCATATGTATTTTGAAACCACAGCAGAAAAGGACATGCACAGTAAACCAGACAACACTTCCAAACTCACTGTTGTGAATTAGCAGTGAGCTAAGCCAAAACCCCAAAAAGATGGTAAAACACCCCGTCACACTAAACTACCTAACAATCCTTATCAGAAGGATGTCTGGGTGTCGTAACTTTTCTTGAACCGCGAGCGCAGATGGAGTGTCTGAGCCTGTGCATTGAAAATCAGTCAAAGGCTGATCGCGAGACTTCAAAAGAAGAGGTGTCCCACTGTGGCTGAATCCACAGCGAGGAGAGCTTTTTCAGGATTAGTTTTTTTTTATGCCTTTCAGCTCTCACCATCAGCCGAAGAAAACCGACTGCAAAACAAACAAGTCTTTCCCAGAAATTTCCCAAGTCTTTCCCAACTCTAATGCAAATCAATTATTTATGTATTTGTTACAAGCCAAGTAGGAATAAATCATACAGCTTTTGTAAAAGTGATGCATTCTTTGGTACAAAACTTTGGTAGAGCTGGTCACATTTTTTTTTTTTGCCAACTTCGCAGTCTATGTAGCCACGTTTTTAGGGCTGTGCAAAAGAACAATACTTTACAGACAATATAACCAAGCCTACAAATCGGTTTCCTGTTTTGAATTGTGTCTCTATAACTGTGTCTCTATAAGGAGTCGACCAGTGGGAATTCAGTGGAGCAGTTGCAACACAAATGTTGTCATGGAAACTATGCTAAAGATTGTCCTGAAGCATTTGTGTCTTTCATTCTTTCTTCAACCGAACATTCCTCTTAAATTTTGCCTCTATCGCTCTATCGTTGCTCTGTACCTCCGGCGGGATGTATGTCACTTGTGACAGCATATGATAAAGTTCAGAAACCCACTAATGACACCAGCAGGAGCTGGAATAGCGCAATGCTGGAAACTTATGTTGATTACAAGAATAAAGTCTGTGAGGTTTGTTTTCCTTGAGCTCTTGAGAATAGAAAAAAAGACAATTCTGAACTGATGATTAACAAACACGTCAGAATCTGAGGTTTAAAGGTAGGCCTGAGGATGCAAGCACAAGAAAACATTCAAAAACATTCACATATTTGTGGACCACACACATATTTGAAGGCATAACCTTTCACAATCATACACGTGTACTCATGTATGACAATCTCACAGCTAAAAAGGGCAGCTATCACACATCAGTGCACTTCTGTATGAGTGATGATGAGCTATCTGATACTCAGACAGGCCGCAGGGGGTTGGAGACGTGTGTGTGAGTGTGTGTGTGTGTGTGTGTGTGTGTGTGTGTGTGTGGGCGGTTGGGGGGTTATCAGCAATAGTACAGTAAAAAAGGGATACATACAAGGTGATTTACGACCAACAGGTTTGTTATAGCTGGGATCAGATAGGGATCTTAAAAACTAAAAAGACTCCCTTTCACTCCAGCACAGGTAATAATCATGAAACAACATGGATACTGTTCGGTATGTTGCAAATAGTAAAAAATATAATTAAAAATAAATGTCTTTTTTTTTTACTTCCCCAAATCTGCAACAGACTTAAAGTAAAAAAGTTAAAACAAATACATTTGATAAATTAACAATTAAAATAATGTAAACATTATAATATACTATAAATAACATTTTAAATAAATGCATTAATTAAAAATGAAACTATATTTCATAAACATTCATACATGTGATTCATTTGATTTAATTAATCCGCATATCAAGCAATTAATTTAATACAATTATTGAATCAATTGACAGCCCTAGTAAATGACAATCCATGAAACAAACCTGAGGGTTCTGTCTGCTTTTCAAAATAACAAAACCAATGATGACACCACAAACCTCAGATGTTTAAGTCGTTTGCCTCATCTCTAACACCCCATGGGAGTCACTTAAAGTTCCACTCTTTAACTCCACCACAGATCAACAAATTCAGCTCCGCTTCCTGTTTCGGAGCCCCCTGGGGGAGGACGGTCCCACGAGAAAGCGTGCTGTTTGTGCTTTCACAAGAGCAAAACACATCAGCATTGCAGGGGTTTAAACCTCATCATTCACAGGTCATTGCCTCCTGTAAAACCTAAAGACCTGCTGCAGAGGTTATAGGAATGAACATGCTGATTGGTCCAATGACAAAAGTATGACTTACAGTCCATGATATGCACCGCTGGGCTTTTAAAATCAGAGCAGATATCAGTGCCGTATAAAGGCAATCAATGACACATTGCTTCTAACAAAACCACACATGCAAAAAGCTGCTTGTGTAGCAGAGAATGAAACTCAGCAAAAAGGGGAAAAAAATTGAATCGTTGAACTTCTAATAGCAGGGTTGCAGTCAGTGAGGCAGGGCACATTTAAACTAAGAATTCAAATATCATTTCTTTGCTTCTGACACAGGGTTTCCAACACTTGCAAAAGGCTGCATACCACCACACAGCAGTGACACTTGGTCGACCATAACAGTACTTCAGTTTGACACACTGGAGCTCTTTCTCAAACATGCATTACAGATCATTCAGGACAATATTACTCGGTAACTAAATTTGATTTATTTTTAAGTAAATGGGGTACGGGCTAAGGCAAAATGCTAGGGTGTGAAATGCTAGGGTGTTCTGGGTAGCTGGTAAGCCTCTCAAAGTAGTAGTTAGCATGCTGCTAGGGTGATTAGACAGACAGACAGACAGACAGACAGAAAGACCGATATATAGACAGACAGACAGATTTATATAGACAGACAGACAGATTTATATATAGACAGACAGCAGACAGATATATAGATAGACAGACAGACAGACAGACAGACCGATATATAGACAGAAAGACAGACAGACAGACAGACAGACAGACAGACAGACCGATATATAGACAGACAGACAGATTTATATAGACAGACAGACAGATTTATATAGACAGACAGCAGACAGATATATAGATAGACAGACAGACAGACAGATAGATAGATAGATAGATAGATAGATAGACAGACATATATATAGACAGACAGACAGATTTATATAGACAGACAGATTTATATATAGACTGCAGACAGATATATAGATAGACAGACAGACAAATAGACTGACAGCAGACAGATATATAGATAGACAGACAGATAGATAGACAGACAGATATATAGACAGACAGACAGATTTATATAGACAGACAGACAGATTTATATATAGACAGCAGACAGATATATAGATAGACAGACAGACATATAGACTGACAGGAGACAGAAAGACAGACAGATATATGTAGACATAGACAGACAGAATGATAGACAGACAGACAGGTAGAACGATAGAAGGACAGGTAGACATATAGACAGATAACTAGACCGATAACTAGACAGATAGACCGATAACTAGATTTATATATAGACAGCAGACAGATATATAGATAGACAGACATATAGACAGACAGACAGATTTATATAGACAGACAGATTTATATAGACAGACAGATTTATATAGACAGACATATTTATATATAGAAAGCAGACAGATATATAGATAGACAGACAGACATATAGACTGACACCAGACAGATATATAGATAGACAGACAGATATATAGACAGACAGACAGATTTATATAGACAGACAGATTTATATAGACAGACAGACATATAGACTGACAGCAGACAGAAAGACAGAGAGATATATGTAGACATAGACAGACAGAATGATAGACAGACAGGTAGAACGATAGAAAGACAGGTAGACATATAGACAGATAACTAGACCGATAACTAGACAGATAGACCGGTAGATAGATGGATAGATAGATTTGAGGTATCATTTATTTCTATAGCACAGATGGTGCATAAGTATAATGCATAGAGTTAGGGGGTTAAAAAAGAGACAGAGACAGAGAAAAACAGAAAGAGAGAGATAGGAGACACCAAGCACAATCGGATGGGCAGAATTACATTTGCCGGCAAGCAATGCTGCTTCAAGAAAGTCTATGTCTGAAAATAACATCCCAGAGCTGGTTTGAGTTAACCAAGCAAAGCTCCAAGGCTCACAGGGAGGAGAAGACTGCTGCACGATGACAGGGTGGCTGTCTGAAGAGGGCGGCACAACTAACAAGTCAAGCACCAAGCTGCAGACCGGCTGTGCTGGCGGTTTAGAAATACAAGGCACAAGGAAAAAAAAGAACAACAAAGGGCCTTGCAAACAAACTCTTGGCAAAATAAATAGGCAAGAGAAAATCTGGTCTGTCATTGTGAGATATTTTAAGCACAAAAAATGCAGTGTCAAATCAGTGGAAACACTTGTGTCTGCTTTCCAGAATTTAAGTGTCTGTTTGAGACTGCTAACCCACACTGGTTTCCAGATTATCTTGTATTACCGTGGGGTTGAGATCAATCAGATTTCCTTTGTATACAATTTTTCTAGCCCTTTTACCTGCTCAGTCATAAACCGCATATGATGATGGAAATTAAAGTCATAAATTCACTGTTTCAGTGCAGACTGAAACCTGAACACCATCCTAAAAATGATACAGCTGTAAAATTATAAGATTTAACAATGACCTTGTTCAAACAGGCATAAATAATGCATTGTCTTTGCCTATATGTCTCAAATCATCTTTTTTTTTAATCCAGTTTCTGAACTGGAGAAACATACAGTACATGAAATGCATTATTCACAAGTCTGATACAAATAACCTCTGTAAGTGAAATCTGATTAAAATAATTTTTAATAATGTATCAGTTTGAACAATATCATGTTTTTTAATTAAAAATGTTATTCGTTGCCATTAAATGTACCCACAGTGACAGAAGCAATAAACCATTTATTATGCACAGCAAAATGACTTCTTAACGAGTTTTTAATTAGTATTTTTTGACTTGTTTTTCATTCAAATATCTAAAAATCCATAAGATAAATTTACTTGAGAAGCAACACTGAACAAAATATTAAGACTTTTTTTAGAGAATGTATTTTTAATGCTAATGTCTTTTTTTAAACTTGTTTTTAACTTAAAAATTTTAAAGGAAAGTCATAATTTACAAACCCTCATATTGTTCCAAAACAGTATGACTTCATTTCTTCTGTGAAACATTATTCTCCCAACCCCCCCTCTCTCTTTTTGCAAAAAAAAACAAACAACAACTCTTTTTGCAACCAATATTCTTCAAAATATCTATTAAATACTCTCTTGCATACCGAAAAAGACATTAAGTCTGGTTTAGAACATTATGTGGGTGAGTAAATAGCAGAATTTTCATTTTTGGCAAAATATCTCTTTTTAAAAAAGTGGGGGAAAGTAAGAAAACCAGTGCAGTAAGAAAAAAAATGCATACCCTGAAAACAGGTCGTACCAAGTTGCTTCCCAAGTGAATTTATCTTATGGATTGTTTAAACCTGCAGTCCGTAGTTTTTCCTCTTTGTCGCCATCTCTGTTCGAAATCTGCAATTGCAGTTATTCGAGGAATTATCAACTTTACATGGGTTGTGCCTCGGCACGGCACAGCGCGGATGAATCCAATGTTTTGAGGAGAATGTGCGGCTGTCAGTCACTGTGGGGTGTGGATACTGTCATTCGGAATCACAAATACTACTTTCTGGAAGTATGACCAACACAAGAATTTTCATAGGAAAATGTCATCTGAACAAGTAAGTAACAACCACTTTTGTTCTGACCAACTAAGGGGGAAAAAGCATTGCAGTAAAACGAGCTGATTAAATATAATGATCGCTTATCATATCACATCAAACCGTGCAAATTATAATTTGTTCTCAAAATGTTAACAACATCAGCATTGCGTGACTACATTTAATGCCCTTCTGATATTTATTCTTGTTTTCGCATGGGCACGGTTGCAGTCTCTTTTTTTTTGTAGCCACTCCGAAGTCCGAAGTCTTTTGCATTTTACAACGGTTGAATCTCCAGTTGTCACTGGTGATTGTCGTTTGAACCTTTCTGGATCTGCCATCAAATTGTTTATGAAAGTTTATTTCAAGTGCTGTGAGAAAAGTATATAAATCTCCACTTCCAAAATCCTCACACGCAATATAGCCTATAGCCGAGACACTTTCTTTATGTGTACAGATGTGACGTAATGACGCAAAGACATGTCGAATTTCCCGCAGAAATCCACCAGTACCATTGGAATTAAAAACATTATTACAAGCTTACCGTTTTGAATCGAACTAAGGCAAGCAGATAGTTTTGACCACTGGCTGGTTATGTACTTGCTCAAATTTATTTTGGATAATTTTTAACCCAAAAACGTTATGTACTGCAGCTTTAAATATTTAGCTAGAAAATAACATTTATGAACGTATGCATTTATTTACATTGATGCTTTTATCCATCAAGACTTGCATTGCATTCAAGCACACATTTTTATCAGTTAATTAATTTCAAGGAAATTTAACCCTTGACCTTGGTGTTGCTATTGTTTGAGCTACATGAAGAATAAAATATGAGGAAAATTGAGAATAGAACGAGAATACGATTTTAGCAGAGTAACACCTTTTCCCGTTTCTTAATATATTCAGATTTGTATACTGCCCTCATGAAAAACAATGTATGATGAAATATTGTTATAGGTGAACCGATGAGTTCGTGTTGTTAGAATGTCAACCAATGTGAATGTGCCTGCCAAAGCGAATGTTGTCTAAACCGAAAAAAGCCTACAGTTTAAATAAATAAATAAATATATATATATTTCCCCTGCAGTGAGAACAAAACCCTTGTGACCACAACAAGGTAAGCGGTACTGATGATGACTGCCATCTGAAGGCCATGGGGGGGCCCATCAATCTTCACTCTCGCTCTCCTCCACCAACTCAAACCATTCACAACCTGGCCATGCATACATCTCATCTACTCTGAAATCTCCTCTAATCGAGACGCATTACACCCCAGGCGGGTCTCCAGTCCATCTCCATCATTCTAATTGACACTCAGCCAGCATGAGAGTGCGGTGTTTCCATGCATCAAAGATATAGTGTCAACACGTGCGTTATTGCCGGATGGAATGAGAACAACAGAGTTTGGCATTCATGTCACCCTCTTGCAACATTTGAACCATCTTAGTCAGCTTCCCCTCAACAACCTTTTCTTCATCTCCACCTCACCTTTTTCTTCTTTACTGTCCTCCACCTCTTCATCACTGTCCTCCTCCTCTTCTTCATCGTCTTGTCCTTCTTCCTCGTTCTCTTCCTCATCTTCGTCATTGCCTTCAACTTCTCCCACCCAAACTTCCTCTCCATACACCTCTCTCTGTCCATCACTTTCATCTCCAACGATACCTTGTGCACCTCTGGGACTGGTGCAGCATCCTGACTGGAGCAGGGACTGATCAGAGAGGCTCAGACTAGACGTACAGGCACGAGATGTACAGCAGAAGTTAGACATCCATTGCCTCAGGAGCGAAGAGGTCCGACTAGGTCGCTTCGCCCCAAGGCTGGTTCGTCCTGTGCGGTCGTACGGACGAGACCGTTTCCTCCTCTGCCACGTGCATCTGGCCCTCGTTCCGGCACACGCCTTGCTGACCGTCAAAGCGAAATCCATTATCCAAACAAGCGGTTTTCCCTGCTTACAGCTGGTGTCCAGCTCCACAGGAGAACGGTGAGAAGGGAGAGTTCGATCTGTTCGTTTTAAGGTCCATGCAGTTGCAAGGACTGAGTAGAAAATGAGCACTCTGCTTCTTTTCTACTTCAGAACAGTTTGTGGCTGTCAGTGAATGGGGAGGAGAGGACTTCGACGGTGGTTTGGTTGCTCTACTGAGCTTCAGAGAAACCGCTGGCTCAAGCTTTAACAGGAACCATGAGGAGTCTGAAAAGTCAGAGTCCAAACACCACAAAAGGAGGGAGGGAGCAAGCGAGCGAGAGCAGCAAGAAACCACTAAACCCATCGCTCTGTGTTCCCTGCTCAACACAGTTAAAAATGTTGGAAGGGCATGTGTCGCATACACACTTAAGGCCTGCACAAAAAGAGAATGAAAAGCTGTTGAACAAGAGTGCAACGGGTTAGACTTACCAGTCCAGAGCATATTCAGGTCAAGAATCCCAGCCAAGCCAGGAGTGACTTTGAGCAAACCCAGATTCTGGTTTCCAAAGGAAAGGTCCCTCTTTTGAGTACATGTACAGACTGTAACGTCATTAACATCTTCAGAGCTAGAGACAAGAGACGGTCAGGACGACCCCAAAACAAACAGAGAGGAGAAAAAGTGACGGCCAGGAGCGAAGCCAAAAAACAGATGGTAGAGCTTAACCAAGTGTGCAAGGCTGGGGGTCGGATTACGCTGTTGTTGGTCACAGGCACGGGGATGCTTAAACTAAAGCGGCCGGGGGTCGTTCCTCTCTGACCCTTACGGGCCCGAGATATGTATTCTATTGGAGGGGGAGAGAGTTTGGTCCAAGCAGGTCACGTTTCACTATAATCCCACGACGCTCAATCCATCATTTCTGTCTTAGAGTAACTGGTTGGGGTGGAGGCCACTATCTATAACCACAACTGACTCTAAAACTAAATTTTATTCATTGATTTATTCTCCAGACAAATTCTGTGTCTAAACTTGATAAATTCAGATTTTAAAAAATAAGTATTTATATATTAAATAATTAACTATGCAAGATAATTATAATATTAAAAATTATCAAGAATTTATCAAGATGATTAGACACATTGGAATTTCCCTGGGAAATAATATAATAATGATAAAAAAGTAATTATAATTGTATATCGTCAGCAAAATCTATGATAATATATATAATATTTTGAAGACAATAAATAATAAACATGGGTCTGTACAGAAGCCTCATCCATACACTTTCTTCAAGAACAACAGATTATTTTTTCCCCCCTAAAAAAAAAGTTGTTTAGTGAACACAAAGGTTTTATCATACTGCTACCAATTGTGTAAAAATGGAAAGGGGGTTTGGGTCAGACAGTCTATTGAGAAATAGAGCTTGTACAAAAAGACCAAATTTACATTCAGGAGATGTAAGGAAAAACTACAGCTGCTACACAGACGCAACAAAACACAACAATGCAGTGTGTTTTAAGTGCAGATGTGGTTACAATGAGGTTTCATACTCTGCCACGTCTCATAGCCTTGATTTTGAATCACTTCAAAGAATTGCAAACACATTAAGGAAAAAAAAACGAGACAATTGACAAATGCTACTGCTCTTTTTTCAAGAATGAAACGGTTAAGGAGCTAAAATAGTGCTTAAAATACAGTGTGATGAGTTCAACTATTCAAACAGTACTGACTCCTTAAACTACATGACACAACTACAACACTTCCTACTGACTTCCTGTCCTGTGACAGAAACCCTGAGAGAACACTGAAAAGACGACATGTGGTACATAGAGGAAAGACACACACACACACACACACACACACATGCACACACACGCACACACACGCACACACACGCACACACTCTGTGAAAGTCCCTTGCCAAATCAAGTGCGAGTCTGGACAGTGGGGATCTACTTGGGTAACACTTGAGTGTAAATAACCCAAGAAACAACAATTGAAAAACAAAAAAAAGAGAAAACGATATACTTCCATTGAAAGCCAGAAGTCTATATTTGAACATTAAAAATGAGAAAAACAATACTGTTAAGTACTTGTCTAACATGTTTTTTGTCCCAACTGAGGGAAGAGCTGCAATTATTTATGTGCATGCACAGCATGCAACACCTGTAGATAGAGCTTCATGAAAATTCTGTCATCGTGTCCTTCTCATCCTCGTGTCGTTCCAAACCTTTATGACCATTTCTTCTATGGAACACAACAGAAGATATTGTGAAGACTGTTTCTGCCTTTTAAAAAAATCACTGGGATCAAAAACAACATTGCACCCCATTGACCTTCATTTTATGGACAAAAACATGACTGTAGACATTTTTCCAAATATCTTTGTTTTTCATAGAGGAAATTAATGTTTGGTGAGTAAAAAATGGCATTCAGTATGTCGTAAATAACCAAGAATATACCTTTAAATATAATTTTAAACTTTTCTAAACTGTAAAAGAGCTGCTGCCTTAAATTTTTAAGTACAATCAACTTGGATGTTTAAGTCACTTCAACATAAATTACTTTAAACTGACTTAAAAAATGAGTTGAATCTTGTATAACTCATAAAAAAGTTGAAGACTGCTAAACATATTTTGATGAGTAATGTAAAAACATATGCTGTCATAAGTTATTGATCATATAATTTTCAGTGTAGGCCTGCCACAATTACTACATAATCACCAGGGGCCTCATTTATAAACGTTGCGTACGCACAAAAGAAGGCGTACGCCGCTCTCTACGCAATAATTGGTATTTATAAAAAGCAAACTTGACGGTAAAATGTGCGGTCCTTCACGCAAGCTCTGACCCAGGCGTACGCACAAAAACGGGTGAAATGAGAAATGGCGACACCGTCGGCAGATGGAAGAAACACGTGAAAGTGTGTGAAACTGTAGACCGTTGTGTAAAATAAATGGCAATACTGCCTCTCATAAATAACACGAAGACTTCACAAAGTCTTACAATTAACAGCCTACACGAACACCCGTTTGATCGATCTGCAACAGAAATGCAAATTAACACATATTTGCAAAAAGAAAAGTGAAATATGTTCTGCAATAATATTGGCATGTTATACAATTCATCCTCATAAATAAGATGGTAAACAGAACGAAATAATGTACAAAACTGATATTCTCGCCAATGTGTCCGTCTGGCGGATCAGATATAGATGCAATTAGATAGTCAGTCAGATAGATAGATAGATAGATAGAGATAGATAGATAGATTTGTCCACTATTTGTCCACTGGGGAAAGTTGTTTTCATAGTAAAAATGTCTTCATCAGCTACGGAATCATGATATTCATGCATATGCCTTTAGTCTGTTTTATTGTAGATAAAATAACGTATGACGTATGTCTCACCCATTCAGAAAGCTGCTAGAAATTACATTTGCGCTTAACTATTTCCCATTTCCAAGTAGATTATAACCGACATCTGTAGCTTGTCAGATGCAATTAAATGGATGGAAATAAAATGCCCCGTCACAATGCGTAATGACGCACAATGGCTGATCTTGCGCTCTTAGAAGATGTGGAAAATGGAAGGATTCGGAGTGAACGCATCTTCAGATGGCAAGAAAACTTGCTGGCAAATGAGGCAAATATCCGACCATTTCTTTTTTATTTCGGCCACAGTCCGAGGTTGTGAGGCTACAGCATTTACGGCGTCTGCAACCTTTTGCCACTCAAGTGGCTTTTTGGCATTAGTAATGCCCACACTGTGCCCTCCAAACAACATTTTTCTCCTCTTTTCCACCTCGCCAACAATAACTTCTACTTCACATTAAGTGAAGTTACGTTTTTTTGATTTCCTCTCTGTGTTTGCCATGATTTCGCAATCGATGAATATTAACTTGTGGGCGTTTCATGGACTATTTATGGGCAACTATGGGCGTGACATGAAGCCGCAAAAGCTGCGCTACATTTAGAATTGATTGTGATTTATTAAGGGAAAAATGCGTAGGATGTGCGTGCGCACGGTTTTATAAATCCGAATATTTCTGTGCGTACGCACGTCCTATGTTTCATCCGTACGCCACTTCTGACGCAAATCCTACGCAAAGTTTTATAAATGAGGCCCCAGATCATAATTAGATCAAATAATCAAAAAAAATTTGAGATATCCACTATTATTTGTGCAGTTTATCTTCCAGTCAGATTTGATTTCATTCAAGTAATTTTAAGCAAAGATAAAAAAGCCACACATTTTCAAGTGACCCTCACTCCAGTGCAAGTAGTGAGTAAGTGAGTTATGTGAAAATTTCAAAATACTCCATTCTGACCCTTTTTTAGGCAGGAAAAATACTAGTCAGAATGCTTCAGACAGACAGCAGTTGGTACATTTAGAAAGTATTGATGTGTAAGGAAGGGTTTCCTCAACGGTCCACTGCCATCTGTTGGATTTGGACAAGATAATAATAAGAGCACATGTACCTATTGTTTAAATGATCACGTAGCCAAATGTGCAAATATTAACCCGTATATGTGAAAACACTAACATTTATGCTTTTTTTTATTTTGTCTATTTGACACCGAGTAGGTTGAGGAAGTCTTGGCACATAAAAAGCGATAACTCACATCAGCGAAGGTGTTAAAGATTTAGTGGCAGCACCGGAAAGTGACACGTGTTGCATTTAAAGATATCCCTACGATTAACAGACAGCCTCCCACATGGACAGGTCTCAAGATGACAGATCTTCAACGATCTGTTACTAATATAATGACAGTGCTTATAATAACAGGACACCTGCTAATACAGGAAACCCAACACTCATTTACAGGGTGATCCCAGTGTAGACAGAGGATTCTATGCTGGGATTGGCTGTGTTGATGGAATGTTCATTGCGATGACATTGTATAACATGTTTATGAGTGAATTTAGACTCTTCTGGGGTGTAACATGTCAAATATATGTTGAACAGACACCAATGCATGACTGGTGAGCTCTGCAGACAATCTTGAGCAAATACAGTCAAAAAGCACACATTTCCTGTTGAGCCGCTGACTGACGCCTACTTGGTGCTCAGCAGTGGTTACAAAGATTAAACACTGGTTTTCTGAGACATGAGGAACAAACTCAAAAAAATTTAGAGGTACAAATTTACATTTGAATTCAATTAAAAGGTGTTTTTCCTGCTATTTATCACAATGCCATATACAAAATAAATGTGTACTGCCATGTCATAAAAGTATTGCAGACATTAACAAATTTAGCATTTACTTTAATGATTTAAATAAAATTCCACTGATTGTAAGATCCATCTACTGAAACGTTGTCACAAACAGGCAAAATTGTGACAAGATAACTGATTTATTTAATCATTAATGTATTAAAAAAATAGCTTATTGGTGTTTCAACTGTTGCTAATAATTTCTGAATATACAAATTGCTATATTAAAAAAAGTAAATTGGTTGATGGAGGTGACAGCATGGGTGTGACAGAAAACAAGCGCAATTACTTAAAATTATGAATAAAAACAATATTAGGCCTAATATTATAAAAAAAAAAATTTGAAATATTATTGTCTATTATCTATCTATCTATCTATCTATCTATCTATCTATCTATCTATCTATCTATCTACACTCACCTAAAGAATTATTAGGAACACCTGTTGAATTTCTCATTAATGCAATTATCTAATCAACCAATCACATGGCAGTTGCTTCAATGCATTTAGGGGTGTGGTCCTGGTCAAGACAATCTCCTGAACTCCAAACTGAATGTCAGAATGGGAAAGAAAGGTGATTTAAGCAATTTTGAGCATGGCATGGTTGTTGGTGCCAGACGGGCCGGTCTGAGTATTTCACAATCTGCTCAGTTACTGGGATTTTCACGCACACACCATTTCTAGAGTTTACAAAGAATGGTGTGAAAAGGGAAAAACATCCAGTATGCGGCAGTCTTATGGGCGAAAATGCCTTGTTGATGCTAGAGGTCAGAGGAGAATGGGCCGACTGATTCAAGCTGATAGAAGAGCAACTTTGACTGAAATAACCACTCGTTACAACCGAGGTATGCAGCAAAGCATTTGTGAAGCCACAACACTCACAATCTTGAGGCGGGTACCACTCATCTCCACTACAAATAGGAAAAAGAGGCTACAATTTGCAAGAGCTCACCAAAATTGGACAGTTGAAGACTGAAAAAATGTTGCCTGGTGTGATGAGTCTCGATTTCTTTTGAGACATTCAGATGGTAGAGTCAGAATTTGGCGTAAACATAATGAGAACATGGATCCATCATGCCTTGTTACCACTGTGCAGGCTGGTGGTGGTGGTGTAATGGTGTGGGGGATGTTTTCTTGGCACACTTTAGGCCCCTTAGTGCCAATTGGGCATTGTTTAAATGCCACGGCCTACCTGAGCATTGTTTCTAGAGCCCGACCGATTTGGATTTTTGGGGGCCGATGCCGATAAAAAAAAAGCCTGATATCGATATATAGGCCGATATTATTTGTGTACAGTAGCAATATTATTTATGTGTATTATAGTACAGTACCAGTCAAAAGTTTGGACACACTTTCCTATTGGTGTGTACAAATTTTTGATGGGTACTGTATATAGAATACACAGTATTTAAACAGAATAAATATATAAACGTTTCGCAATGATCACTCAAATGTGGTGATCAAACACTTGTGTGACATATGTAATGGAGGCAGGGGAAGTGATAGAATGAGAATGATACATTTGAGCTGTAACCAAACTAGTTTGCATTGCATGTTATATTATATTATATTCTAAATACTGTTGCATAATCTTCACTAACGACTTTGTCTTTTAATTTAGTCACGTTTAAATAAAACAAGTTCAATAAATATATCAAAAGTGTCACTAACAAAACCTTATTATCTTCTATTTTTATTCTTAATTCCTCTAATCTCTCCCAGTGGAGGAACAACTCAGATCTTTTTACTAAAGTAAAATTAATAATATCATAACGAAAACATTTTTAATTACATATGTACAGTACTTTTATACTATTTTAAATACTTAAAGTCCCTGTAAAGGCAACTTAAAAAAAAAATTCTAAACACATTATAAATGTTAGAAATGTATTGCTAAAACATATTACAAAGACTGTGAGCTGTGAAGTACTGAATTGTGGAGTTAGACCGTTAAAGAGTTTTTCACCATTGCTATTTTCCGGTATTTTTTGGGCGGGGCTAAAACGGGGGCTCGATGACGCACTGGAGCCCCTGAGCTCCTGGACACGCCCCTACTTGATGACGCACTGGAGCCACAGAGGCTGGCCGCTCCCCTAACAATATAAATATAGTACATTCACATCAGTTTGACGCTCAATCGCGAGTTACTGTCAGTATTATTAGTTACTAAAGCCTACAGTTTCCTAGCTAGCTATGCGTTCTTCACGGAAATGCGTACTACCTGGATGTGGTCACGTACAAAATAGATCGGTGTCCTTATTTACATTTCCGAAAAACGATCACATCAAGGTGGATTAATTTTGTGAAGAGCCACTTTGATGGACAGCTGAGGAAGACCGCAAACACCCGCCTCTGTAGTGATCATTTTACACGGGATAGTTTTATAAACTTTTGTCGGAGACAACTGGGATTCACTGATAATCGGCTGTTACTGGTGAATGGGGCTGAACCGACTATCTCCCGTCGGCCTTCATACTCCCGTCGCGCCGACAACTGGTGAGTGCATCCCACGAGTGGGCGTGGTTTCAGCCCAGCCAGCGGACACGCCCCCAGCGTTTGAGAGTAGACTACTGCATTTTTTCAAGATTTTGATAGCTTATTTTATGTACTTGCCGGCTTTTTTTATCATTCAAATTTGGTTGGGTGGCTAATAACACATTTTTCTGTGGTGTGACAAACTCAAATCAAAAGTAATAGGCTACTACCCACCGGATGAAGAAGTGTTGGCTCTCAAAAGAACATAAAATATTCATTTTATTTTTCGAGTTCGCATTTATGAGGAAAAAACAATGTTATGGACATGACCGCTCTGAAAGTGGCACTAAAGTGCTTTAAAACTTTCACAGAGACCTCGAACAGAAAGCACAAAGCCTTTCATTAAAGTAAATTTCGTTTTGTATTAATTGTATCTTAATTTTAATCAATTTTTCATCAAACAATTGCCTGGATTTAATAAATAAGAAGTAAATATAATGGACAATAGATAATCTCGACACGGAGGCGCCGGCGAGTGAACTGCAACTCGACTCACTCGACACTAAATAAACCGAAACTCAGCGTATAGACCTGAGAAATATCTATATTGAAATGTCTACTTTTATACAGAAGAATTCAAAACGACAGACTGCTCTCTGCTTATATAATCCGTATGAAAAGTGCATTTCTCTCTGGTGCGTTCAAAGATCGCTAGTCTGCATCGTCAACTTCATCTTTGCAGCCCACAATGACTTGAAACACTTGTTATTAATAAACAATTAAAATGTCTCCTTTCTATATTTGATGTATTCATATAAATTGCTTTTGCCAGTTCTTTGTGACAGCTTTTAGGTGCTTTATTGGCAGCGCCACCCTTAAATGAATCACCGCACGCGCATTTTTTTAAATACTTATTTATCTGCCATTTTAAATGCCGACACCGATAGTTATGAAAATGCCTAATATCGGCCGATAATATCGGCTCGCCGATATATCGGTCAGGCTCTAAATGTTTCTGACCATGTCCATCCCTTTATGGCCACCATGTACCCATCCTCTGATGGCTACTTCCAGCAGGATAATGCACCATGTCACAAAGCTCGAATCATTTCAAATTGGTTTCTTGAACATGACAATGAGTTCACTGTACTAAAATGGCCCCCACAGTCACCAGATCTCAACCCAATAGAGCATCTTTGGGATGTGGTGGAACGGGAGCTTCGTGCCCTGGATCTGCATCCCACAAATCTCCATCAACTGCAAGATGCTATCCTATCAATATGGGCCAACATTTCTAAAGAATGCTTTCAGCACCTTGTTGAATCAATACCACGTAGAATTAAGGTAGTTCTGAAGGTGAAAGGGGGTCAAATACAGTATTAGTATGGTGTTAGTATGGTATAATATATATATATATATATATATATATATATATATATATATAATTTATGATCCAAATTATAGGCAATTCAATAAAAACAAATCTAAACAAAAGTGAAAAAATACAATTATTTTCTAAAGGGAGGTAGAAACAAGTGGTTTCATGTCTCAAAAATATAGTGGAAAAATGAGCTGAAGAAACTAACAGAAGCATCATGGGTAGGATAGCAGGGGCAGGTTGTTTTTTAGAGCTGCGATAACTAAACTCTGAATGACAGTTTCCCTTGGGCTGCATTTTGAGGCGGTTTATGCACTTCTGCAGAAAACCTGTCAAAACCACTCATTCACAAAATTTTCTTGTGGTATTTGGAAATTATATCCAAGAAACATCACCTGAGGAAGTTAACACAAGCTAATTTCAATCACCAAGAGCAGAAAAATAAATCAAACAATGTTCAGCATAAACAACTTTTTTTTCTTAAATCAAAGAAACAAGCCATGCCACAGCAGTGATAATTATATAGGAAGAGCAAGAGGTGGATACTCACACCTGGATGCCATGTATTTTAACAGCACATTCAAACATCTCCCTCACACTTGCTTACAGTAAGTGCATAGTGCATAAGCTTTCGTGTTTTGTTCGGATACAAAACACAACAGCTGGTCAGTCCACGCTCCTACCACCTGCCAGAACTCATCCGTCACGACTGGTATGCTGTGATTCCATTTTAATGAGGAGTGACGGCTCATTTACATCCCCGGTGATAAGGTGGCACAAGGGAGCGAAAGGCAGCCGACAACAGGCATCCTTAAATAATGCGGCTAAGTTGCCCTGGAGAACGAAGCATCTTAGACTGTGTCCAAAGTTGCCATGATAAGTTCCTATGTGGATGTTTTAAGACCAATGTGTTTCTGCAGGACAATCACGCCTATCTGACACTTATGTTCCACATTCATTTGTCAAGCCCGAAGAAAGATTACCAAGATGTATTTCTCGATTCCGAAAAACATATGAAAACACAGTCAAATGAAATCACTATTCATGAATGAAATTCATGTATCACATAAATACACACCCCTATATGGACTCCTGAAGCCCTAAAATCAAGGACGTGACACACCAAACCAACGTCAAAAACCTAGCTGCGACGAAAGCCGACTGTGTTGTTGCCTCGCGTCAGCTTTGCCTAAGCTTCAACACATCACAAAGACTACAGCTGACTGCTAACTTGCAAGTGTGTTCTGCGCATGCATGCAAAGACAAAACTGTCTATATCAGAAGGTAAGGTATCAATGATCTATATTCGTCATTCAAATTTACATGCATTGAAATGATGACGTAAAATTAGACCAGCCTTCTTGTCTTTACCTTCTTTGCTCGCTTTCATCACTTTCGCTTTTATTCTCTTGCACCGTCTTGTTCGCTGAACAGCCAATCAGAGTGATCTCTCTCACTGACGGCCTGACACCAATTCAACATGATGATTTGGGCAAACTGCCGGAGACGTGAGCTCCACTACAGCCGACATGCGGCCCATTTCAATAAGGAAAATTCAGTCAATAAATCATCAGCATCTATCAGCTATACATTATTTGAAGAAAGAATATATTCATTTTTTTTTTAAATCTCGGGGAATTTCAAGTAACTATTTTACGTCAAAAGTTCTAACTGGCAAAAATGTTTGGGAATCACTGCTCAATGATATTGACTCAGGTTAGTCCATTGAATATCAATGGGTTCTGCACGTTCCAGGTAGGATATCTTCCAGGTAGAAATTGCAAGTCTCAATAACAAGGAAAATCACAAAGAAAAGTAATAGCACACAACTAGCCGCACAATTTGAGATATTCATATCTGTAGCACAAGTTTAATACTTACAGTATATTAAGAGTCTGTTCAAACATTAAGAATGAGCGATAGAAACAGTGATGCTTGGCAAAACAAGTGTAACCGAACAGAAACAAGAAAATTGGCAAAGTGCTCACCATTTTCATCCAAAAACTCTCCTCTTCTCCTCTTCCTTCCTTAAATCCAACTCACCATATTTTCTGAATTTTAAGCAAACTCCTGTTGATCAAGCATCTACACTAGTGATTTTGAGAATCTGATACTCAAGATGAGGGAAGAGGAGACAGGAGAGATTTCGGAGGAGGAGCAAAAGAGAAGGAAAGAAGGCTGGAATTGTGATGGAGAGATACAGTGTGAAAGAGAGAGGGGAAAAAATGCAGATCATTGCGCATGTGGAAGTCACGGTGTCACCTGGGACAGGAAACGAGGAGGTGTCACTCTTCCAATTATATCCAAGGCCGCTTAAACACCAGGCTATTTTCAGCCTGCAGAGGAGAGGTGCCACAAGAAGAGGGAGAGAGTCGGAAAGAACGAGTGAGAGTGACGAGGACAACAGTGCTCAACTGCCCAGGGAGACGCGTCACTTATTCAAAGAAGCTGTTGTCATGACGAGAGGGTGCTTAACAACGCGAAGGAGGTGGAGTCACACCATATTAGATACTAAAACCCATATAGATGCTAGCTTCTCCATTATGTTCATTTAGCATACTATGGTCATATTTGGGAATTCCTTGAGATCCTCATGAGATCAGTTTGTGGACAGATACAGTGCTGTCCTGAATTGATTAAGAGTGGCTCAATAATACGATGTACAGACAGAGTTGAATATGAGAGCGTCAGATACACACACACAAACACAGTTAGCCAGAGCAGCTTATTAACACACTGAGTGTCAAAGACAGCGCATACACACTGCATATTCAATCTTTCACACTCCATCCCTTCGTACTGCCATATGTCCCAGTCACAGGTACAATTTTCATGCAGCACAAATCCATCCATCATCTATTTCGTTCATTCACGCACTCACTCATCCATCAATCATCCATCCATCCATCCATCCATCCATCCATCCATCCATCCATCTATACACTACCGTTCCAAAGTTTTCGGGTCAGTAAGATTTTAGAAAGTAGTCTCTTATGCTCACCAAGGCTACAGCTATTAGATCAAAATACAGTTAAAACCGTAATATTGTAAAATATTTTTACAATTTTAAATAACTGTTTTATTTTAATGTGTTCAAATGTAATTTCAGAGAATTTTCATCATCATTACTGTATTAAAGTATTATAGTATTCAGAGTTCAGTGTCACATGATCCTTCAGAAATCATTCTAATATGATAAGGTGATCAAGAATCATTTCTTATTATTAACATTGTTGAAAAAAATAGCTTAATAAAAAAGGTGAAATTTCACTTTTCACCAGCCTTCTTTCTCCTTTTATGAATAGAAAATTCAAAAGAACAGCATTCATTTGTTATTGCTTTTCAACATTTTAAGTATTTACTGGCCTTTTTGATAATTTTAATGCAATTGTTAAACAGAAGTTAAAAAAAAATCCAACTACTGACAAACTTTATTCACTCATTCATCCATCAATCCATTTGCTCACTTTCATCCAACAATCTATCGCCTGACTCAATTATCCGTTCATCCCATCAGTCCACCCATTTATTCACTTACACATCAGTTCATCCATTAATCCCCCAATTCATCTATCCATGCACCAAAATCCATGATTTTGTGAGGGGCGCAAAAGTTTTGTGAGACGCAATGCTTTTGTGTGAGTGAACAAAGTTTCTTGGGGGAGTGCAAAACTTTTGCTAAAGAACGCAAAAGCATTGAAATATATATTTTTGTTTTCTCTCCCATCTCATATTTCTTTCCATCCCCATGTCCCGTTAGGGGGTTGCATACGGTTATGCTAGAACTAACTAGAAAAATGCATTAACAGATTGGACCAACACATATTAAAGACAGGGCAAAGGTCACGTCCCTTAAGCATTATGTGAGGCTTTTGAAGAAAAAGTATGCTTGTGTATGTTTACCTGTATACAATTAAAAACTCTCAAAATGCTGGTGATTACTGTAATTGCACTGGTTAATATGGCTGGAGAGGTCAAAGGTCATTGTTCAGTCACTGGAACGGAAGCAGTTGCTCGGCAGTGATTGCCATCATTAGGGTGGAAATGTAGCCTCCAGTTCCAGGAACTCATTCTGACCGAAAAGGGGGGGGGGGGGGGGGGGGGGGGGAGAATAACTCCAATGTGGGTTACCAAGACTATCCATCTAGACTGCCATGAGATCATGTGAGCTAAGTCTCCCTCCAGCTCCATGACCATCAGTAATTGCAGCTTAAGTCATTCAAGACAAAGACACTAGATTTTATCTCAAGCCCATTAAACTGTACAGCACAAGTGTGGGGTACTTTGTAGGGACAAAATACGGCTTGAGAGCGTGAATAATGAAAGCATATGTAAGATCTGAACGGCTGTGCAAACACACAGACTCATCAGTATTCTCAATGAAATAAAAGCAAACCTCTAATAGCCAGCACAAATCTAATGGACAATAATTCTGTTTAATCCCTCCGCCTTAAAGGGACATTTACTCAACCTCACGTTGTTCCAAACGTGTATGCTCCAATATATGGATTATAGAAGAATATCCTGGTCACTTTTTTCAATATAATGAACATGAACTGGGACGGTCATGCTCCAAAATAAAATAAAAAAACATGTACAATACAGTATATTCTAAGACAGCTTTGTGTGAAGAACAGACAGAAAACTATGATTAAATTGGTAAAATAGTGTACATTTTCAGTGGTCAAAAACCAAATGTGGGTCACTTTGCATACAGTGGATACTTTTTTTCTTTTAAAGAGAAATATCTAAAGAACAAATAATGTTAAAACTAGAAATGTATCTCATTAGCTCATTTGCATAGAATATACCTGTCTGAGTGCCATAATAAATATTATTTTTCCAAAGTTGTCATGCCTGTAACACTAAAAGTGTTCAAGATATCTTGATATCCTTCTAGATTCTCATTCTTAATAAACTTTTCTTTTGGAATCCTCACTTTTAAGGCCCTATATAGTTCAGTCCCATAGATATGGGGATCTCAAAGCAGCTCCATGTTCAAACTGTTGAATTTTCTGGTCAAGAACCAAATGTACTTAACCTTTTAAACAGCTGATAGTTATTGTGTTTAAAGAAGAATGCATAAAGAACAAATAACACTGAAACTAGAAATGTATCTTGTTTCCCTCTATCAAAACAATTGAATAGAAAACGCCTCTCTGAGTGTCCAAAACAAACACAAGGTTACATGTCTTTAATTCAAGTGTTAAATATATTTTATTGTTATTTTAGATTCTTGTTCTTATGAAACTTTTCTTTTGGTATCTTCTCTTGGTAATGTGTAGTTACGATACTGCGTATTTTAACTCTTGGTAGCTTCAGCAGCGGTTAAAAGGAACAAAATCCCATCTTCCAAATATCCCTAAAACTGATTCAAATATAGATTCTTATAGATGTATGAGAACAAGTTAATGTGCCTCAACTTAACTCTCTGAATACCAAAAATCCAGTGAAAATGGTTATGTTTTACAAAATTATGTTGATAGAGGGAAACAAGATACATTTCTAGTTGAAACATTATTGATTCTTCAGACATTCAACTTTAAATGCAATAAGTATCAGCGGTGTGCAAAGTGAACCACATTTGGTTTTCGATCACTGAAAATGAGTAAAATTCAACAATTTGAACATGGAGCTGCTTTGAGATCCCCATATCTATGGGACTGAACAATATAGGACCTTGAAAATGAAGATTTCAAAAGGAAAGTTTATTAAGCATGAGAATCTAGAAGGATATTAAGATATATTGAATACTTTTAGAGTTACAGGCATGACAACTTTGGAAAAGGAATATTTATGTCACTCAGACAGGTATCTTTCTATGCAATTGTGTTGATAGAAAAATACGAGATACATTTCTAGTTTTAACATTATTTGTTCTTCAGATATTCCTCTTTAAAAGAAAAAAAAAGTATCAGCTGTGTGCAAAATGACCCACATTTGGTTGTTGCCCACTGAAAATATTTACAATTTACCAATTTATTCAGAACCACATTAAGATCTCCATATCTCTGGGAATGAACCATCGAGGGCCTTTGAAATGAAGATACCAAAAGAAATGTTTGTTAATAATCAGAATCTAAAAGGATATTAAGATCTCTTTTATACTTCTTGAGTCACAGGCATGCAAACTTGGGGCAAAAAACCCCAAAACAAAACAATAATTGATTTTTGCCATATTTGAACAGTCACCGTTGGCATATAATGATACAAAGATTGCTAGTCAACAGATTATACTAATGGACCTACCAATCTATGTGTAAATAAAATCTTTCTAAAGTCATTACAGCCCTGTGAATTGGCTCCAAATTGGCTCACATATTTTGGATTTCATCACTATTTACATTTGTCTTTGTACAGAAAAAATATTAACAAAATAAATGTTTGGTGTCCATACAATGGAAGTCATTGGGCACCAGTGCTGTTTGGTTACCAATGTTCTGCAAATGTCTTCTATTGTATCCCATAGAAGAAAGAAAGTCATACAGATTTGGAATGACATAGAGAGTAAATGAAGACAAAATAATATTCTTTTTGAGGGAACTATCCCTTTTATGTTTCATTTATGAATCAGACTGATCCAGTTCTCACTGACTCAATGATTCACAATGTTTAACAGTCTTTTTTCAATGAATAAATTAATTTCACACAGACCACTATCGTATCAATGAGGACGACATTTTTGTAACAACAAAGAAAAGAGTGATCAGTACATTATTCAAAATTTGGAAAACCATTAGGGTGACAATGATAAAAAAAAAAATAGTTTTTGGGTGAACTATTGCAATACATTTGGCTGATATGTTTAGTGGATTAACTCAAGCTATCTTAGAGATTGTATATTCAGCAGGCAGGTGAAACGCATGCAGTGTTTCATGGCTAAAGTCAAATATTACAAGAAGATTATTGTGGGAGGAAAATGAACTGAGTGTAGCAGAGGGCTGGACGAACAACACAGGATACGGCAAGAGAAGGAAATCACACTTTCCGTGCTGTCCTGCTTCCAGGAGAGTGTGGCTGAAAACAAGTCATTGTGTTTGGACAGAGCTTCCGCATGCAAGCTGGACTGGACGCGCTCGGTGGAACAACTCGGAAATGATAAAGCAGGAAAAACAATGCATGGATGGAAAAGCCACTGGCGGTGGACCAAGCTCACGGAGGGAGATGGAACAGCAGGGGAGGTTAAAGATACGATACAAACAAGAATTTGAACTCAGTTCACAGAGTAATTCCTATTTCTGATCTTTCAACACGTTTCAATGGAGCAGGAAACGAGAGAGAGAGAGAGAGAGAGAGAGAGAGAGAGAGAGAGAGAGAGAGAGAGAGAGAGAGAGAGAGAGAGAGAGAGAGAGACGATAAGGGCATCTAAAAATGAAATACAAAAATAACAAATTAAATATATTTGTACATAAATGCAAATATAGCCACCTTAATTTATATTTAACCTCTTGTTTAATATTTCTACCAGCCTTTATTCATTATAAAAGAGAACAGAAAATTGCAACTGCTTTCAGCTTAGTCTTATTGTTTGAATATAGTGTTGCTGAGCTACCACTGACAGCATCCGCTGAAAACAACAAGACTCTCTCAGAGGATGCGATTAGCATTTCTGAAACATTAACGGGACACTAACAGTCCTTCAGCTGAACTACTTCTCCACAGAGAAAGAAAAAGGGAACTCAAGGAGGAAAAGAATATAATTAGTGCACCCTTGTGGCAGTTAACAAAACTGCAGTGTCTATGATAAGAAATAAAGAGCACAAAAGCATTACAACTGCTGAAATATGGTCCCTAAACAAAATATATTTAAGAAATATATAAAATAAATACACTACCATTCTGAAAATGGGACAACTAAAATTAGGGACAGAAAAAAGATAGCAAGGATGCATTAAATTAATCAAAAGTGACATTAAAGACATTAATAATGCTACAAAATATGTTTTATTTCAAATAAACACTTATTTCAATTTTTCAATCATGAAAAAATGCATCATTATTTCCACAAAAATATTACAACAGTGATAATAATAAGAAATGTTTCTTGAGCATCATATTAGAATGATTTCTGAAGGATCATGTGACACTGAAGACTGAGAAATGATGCTGAAAATTCAGCTTTAAAATCACAGGAACAATAAGTTATATTATATGGCAACAATTTCAAAATATTTTACAGTATTTTTGATCAAATAAATGCAGCCTTGGGGAGTATAAGAGACTTCTTAAAAAATAAATCTTAATGACACCAAACTTTTGAATGGTAACTGTGTGCAGACCACTTTTGATGTAATTTTCAAGAATTAAATCACACTAAATTAACATGTAAATTCAACAAAATTGCAACTTCGTTACATCGTCACGCACAGACACACAAACACACACACACAGACACAGACACACACACACACACACACACACACACACACACACACACACACACACACACACACACACACACACACACACACACACACACACACACACACACACACACACACACACACACACACACACACACACACACACACACACACACACACACACACACACACAAACACTCTCCCCGGTGTGTAAGGTGAAGGCATTTGTGCTCTCAGCGGGAGTTCTGGCATTCAGATCGAGTGTTTGAGATAGGAAACAGGAGGTGGTTCTCGCTGACACACATACAGTATAGAAAGCACACAAACACAACTGCAACACAAATTAGAGTGCACACACTTACAAACAAAAGAAATGTTACCTGGCAGTCTCTTGAGCGGCTGTAGACGCATGTTGATGGCCTGGTGGGACAGCAGAGGAGAGGAGGGGAGAGAGCGAGACACACCCTCCATGATCCGAATGTGCTGCATGCCCTCGGTCACTGGGAGAGGAGGAACAGCGTAATCCCCCTCGAACACACACTCGCCCTCCACAGAATCACTGCCTGGAGAGTGAGACAGAGATCACAAATCAATTCCACAATGAATTACACATTCTTTACGTTAGCAAAATATGCTCAAGCGACCAATCAAATGAGCCTATACCACGTTAAGACTCATTTGCATGTCAGAGGCACAAACACATGCAGTTAGTCAGTTCAGTTATTAACACTCTGCTATCAGTGTTCATGAAGAGATGACACCTCCAGATTTAGAAACCGAACGAAGGAGAGAGGGAGAGATTGAACATGATGTCAAACGCCAGCAGACATATTGTGCCATACACAAACACTGATACACCTTTACAATGTATTAGACCAAACTGAACTCCGCCATGACAGTAGCTGAGCTGAAAGAGAAAATCTACCATAAAAGACATTTTTGCTAATACTAGTACAGTATGCAGGTTTCTCTGTTGTTCAGAACAACAAAGCACAATGTGAAATCAGAACTCATGTTCAGACTCGAACATGACAAGAGTGAAACGGGCATAACAATCACTATAACTATAGAAATTCAGAGGCTTGGGAATGTTAATTTGCGTTTTACTAATTTCCCTCTTGTTGCCGTGTTCAGGGAAGGAAATAGACTGTAAACTCAATCAAAAGATCAACTGAAAACTGACGACGCAGATGAGCGACAAGATTTATGACTCATGAAAGTTCCAGATTGACAGATTGATGACTGAACAAGCTGACTGAAGTCTGCAAAATTATTCAAAGGACTTGCAATTTGATTGGGCAGATTTGCAATGAATGGATAACGAGCAGAAAGCCATTGCTTTTTGAGCACTGATATTGTGTTTTTGATGCTGACCTGGGTTCAGTAAGACATTTTGTTTGATTAAAAATAAATAAATAAATAAAAATAGAAAACCCGTTATTTATTTCTGTGATGCAAAGCTGAATTTTCAGCATCATTACTCCAGTCTTCAATTTCACATGATCCTTCAGAAATCATTCTAACATGATGATTTACTGATCAAGAAACATTTCTGATTATTATCAATGTTGAAAACAGTTGTGCTGGTTAATTATTTTGTGGAAACTGTGATGCATTTTTTCAGGATTCTTTGATGAATAGAAAGTTCAAAAGAATGAAATATAAATATTTTATAACTTAAATTTTATATCAAACATGGACAAACACAGCCATTGGGTTACATTTTTAAATTACATTTTTAACCATTCCTGTCAAGTGTCCCGTTTTGGCCGGGAAAGTCCCGTATTTAACCCTTCTTTCCCGCCGTCCTCCCGTACTAGTATTTTCCCGTAAATCTCCCGTATTTTAACCTGCGCTATTAAAAAATACTAATGGCCCGGGCGGATAAAAAAAACATTCCCAATCTGAGCTCTGTCACTAGCCACGCGATAACTGCCCCCTGCAGTAGCCTACTACAGGTACTGTGGGTACTGTAGGTGGCAGTTGTCGCGAGGTTAGTGTGTGAGGTCAGATGATGAGTGACAACGCGGGGGGAAAAAAGAAAAAAAATCGGAGACGAATGATGGACGCTACGACAGAGACGGAAGGCACTCCTGCCACAAAACCAAAACCCTCATGTAAATACCGCGATCAATGGGACAGCGAATTTACTTTTCTGAAGAGGAGCAGGGTAGGGGACAATCACGCGTTTTGTAACTGCAACTTTAGCATCTTAAAACCTGTTAACCGTTGCCAGTGTGCCGACGCACTGAAGCGTTTTTTTTGTTTGTTTAAATAGTTCAAAGTTACTATCAGATTTAATGTTATTACGTTGACAAACTATACATCATTAAAAAGATATAACACTCAAGTTTCAGTATTTGACCACTATTGTATTCTCAGAAACTTTGAAGATGTTTCATACAAAATAAATTTCAAATAACTTTACAAAACTTTGTAGCTATTAATAACTATTTTTTCATTATGGCAATAATTAATTCTACATTTACAATAAACTGCCAGGTGTCAGCTTTCAAATGAGATCATACTTGTGCTTTTAGTGCAAAGTGTTTATGAACTGTAGGCTATCTGTTTCAGTTTGGGTATGCCATTTCTGAGGATTTTTCCAAAGTGGGGTTTGCAGCCTAGAGGCTGACATTTTTTCGGGAATCCCACGGGTCACGGGATTCCCGTGGGATTCCTGCAGGATGGGAGTCATCTTTGCTATCAATCACGGGATTTGGACGGTACAGGATAAATGGTTAACGGGAGCAGACGGGAGCGGGAATCAACCAATAGCAAAGACGACAAAAAAAGAAAAAAGTAAATGCATCATTTTGTAGTTTGCTTTTAATACGCCTACAATGTAACGCAATTAAAAAATAACTACACGACCCAGCCGTCCCAGAAGCCATCAGTGCTTTTTGTCACGGCTTACCGCCGAAATTCAAAGAGCAGTGATGGAGGGAGCTAACAGCCGCGGAGAAGTCGATGTGGCAAAAAATGATTTACAGCGCAAAGTCAGAAGTAATGACATGTCTATTAAGTTCACAGAACTGGTCGGAAAGTCTGAAATATTAATTAAGTTTATGAGAGTAGAATGTGACGGTGATAGCACAATGTACGCTGCTTGTAAGACATGCTTAGTCTTAGTCAAGTACGCAAGTGATTCAGGGACGAGCGGTCTGAAGAAGCACACTTGCAAGGCAAATTCGGGAAAGAATCAGGCAAGCATCGCTTCGTTCATCAAGCGAAAATTGCCGTATATGGGAGCGGTACAGGAGCGGGAGTCAGTTTAAACAGGAGCGGGATGGGATTGGGAGTCAATTTACCAGGAGCGGGATGGGATGGGATTATTTTTTAAACTTTGGTCTGGGAGTGGGACGGGACAAGATTTCTTTCTATGGGAGTGGGACGGGACAGGAGTGAAAATCCACTCCCGTGTCATCCTCTATTGCAGCCTAACAGGTTAAATGCAAAGTCTGCAACAAATTTGAACAATAACTCACTAAAAGAGTAAAGAAAAGTTATGTGACATGTAAAGAAAAACTGTAAAAGAAAAGCAATATGAAATGAAAAGAATGTGTGGAATGAAAATAAAATGTAAATGTAGAGACAAGCAATGTTAAATGAACAGAAAATATGCAAATAAGCCTTTAAAAAATGCTCTTCATATATACCCTTTTGTGTTTTCATTTAAGCTATAACACTTGTCTTAAAATGTAAGGGATAACGTGACTGGAGCTTGGTTGCGTTGGTGGGACTGCTCGCGGTGGGCGCCGGAATATTTCCCTTATTTTCAAATCCAAAACTTGACAGGTATGTTTTTAACCCAATGTTTGAGTTTGTCCATATTTGACCCAAAATTTATTAAAACAACCCAGCATTTTTTCGAGTGTTATAAAGTAAATTGTCTCGATTCTCCTTGCTGAAATGAAAGTATTCATTTGTTTTCAATATATATGTTTCTCTAAATAAAGAGCATTTTATCACTTGCACTCAACACTTATCAGATCAGTAAGATCAGAGCTTTGTGAAAAAAAGGACTCTCTCCCTTTAGTAGGCTACACTTCCCGTATTTACTATTGAGTAAAACTACCATGTTTGCGTGTGTGTGTGTGTGTGTGTGTGTGTGTTTGTACTGCTGTGGTTGGGTGGGGTCTGGACTCTGCTGATGTCAAGCATTCTCTTTTCCTCCTCTCTCTCTTTCCCTCTCTCCATTCCACTACAGTAATTTCATCCCATTTTCTTCTCCATCCATCAGCCCCACCCAACATCCTCATCATGCACTCTCACGCATTTCATATCTGACCGCGCGCGGCTCACCTCTTTCTCTCTTTTCCCCTCTCACAGCGGTTCAGCTTCTTTAGCGCAGTGTTTGAATCTCTTGAATAAACAAAACACAAAGGTATGGATTTTGAGCTCCCTGGACATCATTTGCCCATAACACCCAAATTCAAACGTCCAAATGCAACTGTGATGTCCAATAATGCTGCCTAGGAAGGTAGCCTACTAGATTTCCATCTAAAACATCAGAGCCACACCCTAAGAATTAATCTCTCCAATCTCTCTCATCAAATGAGGCAGCTTTTGTGGTTCAAGACTCCTTTGAGACTCTCTAAACACTCACACTTTCGCTCTCGCCTCAGTAGAAGAGGATAAGACCTCCTTTAGGGATAAGACGAGCTGTCAGATGTTGAATTGTTCATTGTGTCTTCCTAAATTCGACGATACTGCAGTGCAGGACGTGGACTGAAGAGGAATGCTCTCACAGAAGCGGATGGCGAGAGAGCCGAGCCGAACCCTCGGGTGTTAATCATCAGACACGATCCGCGTCAATGCCGCAGAATCAGCTATAGCATGTGTGAATAAAAGCTAGTGACTACAATGAACAAATCAGACTCAAAATTAGGACCAAAAATGCAACGTCCTTTGATTCTGTATGAGATTCTTTGAAGGATTTTATGTTCTGCCTGAATTCGCAGTGTGTGTCCACTGCAGCTAGGCTGCGTCATAGGATGGCGTCAGACAGGAAGAGGCCATGTTGCGCCCAGTCTGGCCACAGCGACAGATGGCACAGACAGGAAGAGAGGAAAGGAAAGGAAAGACTGATGAATGAAGCACCCACCTGCTAATTACCGGTACCACAAATACAGACAACACAGACACACTCTTCATGTGTCACTTTAATTGTGCTTTCTTCCAGTTCACTAATACACTATTCCAACAGGTTGCCAATACTGGTGCCACATAAGGTGCCTGATGTCAGAAATGGTTAGAATGGCACAAAAAAACTAGATTGCTACCATTGAAGTACCCCTAATATGGTTTTTCGAATAGTACCTTTCATGCAGTGTGTAATATAGCTGTTTGTGAATTTAAACGTTCTGCAAAGTTGTAAAGCCGAAAGTGCACGAAAAATAAAATGATTGTCTCCCAAAAAAAAGAATCGATACTGAACTGCCTATACGAGTGGTTTTTCATTCGAATCCTACTGCTACGGTTCTACGTCACTAGAAAATACAGTTGCATAATGGCCGTGTATGTTGTACGTTGTCTGCTTGCGAACAACTTGACCAGCCCACAACACGTAATTTTACTGACGACTGCTTCTCAAATCTCAGTTCAACGCGGGATTCGCAAAAAGCTTGCTGTTGAAATATGGGTCAGTACCCAGTTTATTTGGACCAGCTTGCTCCTCAGAATCACAACTTGTAAGTATGAATAATTATTGATGTATATATTTTCTACCAGGTGTTGAAAATACTTTTGTTTTGTTTAATATTGTGTACGTTTCTGGCTAACCGGCTAACATTTTAAATTTAACTGTTGTTTACACGCGCACACACACACACACACAGTGTGTGTGTGTGTGTGTGTGTGTGTGTGTGTGTATGTATATATATGAAAATATTTTATTTTATATTGTCACGGCCTTGCCTGGCTCCTCCTCCTGGCTGTGTCTGTCTCCTACAGGTGAGCTGGGCACAGGTGTTTGGAGTTTGTGCTAATCAGTTCCTGGTCTGGGCCTTTAAAGATGCTTCAGATGAGACCGGGAGGAGAACCAGCCTCCGTTGCATTTCTCCCGCACCGTTTATGATTTTGTTTTGTTTATTTATTTCCGATTGCTTATATTTTTATTTCTTTTTCAAAGCCAACTTCAGTACTGGCTGAGCAAAGTTTATTCTGTTAACATTCTATTAATTTAATAAATATACTATATTCCTATTCCGTGTGTGTGGCCTTTCCCTACTCTGTTGCTTGCTTTGAGCCAGGCTCGTAACAGATTTGGGGATTTCGTCCGGGATTTTGAACCATCGATCGGTAAATATGCGTTTTTTTGCATTTCTCAATTGGGTTTGAGTAGTTGAATTGTAGGTCGTTTTGATTAGTGTGCCAAATTTGTAAACTGTATTCGGATCCTACGCTGATCCGGCGCAGTAAGGTTGATTGGGCATTTAACGCATGGTTATTGGGAAAGACACGCGGATCAGTTAATTAGGTTTTGAATTTTTTTTTGCAGTGCGTCGGTGCGGGAGACAAAATTTGGTTCGTTTGTGCCTGGGCTTGTTTAAATACAGCCAGGTTATAGTATTAGGAGGTGGTTCATTGTTGGGTGGGTGCGGGCTGCGCTGTGTTTGCGAGACAAAAATAATTAATAATTAATTGGTGTAGTCACTGGAGCTTTACGAACCCCTGCAAAGTGCTTAACGCTTGTTTGTTATTTTAGTTTTTTGTTTTTGTGCTATACCCTGGGCGGAGGACACAGTCGTGGATGCCTGCTTTAAAGAAGTTAGGTCCCGCTGATATCGTGTATTAAAAATCTCTGTTCTTGGGGTATGCATGAAGTGGATCGAAGTGTGCAGGGCAGCTCAGTTTGTTTTGTCTCGTAGCTGCAGTGTGGTGGCCGCACTTACATTGATAAATGTGCTTAAAAAAATAATAATTTTTTGTTTAGGGGTTAAAGAAAAGGGCAGAGTAAATAAATGGATACTTTGGATACATTTTTCGCTGCTCCATCAGATCAGGTTTTAGATACGTTGACTAAGGAGCAGTTGTGCGACGTTAGTGAACATTATAATTTTGAATTGGGCTTGAAGAAAAATGCGAAATTGGTGCAGATAAGGCAGGCTGTCAGAACTAAATTGGCTGAAAGAAAAATTCTCCCATCAATAGCTTCAATGGATGAGTTGGATCCTGAAGGTGCTTCAACGCCTTTGGCAACATTGGGTGAGTCTCGCAGTAATTTTGGTCTTACCTTTGAACAACAAAAAGAGTTGTTAGAAATGCAACAAAGAGAGAGAGAAGCTGAACGTAGAGAGAGAGAAGCTGAACGTGAAGCCGAACGTAGAGAGAAAGAAGCTGAACGTGAAGCCGAACGTAGAGAGAAAGAAGCTGAACGTGAAGCCGAACGTAGAGAGAGAGAAGCTGAACGTCAACTAGAATTTGATAAAATCAAAAGTGATAGAGAAATTGCCTTAGAACGGCTTAGGTTGATTGCAGAAGGGAAAATTACGGGTGATACCGGTGGCGATGTTCCGACTGGACCAGCGCGCACTCCTGATATCTCTAATATGGCCAGATTGCTTCCAAGGTTTAGTGAGAAAGATCCGGATGTGTTCTTTTCACTGTTTGAAAGTGTGGCAGATGATCGTGGTTGGAGTGATCCTGAACGAACATTGTTACTCCAGAGCGTTCTAGTTGGAAAAGCGCAGGAGGCATTTATTGCTTTATCGGTGCCTGAAAGAAGGATTTATAAAAGTGTGAAAGATGCTGTGCTTAAAGTATATGAGTTAGTTCCAGAAGCATATAGACTGCGATTTCGTAATTGGAAGAAGGGAGAAAAGCAGACTTATACAGAGGTAGTAAGAGAGCTGAATTGTCATTTCAATCGTTGGTGTGCTGCAGTAGGCGTTTCTACCTTTGAAGAGTTGTGTAATTTAATTGTTTTAGAGCAATTTATAAACATCCTCCCTGATCGAATTGCGGTATATATTAATGAGCGGAAGGTAAAAACAGCAGCAGATGCGGCAGTTTTATCTGATGAATACGTTTTAACGCACAGGCAAAATTTTAAAGAACACAATTCAGGAAGGGGTTACCGCGAGCAGCGCTTTGGACGTTACAGTGAACGTTCAGTATTTTCTAATACTCCCGCTAGTCAGTCTGTTGCCAAAGAACAGTCTCGTGGTAAGGCAGATCCGGATGCTTATCATTACTGCTCAGAGAAGGGGCATTGGCTGGGGTTTTGGCCACTGTTTGCTGGGGTTTTGCCTCTTGAGGAGCGAGATAGTGCAGCGAGGGGTTATTTTGTTCAAGATGGGCTGTTGGTTCGTAAGTGGATGCCTCAGACTAAAGAGATGTTTGAGGATCCTGTTTTCCAGATAGTAGTGCCGGTGAAGTTTAGAGACTTGATACTACAGACGGCTCATGGTGATATAGCGGGCCATTTGGGTGTGCGGAAAACGTATGACAGACTTATGAAGTACTTCTATTGGCCTTGCCTAAAGAAGGATGTGGCATGCTTCATTAAGACCTGTCATACATGTCAGATAACGGGAAAGCCTAATCAGGTGATCAAGCCAGCTCCACTTTACCCTATTCCGGCTTTAGGGAACCCATTTGAGCATTTGCTAATCGACTGTGTTGGACCATTGCCTCCATCGAAGTCGGGGTGTGTTTACCTTTTGACTGTGATGTGTCAGGCCACCCGTTACCCCGCTGCCTATGCGTTACGTACAATTTCTACCAAGTCGGTGGTGAAGGCGCTCTCTCAGTTTATTTCCATCTTCGGCATCCCTCAGATTATTCAGAGTGACAGAGGCTCTAATTTTACATCACGTATGTTTTCAGAAGTGCTTGAGCAGCTGCGTGTTAAACATCAGCTAAGTAGCGCTTATCACGCCCAGAGCCAAGGCGCTCTGGAGCGTTTTCACCAGACGCTCAAGTCACTGCTAAGAGGTTATTGTGTTCAGCTCAGTAAAGACTGGGAGGAAGGGCTTCCGTGGCTGTTGCTTGCAGCACGTGAGGTAACACAGGAAAGTACAGGTTTCTCACCTAATGATTTGGTGTTCGGCCATAGAGTTCGTGGGCCTTTAGCTGTCCTGCAGGATAAGCTGAAGTGTCCTGAAAGCCATCCTAACTTGTTGGAGTATGTGAACGGCTTCCGCCGGAAATTGTTCTTAGCTTGTGAGATGGCTGTAGAAAATCTGACTAAGGCTCAGAAGAAAATGAAGAGTTGGTATGACCGCCGGGCTGAGCCGAGAGTGTTCAGTCCTGGAGATCAGGTTCTGGCGCTGTTGCCGATAGCCGGTTCTCCCTTTCTTGCTAGATACTCAGGTCCCTATACGGTAGTTCGGCAGGTTTCAGACCTGAATTATCTAGTTTCAACTCCTGACCGTAGGCGTAATACGCAACTCTGTCACATTAATCTTTTGAAACCCTATTACAGTAGGTCTTCGGTTTCTGGGGCAGCCGAGACTGGTGATCAGGTTAAGTCAGTTGCTGTGGCTGCAGTTGCTGGGATATCTAGCGTCTCTCCCCACATGGTGGCAGCGTGTGGTGATGAGGATGTGGTTAGCCCAGACGACTGTGTGCTCCAGCCTCGGTTGAAGAACTCAGAGAAGTTGTCTGATTTGGACACGATACTTGGGCATTTGTCCAAGGAGAGGGCATTAGCAGTTGAGTCGTTGATTTTTAACTTTCCTGCTTTATTTTCAGACACACCGTCGTGTACTCATTTGATCAAGCACGACATCGATGTGGGTGATTCTGAGCCGATAAGGCAGAGGTTCTATCGGGTGTCACTCGAGAAACAGCAGCACCTAGAGGCAGAGGTGAAGTATCTTCTGAATAATGGTTTGGCAGAACCCTCTTATTCTAGTTGGGCTTCGCCTTGCATTCTAGTTAGTAAACCTGACGGGACGTATAGATTTTGTACCGATTATCGGAAGTTAAATAACATCACAAAGCCAGATTCTTTTCCCAAGGGTTGAAGACTGTGTTGACAGGGTAGGTTCGGCCAGGTTTGTAAGTAAGTTTGATTTACTTAAAGGCTACTATCAGGTTCCTTTGACACCTCGGGCTCAGGAGGTTTCAGCCTTCATAACGCCGTCTGGCCTGTATTCGTACTCTGTGATGAGCTTTGGGTTACGAAATGCGCCCGCCACATTTCAGAGACTAATGAACCGCGTAGTCTCTGGTTTACAGGGCTGTGCTGTTTATTTGGACGATGTGGTTGTGTATAGTGACGGGTGGTCTGAACATCTTGAGCGTATCCAGGCTCTTTTTAAACGGTTAGTTGAAGCTCGCCTCACTGTAAACCTCGCTAAATGCGAGTTTGCCCAGGCGACAGTTGTTTATTTGGGGAAGGTGGTGGGGCAGGGCCAGGTGAGGCCTGTGCACGCTAAGGTGGTGGCTATCGATAATTTCCCTATTCCAGCTACCAAACCTGAGCTCCGACGCTTTTTAGGAATGGTGGGGTATTATCGTGGGTTTTGTGCTAACTTTTCCACTGTTGTTGCCCCATTGACTGACCTTTTGAAGGGCCGTATTAAATTTGATTGGACTGCGATTTGTCAGGCCGCATTTGATAATGTGAAGTTGTTGTTAACATCTGCTCCTGTGTTAAGGGCTCCCCGCATGGACCAGTCATTCCAGATGCAGGTCGACGCTAGCCACGTGGGTGCTGGGGCCGTACTCCTGCAGGGAGATGAGCAAGGGGTAGACCGGCCAGTGTGTTTCTTTTCAAAAAAGTTTAACCGTCACCAGTTAAATTACTCGACCATCGAAAAAGAAACACTGGCTTTAATATGGGGATTACAACACTTTGATGTTTATTTAAGTGGGGGTGCTGTTCCGGTTACCATTTATTCTGATCACAACCCATTAACGTTCTTATATTCTCTAAAGAGCCCAAGTCAGCGCCTTATGCGCTGGGTGTTATTTTTACAACCGTATAGCTTACTGATCCGGCACATTCGAGGTGTGGACAACGTCATGGCTGACGCCTTGTCCCGTGCCCCGTGTGAGCCGGAGTGAGTCAGTGTCTTGTCCTGGCTGTCTCTCTCTCTTGTATCTCTTTCTCTGCCTAGTCTCCTTAAATTTGGCTTTCCAGGTACCGGGCCTTGCTGGAGCCTTGGGTTTGAGGGAGGGATTGAGTGGAGGGGTGGGGGGCCTATTGGACTCAAGTGACCATTTTGCATCTGCTTTGCCGGCTTGGGAGGAAGAGGCTTAAAGGTGGGAGAGAGAGAGAGGTGGCACAAACCGGATCGGTCAACCCACGTGCAGGAGCTTAAATTCATCCCTCACTGAAGGTTTGAGAGGGTTCGATGGCAGGGGGTGGAGAAGGACCGGCTTGCTGTTAAGAAGAGTGGAAGGAGAGCAGGTGTATTATAAATTCAAACTCACATATCCTTGTGTCCAACCAGTATGCAGCAAATTAAACCGCTTTAAAAGAATGGTAATGTTTTATGAAGGCTCTTAACATCTTTTTTTGGTAAAAATCTAAAGCCGCATCACAAGTTCATAAAAACTTGAACGTGAAACTAAGCCTTGCCTTGCCGTTGGTGTAACTGTGATGATACTTGTAGGTCATACACCGTATTGAGAGACTCTTAAAATAAAATAATCTGTTATAATAGACTTGTGAATTTTAAAAAATAGAAAATAAATTAGCCATTTTAAATGGTTTGTTTATAAATAAAACAAAAATAAATTAATACATGAATTTTAAATAAAGGTTTTACCAACACAAATTGCATTATTAATAAAACAAATAATAAATAGCCATTTAATAATGTTAAAATGCAATGAAATGTAAGACAAATCCCTAAAAATGAATGACTCTTTTAAAATGCAATTTAAGTGTAACAATAAAACCTTTACATTTTAAATGCAAAAAAATGCCATATTAATAAAATTCAAAACTGTATTGGCTGCTACCATGTGCAATGGCATTTTGTAACTTGAAAGGAAAAATGAAAAAGAAAATCACCCAAATGGATGCCAAAAAACAAATGTAATTGCTAATTAAAGCTGCAAGCAGCAATGAAAGGGCCCTTGCACAGGTATCACCGCTATCCTGTGGCTTTAGGAAGTCAAGGCACGGTGGGTAATATGCATTTAAGTAGGAAAATATAGGAGGGCTACGTCAAAGTAATTTGTTTTTGCCAGACTTCCGGCTGCCAGCTGGTGGTCGCTATGACTAACTAAATTTTTACATGTAGCAAAATAGACAATTTCTTCAGGCCAGGACTCTTATCAAAAATGTGAAGTTTGGGGCAGATTTTACATTGCATGCCTGAGTTACAGCAACTTCCTGTTTCATTGCATTAATAGCATGATTTTGGCATTTAGATAAGTATTTCTAGCATGTTTTAAAAATTTTCTAGCATGTTTAGCACTCAATTGCATATTTTAGTATGTTGCAAGTAATGCATCAGAGTGTTAACCCTTTCGCACGTACGATCACACCGGTGTGATTACTCTTGGCTGGTCCCTGGAGCGTACGATCACACCGGTAAATAATGGTCGCCTTGAAAAACTCACGCTGGTGGGTCAGTTAGAATATTTTAAACTTACGTGTGAAAGGGTTAAACAAGTCACTTCCTGTTGCCAGCAGGTGGCGCAATAACTAACTTAGATTGGACATTGTTTACCAGAGTTACAGCAACTTCCTATTAAATAGCAGTAATAGCATGCTTTAGCACTTAGCTAAGTGTTGTTGCATGTTTCTAGCATGTTGCATACTAAGTTTGGTGTAGATTGGACATTGCATGCCTCACACTATCAGTGCTCGGGCCCTAATAAAAATTCTAATTAAATGTTAAATTTATCAGTTTTTTTTTTTTTTTTACATATAAACACATTTTAAAAATGGATATAAATAAACAGTAAATATTGCTATTTCATTATCAATTTGAGAAAGTATTAACGTGTCGTTTTCTTTTTTAACTTATGACTGATTGATTTTTTTTTTAAGTGGCACTTCTAGTCTTTCCCTTGCACTTATGCTGACATCTCAAGCGTAGACAGCTGCCTATGTGGAAAGCACGGCTGTCTATGTAGCTTCTTGTCTGTCGGATTAAGAACTTTTTACACTCGAAAAGGCTTTCAAGACATCTAGTTTAACCTTCTGGTTAAATTTGCAAACTGCAAATGAAAAGGTGACTCTTGATGTACAGAAGTAAATCTTTCCTGCGTAAGTTTAACACCCTGAATCGTATACAGCTATAAAAATCCCTTATCAGAGAACACACATTGAGAGGTAAATGAACAACACAGATTGGGAGCTAATCAACGCATACTTCAGCTACTCTTGTACTTTATTACAAGAGTATTTTTACAGCCTCTCGGCACACACATACATCCGTTACGAGCTGATATGAGCCCAGTGGGAGCCGTGACTGTGATTCAGAGAGCTGCTCTCTAATTTATGTAGGATGATAGCAGAACCTGCTCACCTAATCAAAACAGCCCACTAAATCTGAGCCCGGATCGGCCCAACGCCCTTGAGCCTGGAACAGAACCATCACTCGTCATCCAACCACACACTGACAGAGCCTGGAAATAATACCTGAGATATATAGCGAAGAACAGGATCATTTCCCACAATTCCCCACTGATACCTTTGATGTGCTGCATGAAATGAATATCATCAGGATATTCATTTCATTGTCTTTAAGATCACATGTCATGTGGTGTGACAAATACGTTTGCCAAATGCGTCAAATCACAGACCCTGTTGTGTTTACACTATGACCTTTGCTGGTATTTTAATCCGCTTGTTCAGAACAGTGGTGCTCATGTGGGTGACACAGGCTTGAATATGGCTTGTGACATGTCCTGAATTTCCCACAATCAATTCACGTGCTTTCACTAATTTACTTTCAGGATGGGATTGGGATGGGCAGGATTATATATAAAATATTATTTATATAGTTAAGGGAAGGAATCGATTTGGATGGGGTTAAAAATTACATCCAAAGTAAGTTCTGTGAAAAACGTATTTGCCTTACCTCATCATGTACACTAACGGTCATACATTTGGGGTCTGTAAGTTTTTTTTTTCCCAAAAAAATGAATACCTTAAAGACTATTTAATTTTATACCAACCTAAATGTATACCCTAATTGATCGAAAGTGACAGTAAAGACATTTTAAAAAAGAATGAATTTCAAATAAATGCTATTCTCTCTATTCATGAAAGAATCCTGATTTTTTTTTTATCTCAGTTTTCCACAAAATTATTAGCAGCACAACTGTTTTCAACATTGATAATGATGATAAATGTTTCTTGAGCATCAAATCATCACATTAGAATGATTTCTGAAGGATCAATGTGACACTGAAGACTGGAGTAATGATGCTGAAAATTTAACGTTGCCATCACACAAATAAATTACATTTTAAAATGTATAAAGCTCGAAAACAATTTTAAATGGTAATACTATTTCACAATATTAATGTTTTTACTGTATTTTTGATCAATTAAATGCAGTCTTTGTGAACAAAAAGAGACTACTTTCATAAACATTATATAATTGTATCGACCCTAAATTTTTGAACGGTTATGTAGTCCCAAAAACAGTAAAGCTATAGATAAAATATCATACACAAACTAACTCACAATCCCATGCAACAGAACATCTAATGTGAAATAGACAACGAACAAATCCCATCCATGCATGATAACATTACATAGTTTTTGCCCATAATCAGCATGTATCCCACCTCCAGGTTCTTCTCATTGGCATTGGACCAATAAGGTCATGGAATAATATGGCATTTCTCTCAGCTACCTACGAATTAGCCACCAATAGCTTTAGCGAGCTTCTTCCTTTTCAAGCTTTAAAATGTTCTGTGACCTGAGAGCAAAGGTTTCAGGTGATCGAAAGGGACACGCTCTATAGAAAGCAAGTTCCCGTGGCCACCCAGCAGCTGCTGTTGTACGCCCGTACATAACCGCGGATGACCGCTGTGTGTTGTGGTTTGATGGCAGTAAGCCATCGCTCCATATGGTGGCCCAGTTACACACCAACACTGGGGACGTTCCGCATAATCAGAGACCTTCAGCACGTCCTCCAGATACTACCTTCATCCATTAGCTCTATTGTGCACTTTTCTTCATTTGCCGTTCACCTCGTCATTTGGATCTGTACGACTTGGATCTGTGAAGATCTGATTGAGACATGTTTTGAAAGTTACAGCATATATGAAATGAGTAATAAGTGTAAAAGATCGATGCGCATTAGAGTAGAGTGAGAGCCGAGCGAATATAGAACGCCAAGATTCAACATGATCTATTTCAAACACTCCTCACATGAGCGTTTCAGACATCTCACATCCTCTATGAATCAGACTTCTTACCCACTTTGATTCTCCTGAGTCTGCCATTTAGAGCAGACCTCACAAAAGCTTTTACCTGCGTTTTATTGCTGTGCTAAGGCAAGCATCACTATTGCTCATACTTGGGGAGAGTAAACTACAGTATAACTCGTTCTGCACCATTTGTGCAACAGACATGAACGATACCTTTTGCTTGAGGAAATGTGTGGTATTACTTTTCTACACGACCAGACTTAAACTACTGTTCAACTGTTAATTCAGCAAGGATGCATTAAAATGATAAAAAGTGACAGAAAAGGCATCCATAATGTTACAAAAAGATTCTAATAAATGCTGTTCTTTTGAAAGACCTATTCATGTTAAAAAAAGTATCACGGTTTCCACAAAAATATTAAGCAGCACAACTTTTCAACATTGACAATAATCAGAAATGTTTCTTGAGCAGCAATTAGAATGATTTCTGAAGGATCCTGTGACACTGAAGACTGGAGTAATGATGCTAAAAATACAGCTTTAAAATCACAGTAATAATTACATTTAAATGAGATGCCAAAACATAGTGCCAAAACATTATGGCCAGTCACAGGTGAAGAGAAAATCATTGACCATCTCCTAAAAACCATGTGTTAAAGTCTGGGTAAATTAGATAGTAAGCAAACAATAAGTTGTCGTAATCAACGATTGTTGGATGCAGGAGTAATGGGCAGGAATAAAGATCTTAAGCCACTTTGACAAGGGCCAAAATTGTAATGGCAAGGCGACTGGGTCACACTAGCTCTGAAACGACAAGGCTTGTTGGTTGCTCCCGGTCAGCAGTGGTATGAAATTTCCAATAGTGGTCCGAGGAGGGACAAACCAAACTGTTGATAGTGTGTTGGGCACCCAAGACTCAATGCACAAGCGCAACGTTTACCTGGGGAAGGGATGGCACGGCACCAGGATGCACTGTGGGACGACGACATGCCGGTGGAGTGCGTGTGATGCTCTAGGCAATGTTCTGCTGGAAAACTCTGGGTCCGGCCATTCGTGTGGATGTAAATTTGACACATGCCTCCTACCTGCACATACCCTTCATGACACTGGTGTTCCAAGGTGGAAGTGTCCTCTTTCACCAGGATAATGCACCCTGCAACACTGCACACATTGTTCAGGAATGTTTTGAGGAACAAGCGTTGCTCTGACCTCCAAATTCCTCAGATCTTAATCTAATTGAGCATCTGTAGGATGTGCTGGACCAACAAGTTCAATCCACATCACAAGCTACAGGACAGAAAGATCTGCTGCTAATGTCTTTTGGTGCCAGATACCACAGGACACATTCAGGGGTTTCAGTCTGGTCGGTGCTGTTTTGGCAGCATGCTGAGGACCAACAGCATATTAGGCAGGTGGCCATAATGTTTTAGCTCACCTGTGTATATTAAAATAGAAACCAGTTATTTTAAATGGTAATAATAGTTCAGAATATTACTATTTCTACTGTATTTTATCAAACAAATGCAGCCTTGATGAGCATAGAGAGTAGCCACATAGCAACATCCTAGCAATCACCTACAGAACCAAAACAGTCTATATAACAGTATGAATATCTTAGCAACTGCATAGCAACACAGTTGCATCATGGTGGTAACTTTTGCCAGGTCAAATACTATGATTTTCTTCAGAAAACATCTAGTTGGAATTTACTATTTCACAAAACCCCTCAATAAACTTATCAGGACATCAGTTCATTGGCCTGCAAAATGCTTTAAAACAAAATGTGGTTAATAATAATGGTAACACTTTACAATAAGGTTCCATTTATCAACTTTAGCTAATTACATTAGTTAACATGAACTTCAATAATACTTATACATCATTTATTCATCTTAATGTTAATTTCAACATTTTCAAATACATTTTTCAAATCCAAAGTTCTATATAATAACATTTGTTAATTTAAACTAACATGAATGAACTGTATTTTGTATTAAGTAACATTAACAAAGATTAAAGCTAAATGATGTAAGAAATATATTGCTCAATTTTAGCTCATGCTAGCTAATGCATTAACTAATGTCAACAAAAGAGAAAGCATTACCATAATCATTGTATGCATTACGCAGACTGAAATAACTTTTTTTATTTATTTTTTAGAAATGCGCCCTCCTTTCCTTTGACTTCTAAAGTGTTTTTTTTTTCCATTTAGTTGGAAAAACAGCAAATGGTTTTACTGGAAAAAAAATCTCCCCAGATTTGCACTATGCTTGACCAGACACACATGCTTCGATTGGTTGATGTTCACTCACCATTAAAAGGGAGCCTATTAGTGAGCATCGGTTCAGGCTTCCACAGAGGACTTGCAAATGTACTGCTAAAGTAAGTGTGTGCACGTCTAGAAATGTGATCCTCGGGTGTAGTCGGCCACTGATGAATAATTTAGTCTTTTTTTCTGGCCACACAGACTTTTGCAGAAAAGATATTGGAGCAGTCGGATATATCCCTTTCTTTTACTGTTTTCACTCGAGGCGGTCTACATCCAAACTGAGCCCTTATCTAGCGGTGTGTAGTCAGGCTCAGCTGCCCTTGGTACATCAAAGTCAACTCCACCAATCTGTAAAAAAACCACCATCCAAGAAACAAACCTACCCTGTTAGTAGAGCTAGACGATATAGCTAAAGAAAAATCACATTCTTCAGACAATATTCAATCTCCCTCATAGTGATTTTACTAAGTTAAAAGGAACTCAAATTGCAATTTTAGCCAGTAAGATTCAAAATGTTTAAATGCAATAGGCAAAATACTAGGGCTGAACGATTATGGAAAATAATCTAATTGCGATTTTTTTAACCAATATTGCGATTGCGATTTAATATGCGATTACTTTAAGTTCTTTACCTTCTGTATTAGTCGACAAAGACAAGCAATAAATCATTGTACAGTAGGGATGGAAATCTTTAGGCAGCTCAATATCCGATCTAATTTTTTTCGTATTAATTAATCTTAATAATACTTAAAATATGTATTTAATTACATGTGTAAATATACATACATTAAATATATATATATATATAAATTAAACCAATTACATGTTAAGAATTTTAAATGGACTATAAACTAATATAGCTTCAACATATGAAAGCTAGTAAATAAAGAGGAACAAAAAAAAAACATTACAAGCAATAAACAAAGAGTGCTTTCAGTATTTAAAAGTAGGCTGTCTGAACGTTTTCTATTCAAGAGCTGGAGTGATTTTCCCCCTATACGATAAATTGAATTCACACTAATGCACATATCTCTTTTTAAATTGTAAATGTAGTTTGTCCTATTGGTTTAAGATATAACTGACCGTGTTTACATTAATTTCGCAGCAAAAGCATTTTGAGATGCAAGTACATTTACCCAATGAGTCACTCACAGCCGCATGCACGAGCACCCGCGACTGTCCTTGTAATTCGCTTAATTACCCCGAACTTTATGAAAGCTTATTTTTCGGAAGGTTCGAGCGGTGTCGTGTGTGTGTGTGTGTGTGTGTGTGTGTGTGTGTGTGTGTGTGTGTGTGTGTGTGTGTGTGTGAGAGAGCGAGAGAGTGAGAGAAATTAGAAGCAAGCAGAATACGGTTGTTTCTAAAGCACGCGCAGCGTCATCACGCATGTGTGTTTAAAAACTAAGCTCAGATACGATTCTGAAATTCTCTGAATCAATCCAGAATTGTTGGAGAGAGAATAAATAACACAATATCACATAGATAAAAAATAAACTGTTCTTTCCTGTATGCCAGACCTATGCATAGCGTGCCAAGTTGATGCTTGATTTGCAGACTGCTTTTCTCTCGCGTGTCACATGACCAGTGTAATCGCAGCTTTTGCGGTTACAAAATCGCATTTCATCATGTCGCGATATTAGTCCAGCCCTACAAAATATAGTAAAAAAATGTTTTACATTTATTTAGGAATTACACAGGAAGATAACAAATAATCATCAATATTTAACTACAGTAAAAAGTATTATTTGAAAATGTCACAAGGAGAATTGAGCTACACAAACTGTTGAATCGATTCTAAATCTATTCACTGAAATAAGCTGATTCATAAAAATGAATTGAAATGAAAATTATTAGTCTATTGACTAATAATAGACTATATTATAATTTGGGGAAAATAGTTGGCAAGCTAAGAGGCAAATCAAAAATGTGCATTAAAATCATTGCAGTACTCACAGTGCTGCTCACAAATGTGTTGTTAATGTTAATTATACATCGCCTAGCCGATCCTGCCATGCATTTCTAAGATTTAAGTACAGTTGTGGTCAGAATTAATGGCAACCCTGGTAAATATGATCAAAAATGGCTGTAGAAAATAAATCTGCATTGTTTATCCTTTTGATCTTTCATTCAAAAATCTAACGTTTCATTGAAGTAAAAGAATTGAAAAGTGTGTTTGGGGGTAAAATCACATTATGAAATGTTTTTCTCCAAAACACGTTGTCCACAATTATTGGCACCCCTAGAATTTTATTATGAGTAACATATCTCTGAAGTATATTCCCATTAATATTTACCTTTTTTTAAGCACACTAGGGTTACTAGGAACATGGAAGTGTCTAGCTATGACTTCTTGTTTCACAGGAGTTTAAATATGGGGAAACACAATGGGCAAATTCCCTTAATCCTCCATCACAATGAGTAAAACCATAAGAATATAGTTCTGATGTGCATCAAAAGATTGTTGAGCATCACAAAGTGAATAGCTAAAGAATTGAAAATCCCCATTTGGACCATCAGTGCAATAATTAAGAAGTTCCAATCAACTAAAGATGTTACGAATCTGCCAGGAAGAGGACGTGTGTCTATAGTGTCTTAACGCACGATGAGGAGGAGAGTTTGAGTAGCCAAAGACTCTTCAAGGATCACAGCAGGAGAATTGCAGAGATTAGTTGAGTCTTGGAGTCAGAAGCCAACCAAAAATAGAGAAAATAAAATATCAAACAACCCCTACATCTCACATGTTGTTTTGGAAGGTTTCTGGAAAAATCCTCCTCGCTCATCCAAAAACAAACTCCAGCAAGTTCAGTTGTCAGACACGACTGGAACTTCAAACGGCACAGGGTTCTGTGGTCAAAGAAAGAGCTTTTTGGCTGCAAACACGCTAGATGGGTTTGGTGCACACAAGGATAAAAAGTACCCCATGTGTACAATTTAATATACCGTTGGATCTTTAATGTTGTGGGCATATTTTTCTGCTGGAGGTCCTGGACATCTTGTTCAGATACATGGCATCGTGGATTCTATCAAATATCAACAGATAAAAAAAATCAAAACCTGACGACTTCTGCTAGAAATCTTATAAGGGGCCATGGTTGGATTTTCCATCAGGACAACGATCCAAAACATCAAAATCAACATTAAAAATATGTTATGGAGCACAAAATGAAGCTTCTGCCATGACCGTCCCAGTTCCCTGACCTGATGAGTGGGCTGAACTGAAGAGAAGAAGCGCCAGCTTGGATCTGGAAATCTGAAGGATCTGGAGAGATTTTGTATGGAGGAATGGACTCTGATCTCTTGTCAGGTGTTCTCCAAACTCATCAGGCATTATAGGAGAAAACTCAGAGCTGTAATCTTGGCAAAAGGAGATTGCAAAAAGTATTTGATAAAGGGTGCCAATAATTGTGGCCAATGTGTTTTGGAGAAAAACATTAACATACAACATAATGGGATTTCCCCCCACTTTCAATTATTTTACTTCAATGAAAGGTTAGATTTGTGCCATTTTGTTTTAATGAAAGATCAAAAGGATAAACAATGCAGATTTATTTTTTATTGTTCATATTTACCAGGGGTGCCATTAATTCTGACCACAACTGTATTATCAAAGTTAGATGCCACACCTACAAAGGCAACTAAAGGCAGCATGAAAGCAAGGAAGCATGTAATAGCATACGAAAGCACTGCATATACAGGATATAACTCTATAATGTCACTCTAATGAGACAAATAGCTCTAAAGATGCCAAACAATTAACTACTTAAATACAGTATAGAAGCTAGTGGCGGTTTCATAAGACTGTTATATTACAATGACAAGAGCCCTTAAGAGCTCTCAGAGAATTTTATGGATGATCTAACTGTAAGACTCAACTCTGTCTGATCTGACTAGCAACAGCCGTGGCGTAATAAATCCTGTATATACGCTTTGTCATCACAACCTAGCTTAACCTAGCCCTGAGAGACACTGTGGAAAGAGAGGCAGAGAGAAAGAAAAAAAGAGTGAAAGCATGTAGGCACCACATAATCCTACGCACTTAGCCCATCTCATCTTATCTCAGTTGGAAAACTGATTTGTGGTGAGGCAGAAATTTTGTACCAGTGTATCTTTAGGCCCGAACTGCTAAAATTTCCTTTAAGAAAGTCTCATTTTCATTTAGCTCATAAAAAACATTTAACTGACAACCCGAATACTCCGAACGGTTACGCCACTTTAAAACCTGCTTCTTACTCCTTTACCATCTGTGATCCAGTTTAACCAGGCACTAAACAGTAAGTATTTAAATTAACTACTTGTCTTGCACACTGTTGTTCGCTTACTATATATGGTAGGAGGTATGTAGTGACTAAAGGCCCCGATATACTGACAGCAAAGTTCTTTTTTGTTCTTCGCTTTGGGGTAAAACAAAGTTAGAAATACGCGAGAAGTGTATATAGAGAAGAATATACTGTTAGCGGACATCCGACGTCTCCAACACTGCTGAGAGTAACGTATAGATGAATATGTAAATATATGCTGCACACTTTCCTCTCAATAACAAAATAAACACACAACAAAATTGAGAACAGCGAGCAGTTTCTTAATAAAGCATAAGAAATGCATATGATCACAGCAACGTGGATATAGCACTTTATACAACAGATTGCTTAAAATCAAGAATCTTTACCCTATTGAACATGAAAAAAAAAATGTCAGTGTCTCGTTTTATCAGAATTACAACTTTTGTACAACATTTTCTACTATAACGCAGTTCCCCAGTGTGTTCATGTTTTCACTCGCAGACGCCTGACCTCGATGAACTGAACAGGAGAAATGAACCGGAAAAGATTTCCACGCGAAAGAAGGTGGAGCCTCTGCGCACACCTGCCTATTACCTAATAGCCACAGACCAATTGTAGTAAAAAAAAAATCTTTACCAGCCAAAGCAAACTTTTCCAGAAAGTTCGCTTTGGCAAGCTGTTTCGGAGAGAAAAAAAAGAAAAAAGAAAGAAAAAAAAGGTTCATTTTGGCCTGATTTTGTTCAAAATAACGTCACATGAGTTCGTTCTTCGATTTCACTTGAAGTATATTGGACCTTAACACCGTGCTACTGAAAAGTGGGTAGCACTTTAGTTTAGGGTCCAATTCTTACCATTAACTAGTTGCTTATTAGCATGCATATTACTAGGATATTGGCTGTTTATTAGTACTTATAAAGCAAATATTAATGCCTTATTCTGCATGACCATATTCTACATCCCTTAATCCTACCCAATTCATACCCAATACCTTACAAACTATTAACAATCAATAATTATAAATTGGGAGTTTATTGAAGCAAAAATCGTTGTTAATAGTGAAAATTGTACCCTAATCTAAAGTGTGACCATCAGATCATGTATGCGCCGTTACCTGCAGCAATGTAGAATAGTCTCCAAAGTATTGTGGATCAATGTGGTCTGCTGTATCCTCCACAGCACTCAGAAAAGACTAGGAAAGATTGGGAATTGTGCTGTGAAATTACGTTTAATACAGATTCAAAGTGTTCTGTGCTATCCCTATCACCAAGTCCTGGCTTACGTCCCACGCTTTGAAACATCCACCACACCACCAAACTGTACTTCCCAAAATGCCCTGGAGGACACAGAAGAGTGCTTCAACCCAGTACAGAATGGATTTGCACATCCTTCACCCACAAAGGAACAGACGAGGCACTAGAGACGTCTTTCAAACGCACACAGAGAAATGCAGATTACAGATCCAGGCACATACACGCACACGCACACACACACACACACACACACACACAGAGTTCCTCTCGCTCTGCTGACACTGCTGAGTGGGCGAGGAATACTGATAGGGAGGGATCATGTAGGTGACTATGTGATTGTGTGTGTCTGTTTGCCCACAGTAGTGTAGGTGTTAAAATTTTAAGTGATCAAGTGACTAAATGTGTGAGTGTATGTGTGTCAGATTTGGCTTTGATTCCCCCTGCAGTATTCTCATTTCTACAGTTATAAAATTCATTAAGCTCATACGGTGATCAGTTAACAAAGATTGCCACAGAAATAATACTCACACGTTAAGGAAGCCACAAAGGTGAAAAAGTCAAACACAGACCTACCCTTCACTTTAATGAAGAACCCAAGACGGAATGAAGGCAAGTCCTACAGGCTCCTCAAAGTTGTAGAAATCTTGTCTTGAATTTGAATCTGTTGGGGTATTTCCTTTGAGATTATAAGGGGTCTGCGGCTAAAGATCTCCTATCCCGGACGAGACCCCAAAATCTGTAAGCATGACCCAAAAACCTCAGGACCTTGTAGCTCACCTCTGTGGGTTCAGAGAATCCACATCCCAACACAGTCAAATCAAGATGCATGGTAAATAACTGAAGAAATTGGAGTCCAGGTTAATGAAAAAGAAAGAAAAAAAATGAAAAAATGAGAAAAAGACAGGAAAAATGCTTAGACGAGTGATGCTGAGAAGAGAGAGAGTTATCTGCAGTCTTGAGGGCGACTGCCAGGTACCGGCGCATGCGCAAAGATCATACATCCCCCCTGACACACACACACACAAATGTTCACTCATCAGCGAGGCGGACAGACGCACCCTCCTCCTCCTCCTCCTCCTCTTTTCTCTTTTTCTCCCACTCGATAGCAGCTATTCAGCTGTATCTCTCAAACTTTTTCTCTGTTCAGATTCTCTTAACCTCTCTCTTGTGTGTTCTGACTGTTGTGCTGAAAAGAGTATCTACACTTTTTTTCACATTATTGTACAGAACACAATGGCTTTGTTCATACAGGAAGCAAAATTCAGATTTTTTGGAACATTTGAATCAAATCTGTTAATTGGTCTTGTTCAGATATATATATACATACAGTATATACATATAGTATAATATAATATAATGATTGCATTTACATTACACACTTCTAACAGTTGTGAAAAGTCCATTGTATGTTTAAACTTGAGGTGGATTATAAAACATATTTGCCAGAATTCAAAAGGCCATAGAATGGATTCAGGTGAAACTGCTGAGGTATTTATTCCTTCTAACGTCCAAGTTCCTTTGACCGGACAGAAGTGTTGCAGTCACTGCACCACTGATAAGGACAAAGTGCATACTTAGCTATACTTTGAGCTGGAACTTATACATTTCTCCGCAGAAGTGAGCTGAATCTGACAAAACCATTAACACTTCCTAATCAAACACACCTGATTCAATTTATAAGCTGGTAAGAACACCAGGGTGGTGTCCGAAACTGCCCCCTGCAACCTCATTCACTATTCCCTACATTAGTCCACTAATATAGTTCACTTGAGGGATTGAATGTAGCCACATTGAGAGATAGTAGCCAGTGGTTTAGATAATGGATTGATGGATGATTCAGCTTTGGGCGCCGCCATCTGGTCAGACGCGGGAATTTATTCAACACGTGACTTTCACAGTGGATTATGGGTATTTTCTAGCCATTGAGCATACATCGTTGTATACTCATTACTGCAGTGCATTGTAGGATTGAACAAGTGCACTCGATAGCGCTTGATAACGTCCACAACAAATGGATGTCCACTCAAATAGTGCCCTGTATAATGGTATTTTTTCAGACAGCTCAAGACCTGAAATGGTCAAGATAAGCGAGACATCCAAACGGTCAATTTTTGGTACTATGTCTTCAGGAACAAAGTTTGGAAGCACTGGGTTAGTCTATAGTATTCATAATTAGCTGCATAAAAACAATACAAGTTAAATGGTATGTCCCCATTTAGATATCTACAAAAGTTAATGCATGTGCGTGTGTGCATGCGTATGTGTGAGAGTGAGTGAGGGGGTGGGAAAACATTATACCTTCTAATCAGACTGTCAACAAACTACATGACCAAGAGTATACACACCCCTTCTAATTAGCAGGTTTAGCTATGGTATAGTATAGTAATTTTAGTAAAACATTCATACCCACACACACACACACACACACACACACACACACACACACGTAACAGACATACATTCACACATGAACGTATAACAAGCAAGCATGTACATACACGTGCACTGACAAGAAACTACATTCATTCAAATATGCACAATGGTTTTACTGTGAAAGCTGTCTGTCCTGTAATTTAAAGATTTAAGTTACTGAAATGATTTTATAATTCAAGTTGATGCAACTGAAACAAATGCCACCATTGCATATTTAGCATGATTTGTGTCTCTCTGATCTCTGGCTCTATGTAGCAATCTCCCGCCCAAACATGTCCGCCTAATTCAAGGGTGTAAAATAGAGCATGAGATAAGAATGTCAAAGAGGCCCATCACCCCCAAAGAACTGGATAATTTCCTTTTTTTCCCCAATACCTCCCTTCCTTGAAATCAAGAACAATCTTATCTGTGGGAGACTCCCTAAAATAAGGATGTACACTACCATGAGAACAGGTTCTTCTGGAAGGACTGGAGTCATTGAAAGATGAGGAGCCCCCCATGACCCTCCAGCAAAGTACAGATGAGATTGATGGACCTCTTTGTGAGAGGACCAACAAACGGGTAGTCAAAGAATAGCCAAATCTGGCAGTGTAGGGACATTCCTGAAGGTCCATTCTGGACTATTCCAGAAGGGCAACGTGATTCATGCCAGAATATAACAATGAAATAGGATTATTAGGAGACCATTAAAAGTTAATTAAGAGCTGTTAGTCTGTTGCCTACCGGACTGGAAGTGTGCTGAAGAGATCACCAGCACATCTACCCACGAACTGCTTTGTTCCTTTCAAATCCCAACAATCCAAAACACAATACATGAAGACATGCCAGATTCAAAAATCCTCTTTGAAGCACCAGTCCAGGGATATGAAGGGTTCGCTGGTCTTGAGGGTAATAAAGTTTAAGGGCTGTTCACAATGAAGACAATAACATAGATACAAGATAATGTAGTTTCCATCAGTAAAGCAATAGGGGCTTTCGCACAGCAGTGTTGGTGCGTTCGCAATGCAGGAACTAGGAACGATTTTAACTCTAGGAACTCTTTTAGAGAAACTAATTTAGCTCCTACTTCAGAGTAGGGTCCAAGCCAGCTCTATAGGAACTATCTGTGACCTTAGTGTTCGCGGAGTGGCCGAACGCATGCAAAACACTGACACCTGCCATTTTTAAAAAAGCTATGTAAACACAGAGATTATTACGAACATGAAAAACAGTGATAGGTAGGCAGCGTTTCCTGCAGATGGGAAGGGATCCGATCTGTGTTTGTGTTTGGAGCTCCGTCGAATTGATTCATTAATCCCTGATTTTCTTCTTTACCACTCATTTATAAACAAGCACTTTCTATTTTTATATCATGTGAACTTATCCTCGACACTATTCCTTATAAAAAAACAATCGGATTGCTTTGATATCGCTACTTAGATCCAACTTTCCGAATCTCGGCTACTAGCCTTTAGCCCGCTAGCATTTCACGCGTGGCCTCGCGCCTATCGACCCTCTCATTTTACACCCGTTTCACTGAAAGGATACGGGTTATATCCATCATTTCAGTCCTAAATAAGTAGTGATATTGGTAGTATCACTACTAATTTACTGTTCATCTGTTATAATGGCGAACATATCGGATGTGTGTCTAACGTTACCTCTGAGTGCAGGTGAGGACACATTCGAGCTGTTTTCGGTACGATTGGAGCTGGAGTCGGTGGAGAAGCAGATCCGTGTTCTGCTGGTGAAGCAAGCCGAGCTGCGAGATCGGCGATCAGCGCTTGAAACATCACGCGCCGATGCTCACAAGTCAGTGGTTAGTAACTTTTTGACTCCGACTTCGTCTACTCCGTGCGTTTCTCTGCCCAGGAGGACGCGATCATCTCTGCCTTCATTCACTCCGGCACCGGGGCAACACCATGGACCCTGGGTGATCCCACAGCGGAAGACACGAGCCAGGACCAGACCAAGGACTTCCCCGCCCCTCTCGGTCTTCGAGATCTCCACCCGGAACCGCTTCTCCCCTCTTCGCGAGCCGGAACGTGACGCCGCCGTGATCATCGGCACTTCCATGGTCCGTCATGTCCGTGCTACCTCAGGTAAGCGTAAGGTGCGCACTCACTGCTTTCTTGGTGCTCGTGTTCTTGATGTCGCTGCACAGATTCCCGAGATCCTGAACGGTGACGAGCACGTCGGAGCTGTGGTGCTACACGCGGGGACGAACGACATCAGGCTGCGGCAGACGGAGGTTCTGAAGAAGGACTACAGAAGCCTGATCGAGACGGTTTGCAGCACATCGCCTGAAGCAACGATCATCGTGTCTGGACCGCTTCCCACGTATCGACTAGGACAAGAAAGGTTCAGTAGATTATTTGCTCTAAATGAATGGTTAATGTCATGGTGTAATGAACAGAAACTGCTCTTTGTAAATAATTGGAATCTGTTCTGGGAGCGACCTAGGCTCTACCGTGCTGATGGCCTGCACCCCAGCAGAGTCGGAGCGGCTGTTCTGTCGGACAACATCTCCAAGACGTTACACCCCATTTGACTAGTAAGTCAAAGTCCAAATCACAGTCTTTGCTGTCCCAACTTAATTGATATAAGTAGTGTAGAACATTATATAGAAACTGTGTCTATTCCTCGCTTAGTGAGGCCAAACAATAAATGTAGTGTAGGATCTAGCAAAAATCTTATTGTAATTAAACCAGAAAATCGAAATATCAGTGAACAAAAACAATTTCTAAAGCTAGGTCTTCTAAACATTAGATCGCTCACACCTAAGGCGGTTATTGTAAATGAAATGGTCACAGATAATAGTTTCAATGTACTTTGCCTTACTGAAACCTGGCTTAAACCAAATGATTATTTCGGTCTAAATGAGTCTACTCCACCAGGATACTGTTATAAGCATGAGCCCCGTCTGATCGGTCGTGGCGGCGGTGTTGCAACAATCTATAGAGATATTCTTAATGTTACTCAGAAAACAGGTCACAGGTTTAATTCGTTTGAAGTACTTGTGCTAAATGTTACGCTCTTAGATTTAAGAAACAAATCCATATTATCTCTAGCCTTGGCTACCCTATATAGACCTCCAGGGCCCTATGCTGACTTCCTAAAAGAGTTTGCATACTTTCTCTCAGATCTATTGGTCAATGTCGATAAAGCAATAATTGTTGGAGACTTTAACATACACGTAGATAATACAAATGATGCGTTAGGGACTGCGTTTACAGATTTATTAAACTCCTTTGGGGTCACGCAAAACGTCAGTGGTCCCACTCATCGTCTAAATCATACACTAGATTTAATTATATCATATGGAACCAATCCAACTGATATAAATATTATACCGCAAAGTGATGATCTCACTGATCATTACATGGTATCTTGCGTAATACGTACTGCTGAAATTTGTCAAGTTGCGCCACGTTATAGACCAGGCAGAACAATCGTTCCAACCACTATAGATAGATTCTCAAATAGCTTACCTGATCTATCTCAGCTGCGCAGTGCACCCAAACAAACAGATGAACTGGAGGAAATGACTAGCAGTTTGAGCACCATGTTCTCTAGTACACTAGATATTGTTGCACCAATTAGATTAAAAAAGGTTAGAGAGAAAACTAAAGCACCATGGTACAACAGTGCTACGCATGCAATCAAGAGAGAAACTCGTAACTTAGAGCGTAAATGGAAACAAACTAATTTAGAGGTCTTTAGAATCGCGTGGAAAGACAGTATGTCACGTTATAAAAAGGCTCTAAAAGCAGCCAGGGCTGAGCATCTACGCAAACTAATAGAAAATAACCAAAATAATCCAAGGTTTTTATTCAACACCGTGGCTAGACTAACAAATAAACAAACATCACCAGAGCAAAATATTCCGTTACAGTATAGTAGTAATGATTTTATGAATTACTTCAATGAGAAAATAGAAAACATCCGAAACACAATTGTAAATATACAATCCTCTATGATGTCTTATGATTCAGCCTCAATTATGGCCCCTCTAGAACAACTACACTGCTTTACAACTATAGGACAGGAAGAGCTAAATAAACTTATCATTGCATCTAAACCAACAACATGTTTATTAGATCCAATACCCACTAAACTACTGAAAGAAGTGTTACCTGTAGTGGAAGAGCCTCTTCTTAATATTATTAACTCGTCTTTATCTTTAGGTCATGTTCCAAAAATATTCAAGCTGTCAGTAATACAACCTCTCATTAAGAAACCGCAATTAGATCCAAATAACTTAGCAAATTACAGACCCATCTCAAATCTTCCATTTATGTCTAAAATACTAGAAAAAGTTGAGTCCGCTCAATTGTGCTCTTTCTTGCAAGAAAATGATATTTATGAAAAATTCCAGTCGGGATTCAGACCGCATCATAGCACAGAAACTGCGCTAGTTAAAATAACAAATGATTTACTTTTAGCTTCTGACCAAGGCTGTATCTCAATACTAATTCTACTCGATCTTAGCGCTGCGTTCGACACTATCGATCATAAAATACTCTTGGATCGACTACAAAACTACACTGGTGTTCAGGGACAGGCATTAAGCTGGTTTAGATCGTACTTATCAGACCGTTACCATTTTGTCTGTTTAAATGGGGAAAAATCAAAGATAACGCCAGTAGACTATGGAGTGCCGCAAGGATCGGTGTTAGGCCCTCTGCTATTCTCAATATACATGCTGCCACTTGGTAATATTATAAGAAAACATGGAATTAATTTCCACTGTTATGCTGATGACACTCAATTATATATCTCATCACGACCAGATGAAAACACTAACTTATCTAAATTGACAGAGTGTCTAAATGATATAAAATGCTGGATGACATGTAATTTCCTGCTATTAAATTCAGATAAAACGGAGGTACTACTTTTTGGTCCAAAAAACTACCCACAAAATTCCTTACAATACAACTTTAATTTAGAAGGATGTCCTGTTACTTTATCCACTACAGTAAAAGACCTGGGTGTTATACTAGACCGCAACTTGACTTTCGAAAATCATATTTCATATATTACAAGAACAGCCTTTTTCCACCTTAGAAACATTGCTAAGCTACGTAACATGCTATCTATTTCTGATGCAGAAAAGCTAGTTCATGCATTCATGACATCGAGACTAGATTACTGTAATGCTTTATTAGCTGGTTGTCCTGCATCCTCAATAAACAAGCTACAGTTAGTGCAAAATGCAGCCGCTAGAGTTCTTACTAGATCAAGAAAATATGATCATATAACACCTATTTTATCATCTCTACACTGGTTACCTATTAAGTTACGTATCAATTACAAAGTATTCCTACTGACCTATAAAGCCCTAAATGGTTTAGCTCGTGTGTATTTAACAGACCTTCTATCGCCATACAATCCATCGCGCTCTTTAAGATCACTAAATTCGAGGCTTCTGGTCATTCCTAGGATATCTAAGTCCACTAAAAGAGGGAGGGCGTTCTCACATTTAGCTCCTAAACTCTGGAATAGCCTTCCTGATATTGTTCGAGACTCAGACTCGCTGTCCCATTTTAAAACTAGATTAAAGACGCATCTCTTTAACCAAGCATTCACTTAATGCTTAACCTTTAATACTACTGCTGAATCAGTTCGAATGCATTAACATTATGAACATCAGCTATGCTAATTATTTCCCATCTGCCTTTCTGCTGTTATCTCGGGACGCTAGTCCCGAGGTAAATAGCGTTCGTCAGCTCCAGTTTGTATCCAGCCTCTCACGGAGACTTTAGATGCCCCAACGCCTGTGAAGAGACGACTCGACGCCTGTGAAGAGACGACTCAAAGCCGGCGATATGTTATGCCATAAATTAATACATGATTAACTAACTGTATTTTTCTATGTACATTTCCGAAATGCACTTTCTGTAAAGCTGCTTTGAGACAATGTGTATTGTGAAAAGCGCTATACAAATAAATTTGAATTGAATTGAATTGATAGATGGGCCTATACCCTTTTACGCTGAGAGAAAATCCAACGCAACTTTGAGGTGACCAAGCTAAACATGATCATGTATTTCTGCTCAGCTAGCAACACTGGACATCAACCACACAGCATACGCTTATAACTTTTAATATTATCTCTACTTTCTATGTATAACAGTTCTATCTAATAACGTATTAGACATGACTGTTAGTCAAATCGTAAACTAATGAACATGAAGAATGCAAGTGTTGTTTGCTGCTCAGGCTCTGGCGTTCTCAGCGCCATCAAAATAAAGGTCAGCCAGGGCATCAAAACAACTTTAGGTCATTTCAGAGTTCCTACTGGCGGTGCGAATGCAACCAGAAAACATTCCTAGGTGAACCATTAGTTCTAGGGGGACCACCCTGGTGGCTGTTCCTAGAACTATCCGGTGCGAAAGACCCTAAAGCGCCATCCACAGTACTGCGTTTTAGTTTAGAAACGGAGAATTAAAACGAATACGATCACAGTCCACACCAGCGTTTTAGATGCGTATTAGAATTGATCTCCATCCACATTAAAACGACTGAAAACGCAGATCACGTGACCATTCACCTACACTGGGCATGCGCGTGCCGGTGTAAACAGGAAACAGATTAACTATTCCTCAGATTTGACGAAGAAGAAAGAAGCTGAAGTTACCTCTGCAAAAGGTTAGCAATGGCGAAGACCAGAGATTTCATTTCATGGACCGACGACGAGGTGGAACTTTTACTTAAAGTTACCAGAGAATTCAAAACAGCCATGGCGGCAGAAAACACAGACTGGGAGTCGTCGCAAACCAAATACAGCGACATATTGGAAAGATACCGGGAGCATTATCCATTGCCAGAGCAAGCCACAACAATGGGAAAGGTGTACCCCCATAATGAGGACGAAATCACTAAAGGTATGTATGGTAGGCAAAACTTTAACTATAACGTATAACCCTTGATATTACGTGGTTTTGCCTGGATGTGTTTTAACAGGCCTAGCTAATGTGAGAAAGTTGCTCAAACTCCGTTTGTGTTGCAGGGGGGGGGGGGGGGGGGGTCGGGGGGTGTGGATTAACGCTAGTTATACAAAAAAATGAACGTTAAACTGTTTCGTGTTTTGTGTTCACAGGGCAATTGACTACAAAACTAAAGGCAGTATGAATCAGCTACAGGCGAGCTGTCGATGCTGGTCGTCGAAGTGGCCATGGTCGAGTAGTTTTGCTCTATTTTGAGCTCTGCGAGTCGATTTGGGGAGGCTCTCCTGCAACGCATGCGATTCCTGGGGGTATCGAGACCGGTGACGTGGCGGTGGAGGCCCCGGAGGAGTTTTCCAGCCCAACTGGGGACCAGTTTATATATATATATATATATATATATATATATATATTTGCATGGTGTGTTTATTTGGGTGTTGTTGCTAATAATTTGTTATTTGCTCAGTAGAAATTATGTTAATAAAGACATTTAAACAACTTATTCATTGTGTATTTGCTGTCTTTTTCATCTATCAGTATCTATATCTCCAGGTATATTGATATTTCTACAGAGATATCATGATACATGTACACAGACCAGAGAGAGGATGACAGCATCTAGTAAATCAGTGTACAAACTCACATACTCAAAAGTCAAAATTTTTACTTTTTATTCAATCACATATTTTTTAGGTTACATTTAATAACAGTATACACGTTTAAAAACACATGGCAGTCAGAGTAAAAGGCAAAGGAATAACTTCACTGTACTTGGAAACCTGTTTTTTATAAACGTTAAAAATAAAAGTTTTAGTTAAGGGTCAAGAAATGTCTTCAACACGTCTCACTCGTTTCCCTTCATTTTCATTGTTATCTGCTCTCACATTACAGTCTCTCATGTGTGGCTGGAAATCCCTGTTGTACTGGTGAGCAGCATTAATGCATTGCTCGTTTACAGGTTCATTGTTCATTTCACAATAATTGTGCAGAACAAAGCAAGCATAGATCACAAAAGGAAGATCCTTCATGTTTATGTCCATCTGCCTTCTCAAAGCCGCAAACCGTGCCTTCAAACGTCCGAATGCGCGCCTTGCAAAGAGATAGGCCATAATACTGCTCCTGTGGAGTAACTCCGCTGTTGGGGTACACGTTCATGAGGTACGGCTTAAGGGGATAAGCTGGATCCCCCAGAAGAAACACAGGGACAGCATCTTCACCTTCCACTAACTCTCTAGGGCAGGAGGATTTTGTTCCATTTTTTAGGTCAGCACACAGTTTCGAGTTGGCAAATATGCACGCGTCGTGCACACTCCTCGGCCATTTTACAACAACATCCATGAAACGATATTGGTGGTCACACAAAGCTTGTACATTCAAAGAATGTTTTCCCTTTCTGTTGATGTAGTCTGTCGAGTTGGCTAAGGGTTGTTTGATTTCGATTTGTGTACAGTCAATTGCCCCCATGCATTGTGGCATCCTGTGTGTCCGATAGAAGTTCACAACAAGATCCTTCACCTCGGCCTCTGTGCTCTGTGTTTTAATGTAGTCTGGACCCATGAAAATGGCAATGGCCTTTCTGACCTGTCGGATGATTAGTGAAACAACTTGTCGGGACAGTCCAAATGCATTTGCGGTTTTCCGAAGTCTCCCCTCGTCACTCAGGTAATACTTCATGCACGCTACCTTTGTTAGTACATCCACGGGGTCCCTCAATTTCGTTGTTGCTCCTTCCACGTGCGGACGTAGTTTTTCGCTGAGGTAAGATAAGTGCCGATCTGGACTGGAAGACCATTCCTCAGGAACCACAACTTCATTGATAAAATTAGCCCACCATGCGCTGGTTCTTCCCGGTTTAACTCAAAACCGACGCTCCATGTACGGTCGATACCGCCGCTGCACACGGGTATTGTCATAGATTGCTCGAATAATAGCTTGCCTCCGCCGCATGTAGGCAGTTATAGCATTGTAAAATGCAGAATTTACTTGCACAACAGCAGCTAGCAAAGACATCAAAGTCAGTAACGCTTGTAATTCGTTATCCATGTTGCAGTCACTAACATAACTGGTAGTCTAGGCTGTTCTTCTTCCGGGGGGCAGGTCATGTGATGGGTGTTTGACAAATCAGGGAAGGATACGCCATGACTGATGACACCCAACCAGAGAGCCGAGCGTGAGCCTCTGCGTCATCATTTCTAAAGTCCTCCGTTTTGACCCGTCTATACTAAAACGCCCTCCGGAGATTCAAAACGGAAAACGGGGTCGGCAGCGTTTCTAAACTTCTCCGTTTTAGGTCTTCGTTTTTGCTGTTTTAGTGTGGACGGGAGGTGCAAACGTAGCAAAAGGTCTGTGTTTCTAAACTAAAATGTAGTAGTGTGGATGGGGTTGTGCAAAATGCTGCATTCAAGAATTGGCTCTCTTTAAAAAATAAAATCGATTTTACATTTAAGTGGCCACACCCCACAGGAATATGAATTATAATTTGAATTACAAGAGGAATTTAATGAATTGCAATTCATCTATCTATATCCATCCAAACGTCCATCCATCATCTGACTTTCAAACAAGACTTTTTCAAACCAAGAACTAACGTTTGTCTCGCCAAACATAGCTGTTCTAGTTTAAAAAAAACAACAGTTATGTAAATTTCTTTACATTTCAATTAATTTATATTCCAACTATATTACCTTAAATTCAATTTCTACATTCTGTCTGCTACCTAAGTTAATTGTAATTTAAAATGCATTCTCAATTCAGTTTTGAATTCCACACAACCCTAGTCTAAATTTGGTTCAAACCAACAAAAGTAAAAGAATATATTATATTTTAAATAGCAGGCAGGCTAAAGAAACAATGTTCTGCCTTACCCCAAATAATGTCTTCCATAGCATACATTGGTTTTTGGCATCAATCCTGAACCTAATTTGTCCAATTAAAATGAACAGATATCATTTTACCCATACATTATCCAAATATGCCAATATCAGCATTCATCAAGCAAGTATAAAGTTCTCTCTATATAAATAATTACACTAATAAAATCAACCACAACCATGTCTGGCAAAATCTGCCAGCACAATGACATGCAATATCGCCTGCGGTTCTTTTACAGGATTGCATCATATTCAAACCACACAGGGCTCATGGGTCAGAGCTGCTGGCAGCTGTTTGAGACTGTTAGGATTCTGCTCACGATGTTTTAGGGGTCTAGAGGCTAACCATCAATCGCCCTGCGACATGCGTTTTTTCTCCAATGTGGAGCTCAGTTCCTCTGCTGAAGTCTGTAAGTTGCTGGCTGTGCAGATCTAATTTATGGCAAATATATTCAGCCGAAAGAGATGCATTTGCATCTAGCTGAATACTAACAGAAAAAAGAAGGCAGAAAGGAATGAAAAAAATGACACTAGTGACTTCATAGGCACTTCACATATGTAGCACTGCAGGATACGAAGAGACATGCGGAGTGAAGAGAGTTATTACTGTTTGACAAAACCATGTGGAAGATCAAAGACGAGTACAAAAATACAGTTGTCATACAAAACAGATAAACCCACAGGCCTCACAACAACAGGACACATCTTCTGCATTGATTGAGAATTGGTGTCTAGGCACATAATGAATTTAAAGGGAACTACTGGGTTGGAGCAAATCTACGGCACCCGGTTCATTCCTTTGTGGTATCGCATATAAGAATCGCACTTTTCAACTGCCACTCAGGTGTGAAGTACAGTAAGTATTATTACTTTGATAACACAAGAGCCTCAACAGCTGATTTGAATGGTTCGAAAGAACTGTAAAACATTTGAGGATTTAAAATAGAGAAAATAACATAATAACTTCAAGAACAAAATCATACATCCAAAAACTTATTTTCAAAGTGCAAAGGCAAATTTGAAAAAAAGAGAGATATTTTGCATGCTTATTGTACGTATAGTAAATCCATCAACTCAAATCACTTACTTAAAATCTAAAATTCATTTAACTTCTCATATTTTCCTCAAAACTTGAATAACTTTTTTCCTGTGGAACACAATGTCTCTTTTCTATACAAAAAATAATGCATGGAGATCCAGCAAAAAAACAAAACAAATATAGTTAGGTTGTGATCCACTTGCACCCCTAACAGCAAAGATATAATATATATACTATAATGTATATAATATATAAAAATATAATGTATAAAATAAGTGAATAACTCCTTTGACTACAACAAAGTAGTAAAAGGCACTTGGGTCCTGGTTCAAATGGTTCTATGAATTGTTTTAGTGAATCAGTTAACTGAAAACCATTTGAATAAACAGTTCAACTAAAATGAATCGCAGTAAGTGTATTAAAACACAAAGTTCAGTGTAGTGTTATCAAAAATATTTACAACAAAGTGAGGTTTTTTTGTTTTTGTCCGAATGAACAATCAACTTGATTCTATATCTTATCATATGCTTACTCTCATTTAACATTAAAGATTTTAACTTAAATATAATTTGCTTAATGAGGCCCTCAATGCTCCTTCTATATAGTTTCTAATTCTACGTAGTAGAATTTTTTTTCTAGAATTAAACTTTTTAGAGTTTTTCTTTTAATGGGGCCATTCAAATGACTTTATATTTATCTAAACCCGTGACAGTAATGACACCCTAAACTACACTGAAGTAAAAGTAAATTGGCCCCTTCAAGAGCTGGAGTCCCTGAAGAGAAAATGACTCGGGTCGTCTGCAAAGTAGCATGAATTTCAACCACAGTTTGAGGACACGGACTAAAGACAGGAGGTCTTTCTGGGAAGTGTGAGGTCCCTTTGATACACATCTCACTGAGGTGAATGGCTGATGTGTTGGGGTGAGTCAGACTTGCCACTTGTTTGACTAAACCTTTATGGGAGATTCAGACAGACCTGGGGTATGAGGGGAAGTCAAGTATGTGTATGGTTGAGTGTGGCAGCCGTGGACGTCCTTTCAGTCGCAAAGCCACACTTCAGTGAAAACTGAATGGCAAACACAGCTCACAGGAAAGCACACACCCTCCTCATCCATCGCACACAGCACCACTGTGTTGCTCAGCTCTACCACTACCCTGAAACTGCTCTACAACTGCAGTCTCCCTCTGGCATATCGGAGCTCTTAGGCCTGTTTCACACAACACGCATAAGTAGCATGCAAGTGAAGCGGCAGTGTGACTGCAACAGCAGGTTCTCATGATTTCACACTGACAGGGTTTCTTCTGTGTAACAGACGTGATTTCTGGGTTACTACATTGAGTGTGGATTGTATAATGTCCTTACATTATAACATGTTTGTAAGGGGCTGGCCATTGACAACTATTAAAAAATTGATCGTTGTGAAATCGAATTTACATTAGGAGTAAGAATCACATTTATATCCACATGGTAATAAATCTACATAGAATGAATCCCAAACCCAGAGTAAAGATAAACTGCAGAAAAAAAGTATTTTAGTTTTATTTCCCAGGTAAAATATCTTTCAAACAAGATATATTTGCTTGAGCAGCAACACTGCATAAGATAGTGAGAGCTGTTTTAAGAGAAACACTACTTGTACACTACTGTTCAAAAAAGTCGCTTATGCTCAGCAAGGCTGCATTTATTTAACAAAAAATAAAGCAAAAACAGTAATTGTGAAATATAATTACAAATTAAAATAACTATTGTAATATTGTTTGATTTATATTATTCCTGTGATGTCAAAGCTGGATTTTCAGCATCATTACTTCAGTCTTCAGTGTCACAAGATCCTTCAGAAATCATTATCATATGATGATTTGCTGCACAAGAAACATTTATCGTCATTATCACAGATAAAAACTGTTGTTCTGCTTAATAAATTTGTGGCAGCCAGGATGATTCAGGATTATTTGAGGAATCGAAAGTTCAAAAGAATAACATTTATTTTATATTTTCTAAAAGTCTTTCCTGTCATTTAAAGTCATAAAATCAATTTAATGCATCCTTTCTGAAAAAAAAGATATACATTTTAAAATCTTACAGACCTTCAACTTTTAAACGGTAGTGTATCATTAATATACAAACTGTATATTGTCTTGCTACACAAGCAGATTTTTGTTTTTTTTAAGTATAAACAATTAAAATAAAAAAACAGTGGAAAAAATTGCCAATGCAGTAAGACAAAATAGTTATATTCAGAATACAACACCGCAGTGCTTACGCAGCAAGTGTGAATGTTGTAACCTATTAATATGAGTGTTCTCAGGTGCGAAACATGCCTTAAACGGAGGAGAAAAGATGTAGATAGTAAACAGACAGCAAAAAGGGGGTTGTATGATACACGCATTCTTTTAAAACTCTGCTATTCACCATTTAAATTTCATCTGGCTCGGTTCAATTGCGGAATCCTCAATTCACTCCAACAGTAGCTTCTGACTATTGTAATCTCCTCAACACAAGGCTGAAATCTCTCTGAGAGCTAAACACACACATATTCCCATACTCAAAAATGCTAGATAGAGCGTGAACAGAATGGGATCTCGAGGCGTGTTAGCACAGCCTTGACTTCGGTAGTTAGCCTGTAGCTTGCTAGATTCTCCCTAAGCTATTCTATAAAAAATGTTTTTGTTTGTAGTAGATTCTAAATGATAGGTTTACAGTTTGTGAGAACCAGACTGTGTAGATGAGAGTGGGGTAAGCTCTGCCACCTTTTCTAAGGTTGTCTACAGTGTAATACTAAAACTTTACAGGGGAAAAAAGTGATGCATTGACGCATTTTGATCAACGTTATTGGTTAACTTGGTGAAGCTGAGGAGAATTAATGGGGAAATATGTGAATAATGGGGAAATAGGTTTCAAATAAAAATATTCTATGAATATAAACAAATGAAACATTTATGTTTAGATTTTATTTTGCTGCACACTATTCACATTTTCATATATCAGCCAAAATGGGTTTCATACTGAATATTTGAACATACTTTATCCCAAAGCTACCATTCTGGCAAAAATGGTTTATTTAATAATTTATGTTTAGCTAAATCATTTGCATGACTTTATAAATTAGAGACTGTCTAATGGGTATTATTAATGTCTACACTTGAAAAAGGAATACATTTGATTTTTTATAAGATTTAACTGATATAAGATTTCTATAAGAATATTTATGGATGTAATGATAAACTATGATTTGACTTTTTTTTTTTCATTCAACAATGCAATTCTGACCAAGTGTGACTTAGTCACGTGCGACTTATTTTCTGTAAAATACATTTTATATATTAAATACATACGACAACACTTGATTGATTAATACTTTCTCTTCTATTCTATATCTATTATCTTTTAAAAAATAAAAAAAAATAACAAAAAAGGTCACAGCACTTGCATATTGTTGTCCTATTGTTAGTTTATCTGCTTCCATTGTTCTCATTTGTAAGTCGCTTTGGATAAGAGCATCTGCTAAATGGATAAATGCAAGTGTAAATACACGGTAGCCATCTGACAGATATGATGGGAGGACAATTAAAGAAGAGCACAGCTGTAACACAAAAACACATCCAGTAAACAAACTCTTACATGGTTACACTCCTGCTTCACATGACACTAAAGACACATCCTGGGGTCTGGTTGTACTTGGTAAGCTTTCGATATTAAAAAGACTAACTCCACCTACCACTGTTTCGATTCTTGCGGTTGGATTTGCCGCCAAGCAGCATCTTCAGACTGTTCCTGAACATGACTGCACAGCTCTGGACTGGGCTATAGAGAAATCTGCAGAGAGAGGGGAAAAATACAGCACTTTGAGAAACACAAGAAAAAAAAAATCTGAATAAACTAATGAAAACACCATGTACCTGCCCTGTATAAATAGAATTAATAAAAAAAATGATATATGCCTTTTTAGTAGACCATTTCTACCACTAATAAAAAAGATGCTGCGCAAACATTGAGCAACAAAACAGTTGCCACTATGTTTTAACCTATAAAAAAACAGATCTGTAACACCACCCCACAAATCACTTTCTAGCCCCTTTACTTATCAACACTGATTCCCACAACGTGTGATCTCTTTAAAAATGCAGCTCGACTGGTGATGTTCGCCGCACATTGTCTCTGAAGTCTAGACAAAGAGTTATTGAGGGGATTTTTGGAAGCCTGTGATATGTTTCAGGTATACAGAGCCTTCAGCCTGCTGAAACACCACAGCTGATAATGAGTTTTATTCGTGGGATTCGTCATTCTTCACTGGATTATTTTAGGTCTCACTCAACACCCACATTACGGAGGGATCACACCCTGATGCTGCTAATTACCACTTCATGTATGAGCTCTGTGTGTGTGTGTGTGTGTGTGTGTGTGTGTGTGTGTGTGTGTGTGTGTGTGTGTGTGTGTGTGTGTGTGTGTGTGTGTGTGTGTGTGTGTGTGTGTGTGTGTGTGTGTGTGTGTATATATGTGTGAAAGAGCACAAGATAGAGACACTCTGTTCTGATACTGGTGATGTTGGAAGTGGATTTCAATGAAATGACTTCTTTGGTGGGTCTTTCTGCAGCTGAATTCATATAAAGAGCACACATGTGTTGGAGAATAGAATAGAATGTTGGGAATTGACATCTAGCGGTTAGTTCAACCTCTCAAAATGAGCTAAGCACCCGTGCAAGTGACATGTTTGAATACAGTTTGCAACATTTCCTGATCCTTTTTTTTGGCAAAAAAGACCTGACTCATAATAAAGAACACAACAGATTATGTAAGGTAGTCTAGCAAAGCAGTAGTCCACAAAACAAGTACTTATGGAACACGTTTAGTCACGTTTCACAAAAATAAATTTGTTTGATTTTCTAAAACAATACATATACTACCGGTACTAAAAAATAAAATAAAATAAACGGCAACAACAAAGAGGTTATCAAAAAGTGGTAAATGTAGAAAGAAAAAAAGAATTTAAGACTAACTGGTTAATTGGTAAAATAACTGCAAAAAATATATCAGAAAAGTTAGAGAAATGCTTCAGTGTCATTTGATGACAGATGCCACATGGTTTCTTAGCTAGATAGACAGAAAGATACATCGAGAGACAGGTAGAACTATAAATACAGAGATAGACAGAACGACAAACATATGTACGTCGTACGTACATACGTACATAGAGGGATAGATAGAATGATACATAGAGAAATAGACAGAACAAAACAGACAGATAGAGATAGATAGATAAAGAGAGAGAGATAGATAGAGATAAAGAGAGAGAGAGATAGAGATAAAGAGAGATAGAGAGACAGACATGAACTTTGAATCCACTGCACTCAATATATGCACTCTATAGCATGTTTCTTCTTCATTTTGAAATATTAATCTGGGCCTCCACACCTTCAGAAGTGATCTTGGCTGAGGTCACACACAAATGAGAAACACATGTCCTAGTGGGGGATTGAGTGTATGTGCACACATGTATTTCAAATCAGCATCGACGGGCAGATATCCTTCTTGGTGCATGTTTACTACTAATATGCTGGAAACACATTTCGCTGAAAGCAATAAGTATGTGAAAGTAACTCAGTTTGAGGGGGGGGGGGGGGGGGGGGGGGGTTAGGGGGGCAAATATTTAAATAGTATTGAAGAGAATGTCAAAAAATTAGCTTAAACCATTTTGGTAACTTTGTCTGAACTTAACCTGCATACTTAACGTCCCTGTCGCCCCCTCTCACTCCTGCTGCATCTGCCTGATCATGAAAAAAAAAAAGTATCTTCACCTGCTAGAAACCAAAGGCGAAGGAGCTAGAAATGTTAAAACGTTAACACTGCCGTACAACTGAGGTCAAGCTATTCAAGTCAGAGAAAATGCTAAATAAAATGCAACCAATGCAGGAAAACCTCCCCCCCCCCCCTCCCTCCCAAAAAAATCACATAATCTGAGATTCAAATATAGGACCTCTTTCACTTTACGCAACAGTACTACCTCTAGAACTACTAAGCACTCTCAAATGAGTGAGCTCACATTTAAATGTAGATTTATTTATTGCATAATGTGCTTGATTGGTGTACAAAGAGCACCAGATGAGAACCCTTAAAGTTTGGGGACCAAATGAGCAGTTTGAGCACTGCTATCCACACAAGATCTGAATTAATATTTCCCAAAGTACGCTAAAAATAAGAATGTGCTATCATGATACAATTTTATAACATGGTAGACTATTCCTATTGGAGCTGCTTTATTCCTGAGTTTCAGTTTTTCCCATTCCAGTCATTTTTTAAATTTAATTTAACACAAACGTTAAACTTGTTATCAATGGTGCACCAGACATACAAGGTAGAAAAAAAGTCAAGACAAGATGGATAGAGAGCAAAAAAGGGAGTGCAACAGTTTCTGAATAAAGATGTGAGAGGAGAAACAGGATGACCTTATCCTGAAGCTGTGCTTCTGTCAGCTGATGAAGAACAGAGACGACGTAACTCAACGTAGCGAGGTTTGCTGCTGTTAGCAGAGTGAACGGTGCCTAAGCATGAGAGTGACGAGACTAACGTTATTTCCCCAAAGCAGTCTCTCATACTTGGACATGCGCTTTAATGAGGTCCTGATGTCTGTAGAAAAGCTGACACGCAATCTAATGAGAGACTTTGATTGAAAGTTGGGAAAGTGAAAAATGGCATCTGCAATGAAGCAGTAGAAGGATGTATCAATCTTTTTTTTTTAATAATGCTGAAAAACTGAGGACAGCTACCAATGCTGGAAATCTTCCCTTCTGCAACAGCTCTCAAACTTCGGTCAGTTACGAAACATGCGAGGACCGATAGCGTTTCAAGTTACCATTAAATTCAAACTTTTGTGATTCTCTTCAAGTAAGATAACTGAATATGGATGAATACAAATGAGACTTAAACCAACTAAAACACAGCATCAAAAACATACAAGCATTAAATAAACAAAAACAAAAATAACATTGTTTGACATTGTGGAAACATTTTTAAAACAAATAAACAAACAAATTACGGACGCATCGATATGAAAATATTGGCCGATAACGATAATTCTTTATATTTGAAAACAGATATATTGGCCAATAAATCTAAATCCAAATTTTTAAATAATTTTTGAGAGCCTGATTACAAAAACATAAGTCTTACCATTATATCCATGTCCCAAGCTCACAATTATAATGATGTTCTCATTATAATTTTATGTAGCCTATATGACAGAATTGCACATGTTGCACTTAATTGGATTTTCCTTTTTTGAAGTGATTCCAATCATATTTTAAGCAATTCAAAAACCATCATGGTGAACAGTGTGCATCTTAAATGTCTCAACTGGAGGAAATAATACATTATTTATCGGCTTTAATATATCGGCCAAATTTTCTTATCGGGCCGACATGAAAATGAACATGTATAGCTGATACCGATATTTTTGATACGGTTTTTGAAACAAACAAACAAACAAACAAACAAACATCGTTTTACATTGTGTTGCCAAAAATCTTGGGAACACAATGGCAATTTTTTTAGGGTTTCATACTACATTCATTTAAACATTGTCAGTATTAATGAACTGTGTTTATGCTAAATCAAAAACTGTTTGAAACTAGTTTGAGGCGTTAGGTTTGGTTTGAAGGCACGTTCACACCGAGAACAATTATACCTATAACGATTACTATATTAGTGTCCACAGACACGCATAACATCATTCTGTTTACATTAATGTCAATGTTTTTTATCATTCATCAGCTGACCAAAATAAATGACAGTGATTCCAACGATATTGTTCACTTGCACCGTTATCGTTATAGTTGTGGTGTGAACTCTATTCTTTTAACTCTTCGGGGTCGCCGATCACGCCGGCGTGATCAAGTTACATGACCAGTTTAAGACGTCGAAGCATAAAAACAAAGTCACATTGAGCGCTGCCGTCCACTTCTGTCGAAAGTGCTGGCTTGAAATTCTATTTTACTTTTTGTTTTGTGTTGATAGACCAAGTAAAAACGGAGATATGATCATTTAAACTTTATATAAAAAAATACTGACGCGTTCGTAAAAGAACGCAAGATGGGATGCGACAGGCGTTGCATTTATTCTAATAACTTCGTCGGTTTTTGTCATAAAACAAAACGGAGAAAAATGTGTGAATCTGCTGACTCTGCTATTCAGGCTGCACATTTTAGGGAATGGAGGAGGAGCCAACTGAGCTAAGACGCAAAATTGAAAGGCAGAGGATTTACGGAGTTGATAAAGATAGACATATATACGTTATATATATAGAGAGAGATTATTGCTAGTTTTTGGAAGAGTTTGAGTAGATTTTGAGAGTAGTTTAGGAGTAGTGTAGATAGTTTAGGTAGTTTAGGAGTAGTTTAGGTAGTTTAGGAGTAGATTTAGCTAAACTGTTTTGAGGAGAGGCACAGATAAAAAATAAAAATAAAAAACACCTGATATTTGCTGTAAATAGTTGTATGTATAATTTGATTTTGTGTTCATTTTACCTATTGTATGGTATATTTGCACTATTGAGGAACCCCTCTTACTCAAGGAATGAAATCCCTGTAATGTAGATATCTGTGTAATTGTACATGAATTGTTTTGTAGAGTTTCTAAGCAAAAAAGAAAAGAAAAAACGCCTATTGCCACACCTGCTTTTTGCTGCATATAGTTTAATTTTATCTCAATTTTAAATTTTTTATGTTGTATTTGCACTATTTGCGAACCCTCATACTCTGGGAATGCAAGGCCTTAAATATAGCTCTCTGAATAATTGTGTGCACAACATTTTTTAAAAAGTGGCTGAGCTAAAAAGAAAGAAAAAAAGCCTATGGCTACACACGCTTTTTTTTGTAAATCATATTTTTTTTGTATTTAGGTTGATTATATCTGAATTGTACCTTTATATGTTGACATTTACAACTTGTGTTTACATTTTAAACCTTTTAAAATGCTTCATTGAGCATGTTTGTGTTTTTTGTAGTAGAAAAGCTATAATTTTTCTATTCGGATTTTGTGTTTTTTGTGTGATTTTGGGTCCAGTATGTTGATAGAGTACATCAAAGTGAAAAACTAATTGTCTGATCATATAGGTGATGTTGTGCTGAAAAAAATTATACCAAATATTGGTATGGTAAACATTTTTTTATGTTGCAAAATTTAAAAAAAATAAAAGTACTCAAAAACGGCCAAAATAGCCCAAGACTCCGAAGGGTTAAACTCTATTCGTTTTAGAACTATATCTTTATCGTTATAGTTATGGTCCTTGGTGTGAACGGCCTTAAGGCATAATCTTCATCAAGAGAGCTGTGTGTCTGGTTCTGAGGTCTGTGTTGACAGAGGCTGTAAGTGCTTGTAGGAGAGAAGGGATGAATATGATTTAGCTGTGCTTTGCTTTATCTCTTTGACATTTGTCTGAGAGCTAAACAATAGCAGTAAGATGAATGACACACTCCAAGAGTGCCAGAAATCGGACGGCCCCGGCATGCCAAAGCCAAATGTTCAGCTTTGTTGTGTGTGTCCACTGTTAATCCCGCCTAGCTGAGGGGGGCCTGAGTGAGATTGTCCAACTGGATTACTAGGACAAGGAGGGTTGACAACACAGAGTGGGACAGACAAACTAACAAAGATTACAAAAAAATTTGGAGGAAAAAAAGCCCCTTAGGGGAAAGAGTTCATCCCGGGGTTACAGTCACACATACACACATATTCAATAATTCATACTCTTAATAATTCATCTGTCCACACAATAAAAAGCACTATAGTACAACCATACTAGTTTGGACATGGTATCACTCACGGTAACTGATTTCTATTTAAATATCATGGTATTTGAATATGTTAAAGGGGTCAAATAATGGTACATGAGCTTTTACAAGTTGATTTTACTGCAATGTGTGTTGGCAGTGCCTGTACACAACCATCATTTAATGATAAAAATCCATCCAGTGTTTTTGTTTTATTCTCCTTAGGGATCGTTCGGTATTTATGGAAAGGACCACCGGAGGAAAATAGGGGAGGGTCATGACTCATGTCTTTTTATTCTTTGTTGAGGGGAGGGTCATTCAACTTTTTTTTTGTCTAGGGGGAGGGTCACCCAACTTTTGTATTCATGAAAACAGCAAAATTTCAAAGTGGCTTGTTTGGTGAATATTTTTTATATGTAGCTTTATGTAGCTCTCGTTCTCGGTCCCCCATCGCTATCAGATGGGTCTGACCCAACAAAAATCCAGTTTGGTGCTGTCTGACAGTGCGCGCGCACTTCAGTACGCGCTCAGAAAAAGTGCATCATGTACAGAACGCCAATGAAATGTTTACCCGGCATAGCTTTAAAGCACGAGCAAATAATGAACTTTTGTGATTGCGAATAAGTGCAGAGTCCTGTGAGTGTAACTCTACCGCAGCATTAACATGTGATATGAATGTACGTTGAGTGTATTGGAGCTGAGGCGACAGAACTAGCCTACAGCTGATAGAATGTGCGCTGTACGATACTATTTTAGTTTCCATTCTTATTGTGTTTCCACAACAATGTTAGTGAGTAAATCAAATTGCCACCATAACAGTGGAGTGTGATGTGTTAGACGTAGGGCTACCACACTTTTAAATTACTATTAGAATTATTTGAAGTTAACATAATAAAATACGCAGACCTACACCAAAAATAATAGTTGTGGATAAATTCTTTAAAATTGGGCAATTCCAGCGTCATGGACGTGACATTTGTAGTCAAAACTTAAAATATAAATTATCAGAAAATGCATTTAATACTGAATCTGTTTATATATCCATATCCCTTAATGAAGGAGTCAAGACATTAGAAAAATATCACTCTACACATGCGTTTTATATTTAATATGAGCGAAATACACATGTGACCTGACACAACAAATCTTTAACTTTTAGGTCGCAAAATATTTTTTAATAATTCTACGAATTAGGCTACACTGCGTAAAACAAAAGTAGGCTAATAACCGGATGTAGAAGGGTCGGCCTCCACAGAACATAAAATATTATTTTTTATTTAATTTTTCGTGTTCGCATTTATGAGGAAAAAAACAATGTTACGGACGTGACAGTTCTCCGTTACAGACATGACCGCTCTGAAAGTGACTTCAGAAAGCACAAAGCCTTTCTTTAAAGTAAATTTAGTTTTTTATTAATTGTATCTTAATTTTAATTAATGTTTCATCAACCAATTGCCTGGATTTAATAAATAAGAAGTAAATATAGTAGAAAATAAATCATCATGACAAGGAGTCGCCGGCGTGTGAACTGGACTCTAGTCTCATAAATGAACCGAAATTCTTTTTTGACAAGCGCAAAGATGTCATGCCTTTTCCAGCAGAGGGTCATGCCTTTTTTCACAATCATTTTGGAGGGTCATAGAAAAATGTATTACTGGCGAAGGGAGGGTCAAGTCTTTTTTGACTACAGATCTCGAAACTCCTCTGGTGGCCCCTTAAATAAATAAAGAACAGTCACTTATATGTATTCCCCTGTCTCAAATCGAGCCGTTTCACCATGTGACGTCACATGGCGTGTGACGCCCCTCCCACGGTTGTTGATTGACAGCAGTGTTTCAACAGAGCCCCGCCATGAGCAAGCTGTCATCGTAGTCCGTCATTGTTGATACACTGGAGCAGAATGGCATCTAAGCGATTGTGTTGTTCTGTTCTTGGGTGCAATAACAAACACAGAAATCATTTTGATGTTCCTAAATTGTTCTGCTGAAGACGCAGTGGCTGAGTTTTGTTTACGATGGAAGTATTCCCTACTATCAACGTAAATGCATTCATGTTTGCACGAATCATTTCTCACCAGACTGCTTTTTAAACGAGGGTCAGTATAAAGCTGGTTTTGCTAAGAAGCTGCTCCTGAAAAAGGAATCGGTACCAACTACTCGTGTTCCTGCTGCACCTCCAGAAGAAGTGAGTATACTGTTTTATTAACCTTTTACGATACATATTAATCTTTGCAAATCGCTTGCTCGCTTCACAATGAATGCGGCAATGTTTACACTCAGGGTACATTACGGCATGTATTCTATGTAACATTACGACGTTCTCAATATAATTCATAATCCCACGTTTATAATGAACAACGCTTTATGGTTATTGTGTTATTAAAAACTATGTACTCAGGTGTTACAGTTAACGTGCTAACACTAAGTTACACCTGGTTTACTTGTATGTTACTGATTAAGAAGTAATGTAAAAAAAACAGTTATAACTGCATGAAGAGAAATGGTAACACAATACCGGCACAATACTGTTTACATCTTGCAAATGCATGATTCAAGACTATTAATGCTGTAATTGATGTTATCTGATCTCTTATTTTTGCTTTTTATTTTTGATTAACATAAAACATTTTCGTACTGCACTAAACATAAACATACAACAAATTCTTAGGTATCCTTCAACTACTGCTAGAATCATTACTGACATGACAGGACATGTTTCAGTCACGATAGTTGTACCGAACACTGAGATAACGTTACGCATCACTGACAAGCTTACATTCACCAAAAAAAAGTTTTTCAACATAAATCTGTCAACGAACTAACCTATAACTTACAGTAAACACATATCGTTTGTATCCCACTACTCTACCCTGACAGTACATACAATAGATCAAAGTGACATTACGTTAACCAACCATTCAGAAACATCCTGTTTGAGCTTTAATGGTCGAACTTCGGGGCCGTCATCTTGTTCCGGGTCCGACTCCGGTTCAAATTGGTATGGCAACACTACAGATGTGTCCTCAGAGACTCCCGCTTCCATTCTTTCGCCAAAATTTACCATCAACTGTTGTCAAGGCGACACTCCACGTGCGTTGTGTCAAAAACGCCCCAAAGAACAGAAGGGCGGAGTCAGCAAGCTCATTATCATTTAAAGGCATATACACTGAAACGGCGTGCTGAAAACAGAGCTGTTTTTGACCATGTAAAATTTGTGTTTTCTTAAAATACTAATGAGAATTTTTAATAAAAGTATATTATAAAGTTTTAATTTAGACCTAAAGATTCATATTAACTTGTACAAAAACGGCATTATATGACCCCTTTAATTATTCGCTATGAAAAATGGGTAACACATGAAAAGCAGTAACAGCAGTGTGACATGGTGTTATAATTAATTCAAAACTATAAAAAGCTGATTTTTCTGTTTATTATTATAAATGATTATTTAGAGTTTGTGACAAATTGAGTGAACACACTGCAGCACATTCAAGTAAACTGCACAAAACTGGTGAAAGAAAAAATGGTGACAAAAATAAATTATAAACAGACACAGCATTTACAGTAAATTACAGTATACAGTTTATCTTATCTGAATTTGGTAACATATAACATATAATAATAGACGTACATTATTTGTCAACCAAAGGACCAAAGTATTACCATTTGAATCAATCAGTGCACCGGTTCTGCCTCAGGTCCTTGTTTTGTAAGTGATATATGCACACATCATTTACCTGTTCATGAGGTAGAGTCAGTCCACAGGCCATCTACCTCATGAACAGTTAAATGCCCCCACTGGGCAATAAACATGTGCAATACAAAACACTATTTATACTTATTTTTTTATTTAGCACACCATACCTCTTATATACATTCCCTTACATTTGTATAGGCTATAAACCTACCTGTACACACATTGTCTATTATGAATATAGTGTATTTTTAAATTTAAATTCTCTGACACAGAGACAAATTCCTTGTATGTGTAAACATACTTAGCAATAAAGCTCATTTTGATTCTGACTCTGACCTAGCATTTAACATCAGGTAATGACTCACTGGACTACAGATCAACAAGTGTTTCTGAAACACCTGAAGTTTCATTATGAACAAATAAGCCATTAGCAATCAGATCAGCCTACAGAACATAGCCGGCTGAAATCTCAAAGGCGTATAGCATCAAAACAGAGAGATTTACATGCTCTATCAGCTATAAAATCTTCCTCATCAAACTGAAGACTGTCTTAACTTCGCAATCAGTTAGGAAACAGCCTGTGTTATCAGAGTCAAAGCAGCCTGAAGCAGGAATACTGGCTTCCTTAATTCCCTGTTAAACACAGACTGTCTAAAGGTATCCTGCCACAAGACATCAGCCTGCATCACGATGATGGAATCTTCCGGACTGATGGGCCACAGCAGGAGGGATGTCAAGTTAGTTGCAGACATGGAAGTCTGGCTGGGAGCAGCAGCTCGTAAATGACAGCCATTTTCTTACTGCACTCGGTAGGTTGTTGAAAATACTGCTGCTACAATTCATGGAGGTAGGTGGGTGTGCTGAGTTGCTTTTAGTAGCAGGCAACAAATTGTTACTAATAATCTAAAATGCTAACGGAAACGGTGCTTGCTCTTTTCAATTTAACTGCATGATATTCCAGATAGCAGTAGCGGTCAGAAATTGATCCATTAGTGGCACCAAACAAATGTTTACATATAGATTACATATAGGTTTTATAAACACTGCCATTAGGGATGGACGGATTAATTTATCCGTCATATAAAAATACTGATCTGTATTTAGAATGAAAAATAATGCAAATATGCACATTTATGCTATGCCGTATAATAATGGGTTCGTGTGTGTTAAAAAGTGTTTAAATTAAAGTCAATTATTATGTGAAATTGTTGTTATTAAATGATAAAAACAGAAATCTGATCATTTGCATTTTTCACTGTATATTAAATGTAAAAAATTCTGGCTTTAAAGTATAACATAATAACTTTATTACAAAAAATATTTTAAATGATTTAAAATAAATAAATAAGAATCCATTTAGAATAAATCAAATTTTAAAATAAATACAAAATATTTAAAAATAAATAAAACCATTTAATATATATAACAAATATAGGCCTAATCAAAATAAATCAAATACATTTCAAATAACTAAAAATATGTTATAAATAAATAAAACAATATTTTTCTAAATGTATAAATAACAACAAAAAAACTCTTTTTAAAAACAAATAAAAACATTAACAAACATTTAATGAAAACGGATGGATGGATGGATGGATGGATAATATAATGATCTAGACCAGCTGTTCTCAATCCTGCCCTGGGAACCCACAGCTCTGCACAGGTTGTATGTCTCCCTCATTTATCACACCTGATTCAGATCATCAGCTCGTTAGGAAAGAGCTCTACGAACTGAACTGGGTGTGTCAGATAAAGGAGACATATAAAATGTGCAGAGCTGTGGGTCCCCAAGACCAGGATTGAGAACCACTGATCTAGACAGCAAGAAAAATCTAAAGAACCAAAAACAATCGGTGTGTTTAAGTCAAGTATCTCTTCTCAAGCCCTAAACATGACTTTTCCAAATGTCACACTGTTACTGGAGAGCTACTGCAGGCTTATAAAACTCGCTGGCCTGAGCCACCGTTTTGAGGTTGATGGATTCAACAGGAGCGTGAATGACTAAGAGCCAAGAGCCGCAGAGCTTTATATTTTATACAGTCTCTCCCTTTGACTAATGCCTCCCACAGCGTAGTGTTACAGGAATCGCACACTGTTTGTTTTCTGCTGCTCTACAAAGCCAATGAACAGTGAGCTTGTCGAGAAGGGGGGTGACAGGGTTGCCGTCTCGTGACTACGAGGTTTGAGTCGTGTGCAATGAAACAAAACACTCTCATACATACAGAAAAAGAACAAAGAATGGAAGATAGGTAAGAATACAGTACAAATAAATACAGCACATTCCCAGAATATGACAGCATATACAAAAACACACTGGGGTCAGAGGACATTTCAGTAGTGCCATTTGTGTGTTATTCGCACAAATTGTCTGTGTTCCTTAACGAAAACAGCTTAAGACTTACAGAGGGAGACAAACGTGTACGTTTGACCTGAGATTTCTCTTTCCTTGAGAGAAAACATCAGACAGAGCGAGGGAGGAAATGCAGTTAAACCCCCTGCACACACGTGGCCACACAAAGAGCTATGCAAACACACAGCGCCTTCCCTTTGTCCGTATCACTTCCTCTCCAAATACAACACAGCCGTTCTAAAATGTTTTGCAGAAACTTGAAGTGTGTATGTGTTTATAAACTGCACAGAGGAGTTTGATTTTTTTAATTATCTTTTTGAGCCCATCTACTGATGCTTCCTGATCCTAATCTACTGGGATAAGGGACTTTTACACAGCATTAGACCCACATCGATTCTGGAAAATCAGCATAAAGACATTAAAACTGATTCAAACAAAGAACTGTCTATTAAGACAGGAAGGGGTTACTTGATTGTCACGTACAAAACACGAAAGACTAATTCACCCCTGGTTCCATCAAGATTTTCCTAAGGGGTTTTATAATGGGCTTTTTTAATTTAAGAGTAAAATAAGGGTTGAGGTAAACATAATGAAAACTTGTTTTGTTCTGCAATGCAAAAAAAAAAATTTTATTCCACTTACTTATTAGAAACATTTGCAGTTCCGATATTGGTGCGTGCAATTTACATTGTAGAGCAAAATATTCAAGAATCATCAAGTTATCTTTATCACAACCCTCATTTTACTCATAAATAAACCCCATTATAAAACTCCTTCAAAAAATCTTGAGGGAACCTGTGGTGAATTATTCTTCTGGGTTTTGACGTCATCCCCGCACCAGTCGATTTATTCTTTGCGTTAACAGAACTTATAGACCCTACAAGTCCCATCTGTACGAACTGAATTAGTAAAACAAGCTTTTCAGTATGCCGCACTCAGTGATTGAAACACTTTACAAAATGACATGAAGATGTAGACTTGTGCCAATGAGCACTCTGGAATCTTTGATTTGTGAGCTGTTAAAGAATCAAATTGTAAATGTTTTTAAATGTCTCTATTGATATTGTGATGTTTTGTAACTGTAAAATTGTGAGACCTTCTGTAGCTGCTTATCTTGGCCAGGTCACTTCTGAAAAAAGATGTTTAATCTCAAAGTTTTTACCTGGTTAAATAAAAGACAATAAATACATTAAATACATTTTTTTTTTGGTAAATCTGGCAACTAGCTCTTTCTCAGAAGAGCTCATTATAGCAGCTTGAGAACTTGTAAACAACTCCGTTTCAAAACAAACCTGCATTCTCTGATTCTCTGAAATTGTGAAGAAGCCAATGAAATTGTTGTCTGAGGATGGGACGGCTCCCAGGGTAAACAAACATTCGAGAGTCATGCAGGTGTGTCATGTTGCAAACAGAGTAGAATGGTCTGCATTATTCATAGTTCATCTATGGACTTGTGAACAGAGTTTACATGGAGACAACACAGGAAAAAAAAAAAATCAAGCGACCGAGAGTGACAACTCATCTGAACAGACAGAAATATGGCGTGGAATACCATGATAGTCGATAGGGGTGTAACAATACATCGATATGGATTGATGCATCGATGAAACGTCTAACGATACGATGTGACACGTAAAATATCGATATAAGGTACCTTCATTTTGACACTCTCCACATCCTCACATAACGTCAATTCTGCCAAAGCGCGCATTTTTGTTTACTCCCCATACTGTCTGCCAGTGTGTCGTTGTAAGCAGCACGTTAGTGGTGAGGGAAAAGGTCCCTGTATTGCGTGTACGTTAATCACAAAAACAAAGTTTTTTAGGCGTCTATGTCAGCTGAGGAGATTAACGTTAAAAAGACTGCAGAGTGTTTTATTATATATCATAGTAATTACTTTTGTTTAACTCTGAAACATGAAATGTTGAGTTATCTGATTTTGCCAAAAAAAAAACTGGTGGAGTTCTCTGCTTTTGCAAAAAAAAAACTTTTAATACATTAAAAAAAACATACTTTCAATGAACCGTTTGTGAGTTACCTGTATTTTTTTAACTTATTATAACTTATTTAAAACAAACCAGCTGCCGTTTGATTGATATTACTTGGAATGCACAAAACAAAAACAAAAAAACACAAAACATGATTCATGAAATTGAACAAGAACAGAGTTATCTGTTTTTTTGCAAACGGACTCTTCTGTTGTAAATGTCCTAATTGGGAGAGGGTGTGTAATTTTCAAAGAGTTTGATAAAACGTTAATGTTTTATATTTTGGTTGCGTTTGTGAGTTAATAAAAATGTAAATGGTTGTGTAAACTTGCCACATATCTAAATATCGATAAATCAATCGATATTGCCCTGAATCAAATCGAATCGTATCGCAGAATTTTTTTGAGATATCGGCAAATATCGTATCGTTGGCTGAGACAATCGATATATCATATCGTATCGTGATGAACTGTTCGATTTACACCCCTAATAGTCGACCAGGTTTCACCAGCTAACAGCATAGTAACGCTCATCCACCACTACCAATACTAAACAAACAATACTAAACAACCCAAGGCCACCATGGGAATCTGTAAATTCTACATAATGCAATAATTACCAGAAATTAAGCTTTATCTAAACAAATTACAAACCAGTTTCGCTCAAGCAGAAAACCACAAAGAAAGGCAAAGGCCTTGAACAGATTTAATGGAGAGCCTGAAATCAAAGAGTCCACACATCTTCAAAAAGAGCCCTGCTGGTTTGTTCTCGCTGCTTTTCAAAGAATTCCCTGCTTCACTTCTTTCTTTGATTCACACAGTCAAAATAATTGGCCAGAGTCTCCTCGCCTTTCACCGTTGACGTGAAGGGCTTTAAGTTTCTGTGCGAGTTTTGACAGTTCAGAGCATGTACTATAAGGCTTGTTGGTCTGTCTGGAAGCAAACAGCTAAGGGAGGCCATGTGACTTCATACGTATATAATACCATTCAAAGATTTTTTGTTTTGGTTAGTTTTCAAAAACATTTTCAAATAATCTTACCGACCCCAAACTTTTGAATAGCAGTGTGTGTGTGTGTGTGTGTGTGTGCATATATATATGTATATGTATGTATATAATATCTAACACATTTATCTCCCTATATATCTGTCTCACTGCTGGTAAAGATATTTATGGCCATTATATTTGTACATATATATTTTAATTCACCCACTATTGTCAAGTGTGGCAAGAACTTATTTTAGGATCCTAAATGAGAGTAATTTTAAGAGCAAATCTGACACATTATTAATAAAAGAAAAAAGCTGTTTAATTTAGTTATTATGGGAAGAATGTACTACCTCCACTACTGCAGATCTACTTATTACTACTAGAGACTATTTTTACAAAATGGCTAATGACATAATGTTGCACAGAACTTTCTCTTTGTTTTTAGGCTTGAGAATGGAAGTGGTTATAAATTATGCCACTGTTGCCACTGAAAGGAAGGGGAATTTTTGGCTTTGCTGTGAGACAGCTTCCTTTGTTCAGTTTGGAAAATGCTGAGCGGAAGGTCGCTCAGATGTGAATAGCACAAATAATTTAAATGGATCAACCCTTGGCCACAATTACACAGCCGGCAGATTTACAGTGATAACAGGAAAATGATACATCTCAGCTGTTGTTCAGATGAAGTCAGTTCAGTGTTGATTCAGTTCCATTGAAAAAATCATCAATTATTAAATTAGTTCATTTAATCTATAAAGCAGTTCTGCATAAAATTAGGTGATTGTCCTGCTCATACAGCAGCGTCAGTAAAGTCAGACCAATAATATTGTTGAATATTAAGTCTCCCCAACTAAGCAAGCCAGAGGTGACAGTGACAAGGTACCCAAACTCCATCAAGTGACAGAATAGAGAAGAAAAACCTTGGGAGGAACCAGGCTCAGTCGGGGAGCAGTTCTCCTCTGGCCAACAGACGAAGATATGATCTAATATGGTTTCCAATTCATTGAAGGTTAAAAACATTTTCTAATCAGACTGCCAACCCTATGGAGTTGGCGACCGCAGCGCTCACATTAGGTGACAGGAAGTAGAGGAGATACATGAAGTAGGATGAGGGGAGGCTGTAATGTAATTAGGCAGGACGGGCTCATTCTCTTCCAGCTATTCCAGTCGGGTTAGTGGTCCTGAAAACCCATCCTGCATGTGGCAGCACTCCAGTCTACTTTCTCTCAGCTGCCGTGAGGGAACGCAGCCCACTTCCCACTCTAACTGTCAGGGAAATTATGGATCCTGGCAGCACCTTTAGAATACAAATCAGGAGGAAACCAAAGAGTTGGCCGATTGCTGCTTTTCAGAGGTGATGCCATGCAGGGTTGATCTGAGTAACACTGTACGACCTGCTGTTTTACATACCAACACAAACACACAGGTCATTTATTTAAAAAGCACATAGTTGACCAATGTGCTGTATAATTTGTAAATATCTGCAATATCTGCAAAGAGCAAATACACAAAATACTATTATACAACATATATACATCTAACTACTCAGAAAAACAACAAGCTACTAACATATCAGCGAGTAGAAAAAAAGCCACTGTGATACCACTGTGGAGGCAGTTCTAATATGCAAAGGCACACTGTTCCAGAGCTTTGGAGCCAACACTAAAAAAACACCATCACCAGAAATTTTATATCTAGACCTCGGGACAGTCCGGAGTTTCTGGTCAGAGGACCTAGTGATTCTTGATGGTAAGTATAACTGTAACAAATCTGAGAGACTGAATAATCGCCACATACAGGGAGATACAGGTGTACAAACGTGAAGACACAAAGGCGTGCAATCACTCTCTCTAAATCATAAAATGACCAAAAAAAATGACTTGGCTTTTGCCAAAGTTCAAAAGAACTTCAAACGAAGTCTGATCAGACAACAGCATTAATTTGTTTGTCAAATTTTATGGAGTTATCAAATATTACCCATACATTTTTTTTTTTTTTTTTTTTTACCCAGGATTTACCATAAATAAATAAAGGACCTAAATCAATACAGGGGGACCCAGATACATTAGGGAGTGCAAACACAATCTTGGTTTTGCATTGATTTAGATGAATATTAGACAAAAAGATTTTAATAAGACTGTACCCGCCACTCAAGAACATGCTACAACTGATCTCTGAACCAAGCTTAAGTAGATTTGCGATGGCTGTCCGGCAGGAAAGTCATATATATATATATATATATATCAATAATAGCGTGATGGTAGACTACTGTTTAAAAAAAGTGTTGCGTGCGCCATCAAATTGCAGCCAGCCTGGAGCTCCTTCTGAAGGAGTCCTTCCGCGTCAAATCAAAATAGTAATATCACCACCTGGCCCCGCCTTCACAAACACACTTCCCGATGTTATGTTCTCAGTTACTGTTCTCCTGTCTGATTAGAGGACATCTACGCCGGTTCACGCATGCACGCAAGTCCTTCCTCTCCTCCCCGCCGAACGACAGCGATTAGAAATGCGTGAAATGGACTCGCGGTGGTTGAGCACGGTAAAGTTAGTTTTAGGTTCGATATTCACCGGACATTTGTTTTCCCTTTCCACTGTTCTATAAGGGTCGGCAGTCTTACAAAGATATAAAGATAACAAAGACTTCAGGATTAGTTTTAACATTATTTAACCATTGTATATCGATATGAAATATTCATTCAAAATCACCTACGTCCGTTAGTACTGCATATTTGTACCTGAGAATGCTTTGACGCATTCCCACAGCACATGATAGGGAACGTCTGCCAATTCCACCAACTGCGGGAAAAGTAGCCTATAATTTGTATTATTTAATATTAATCTACTTTAGTTTTAACATTTAAAAACAGACGTCTTCAGATTCCAAAGCTTATAGAAGGTTCCTATTGGCAATACTGACTTAGGCTACAGCTTTCCTGGTAGCTTTGAGTAAATAATTCTCCGAAAATGATTCATAAAACATATCAGTTGAGCCTATGTTTACTTTCTGACATGGTTTTAAAGCTACTTCTTATCAATTTTTTTTGGCCTTCAAAAGTCTTAAATTGCAAATATGTAGGTCAGAGAAATCCAAATTTTCCCGGGGGAGCATGCCCCTGAAACCCCCTAACATTTTAAATTTGATTTTAAATTGTGAAAATCATGCTTGCCTTCCATATTGTGGTGTTCAGCAATTTTAACGTAGTATCGTCATCATATCAGTGTAGATGGACCAAAATAAAACCATCAAAATATCAAGTAAATAAGTATTGTGATACTTGGTGTAACAGTGAAACTCTCGTCTCAAAAAGTATTGCTATACCACGATACTCAATATGTTGTCCTATGGCGAGTAATTTTTCCCTGTTGCACCTACAGTACACAAAGTTTAAGGGTTCCCCCACCTGCCACATACACACACGATTCTTGATATTAGTATTTTTTTAAGTATTATTTAAATAATACCCACAGTAATGGTGGACAGACTCAAAAAAAATGGGGAGGAAGGAGAACTGAATATGCCATTTAATCCACTGTGGTGAAATCTTAAGGTTGAGTGCAAATATGTCAGCCATGGCAATTCTGAGAGGCGATAACGACGGTATTCAAATGTAACACTCTAATTAATGCTTCACTAAGCGACAGCAGTTGCATAGCAACAGCAGAATCATCAGGCTCGTGGAAATGGAGGGGGTAAGATTGAGAGCGTTTGAGGGGCTCGGTCAGGATGAATAGACAGATTAGAAACCAGAATGAGATGGACCATTAGCTCCTCCACACCATGTACTGTACTATTATTGCCTTCAGTGCATTAATGTGTGACACTGGGAAGCTCTTTTGTGCTAAAGTCTCCTAAAAAGCATGTTTACACCTGTCCTCGGAGACCAATTGACTGCTGAGGAGTCTTAGTGTTGTTACAGTGCCTAGCATACGTGAACACACCCATTCAAAAGTTGACTAAAAAGAGGAATAAAAATGTATCTTTTGTAAATTGATCTTAATGCCTTCATTTAAAAAATGAGGAAAAATACAACCTTTAAGGTAGGGCTGGGTAAAAATATCAATTCATCAAAGCATTGCAATTATTTGTTTCTCAATTCAATATCGATTCATCAAATCCTATGAATCGATTCAGCCCACCGGCCAGTGGCGGCGCTGTGGGCAACACTCTAGTGAGAGCGTTCAGGGTTGTACAGATGCACTTTACCAAAACAGCAAGACGACGGACAGTAGCTGCACTCCGTTCAAGCCTGCACCACCAACCAGGGACGTCGTTAGGCCTATTTTAGGGGGGCTGAAGCTACCTCAAAATGTTCCTAAGCCCCCCTAAATAATAATAAGAGCAACAATAAGTCTCAGGGAGTCTCCCGTATATTGATAGCGGCTCCCTGATGTCCACAAATTAGTTAAAATCTCCCGAAATCTAGAGCTCGCGAGCTCCAAACCGCATAGCGCGCGCACGACAGAGGAAGAGAGCGAGATACCTTGCGTGTGTGTGCAAATGTGCGCGCGTGTGCCTCACGAAGCGCATTTTTTATGAGTATGCACATTTTGTGTTTCTGTTTACATTTGAATGTATAGGAAGAAATAAATATACGTTCTATTACAGTTACATGCACTTTAGAGGTGAGTTAATAAAGCACCTGTTTGTTACAGTTGTGGTTTGTATTCAACACATGTACAATATTGTACAGTTTGTTCTGCTAAATAAACCATGACTGGAAACATGCTGGGGTCAATTTGTTCTTAAACATTGATAATACTGCAACAATTATTTAAAAATATACTCAGGTACTTAATTACTTGTGCATTTACTAATTATTGAATCGATATCAAAGCTAATAAATCAATATCGAATCGAAATCGAATCGAAGCCTCAAGAATCGAAATCGAATCGAATTGTGAAATTCCTAACAATACCCAGCCCTACTTTAAGGACACCAATTTTCTTTGTGAATAAATAATGTATCGTAATTAAATAAATGTTCTTTCTTAAAATACAGGTTGCATAAGGGACACCCCTATGTTAAATTCCCATAGAGGCAGGCAGTTTTTTTTTATTTTTAAAGGCCAGATGTTTAATGGATCCAGGATACTATGCATCCTGATAAAGTTCCTTTGGCCTTTGGAATTAAAAAAGCCCCACATCATCACATTCCCTTTACCATACCTAAAGACTGGCATGGGGCACTTTCCATAAGATCATCTCTCAATGCAAATTGCAAATTGGCCTTTAAAATTAAAATCTGCCTGCCTCTATGGGAATTTAACATAGGAGTGTCCTGACTTATGTAACCTGTATTTTAAGGAAGAACATTTATTTATTTTTTTTATTCCTATTTTTAGTCAACTTTAGCATGGGTGTGTTCACTTATGCTAGGCACTGTATATGATAGCTTGTGTCTCACCCGCTTCCCTTTCTGTACCTCCACTATCTTGCTATTTGACATTATAAAAATTCATACCCTTATCATTATGAAGCACCCAGGAGTAATTTTATGGATGGTTTCCTGTTCTGAATCTCACAAAACCTGTCAAGATTCATATTACAGTCAAAAAAAATAAATAAACCTGCATCAATGTTTTATACAGATGCTGTTCATATAATTAAAATATCATCAAAAAGTTGATTTATTTCAGTAATTCCATTCAAAAAGTGAAATTTGGCTATTATATTCATTCATTACACACAGGCTGATATATTTCAAATGTTTATTTCATTTAATTGTGATGATTAAAACTGGCAACTAATGAAAATCCCAAATTCAGTATATCCGAAAATTAGAATATTACTTAAGACCAATACAAAAAAAATATTTTTAGAAATGTTGGCCAACTGAAAAGTATGAAAAGTATGTACAGCACTCAATACTTAGTTGGGGCTCCTTTTGCACTGCGCTGGTGTTATGAGAGCCCAGGTTGCTCTGATAGTGGCCTTCGGCTCTCCTGCATTGTTGGGTCTGGCGTATCGCATCTTCCTCTTCACAATACCCCACAGATTTTCTATAGGGTTAAGGTCAGGCGAGTTTGCTGGCCAATTAAGAACAGGGATACCAAAGTCCTTAAACCAGGTACTTGTAGCTTTGGCACTGTGTGCAGGTGCCAAGTCCTGTTGGAAAATGAAATCTGCATCTCCATAAAGTTGGTCAGCAGCAGGAAGCATGAAGTGCTCTAAAACTTCCTGGTAGACGGCTGCGTTGACCTTGGACCTCAGAAAACACTGTGGACCAACACCAGCAGATGACATGGCACCCCAAACTATCACTGACTGTGGAAACTTTACACTGGACTTCAAGCAACGTGGATTCTGTGCCTCTCCTCTCTTCCTCCAGACTCTGGGACCTTTATTTCCAAAGGAAATGCAAAATTTACTTTCATCAGAGAACATAACTTTGGACCACTCAGCAGCAGTCCTGTCCTTTTTGTCTTTAGCCCAGGCGGGACGCTTCTGGAGCTGTGTCTTGTTCAAGAGTGGCTTGACAAGGAATGCGACAGCTGAAACCCATGTCTTGCATACGTCTGTGCGTGGTGGTTCTTGAAGCACTGACTCCAGCTGCAGTCCACTCTTTGTGAATCTCCCCTACGTTTTTGAATGGGTTTTGTTTCGCAATCCTCTCCAGAGTGCGGTTATCCCTATTGCTTGTACACTTTTTTCTACCACATATTTTCCTTCCCTTCACCTCTCTATTAATGTGCTTGGACACAGAGCTCTGTGACCAGCCAGCCTCTTTAGCAATGACTTTTTGTGTCTTGCCATCCTTGTCCAAGTTGTCAATGGTCGTCTTTTGGACTGCTGTCAAGTCTGTAGTCTTCCCCATGATTATGTAGCCTACAGAAGTAGACTGAGAGACCATTTTAAAGGCCTTTGCAGGTGTTTTGAGTTAATTAGCTGATTAGAGTGTGGCATCAGATGTCTTCAATATAGAACCTTTTCACAATATTATAATTTTCTGAGATACTGATTTTGGGGTTTCATTAGTTGTCAGTTATAATCATCAAAATTAAAAGGAATGAACACTTGAAATATATCAGTCTGTGTGTAATGAATGAATATAATATCAAAAATTTTTGAATGGAATTAATGAAATAAATCAACTTTTTGATGATATTCTAATTATATGACCAGCACCTGTATATTTATAAAGAACATTACGCCTATTGTATTTGAATTTTCATGACAACTAAGTCACTTTTCCACCCTATAAGTTCTAATTAACTTAATGTGTCTGGACTTTTTTTTAATTCTCATTCTCAATGATGATTCTCATTAGTATAGGCAAATATGCTAAATTCTCACAGTGCAAGGACATTTTGAATCCTGGGATTAGGTGAAGGAAAGCAAAGAGAAGGTGTTCTGTTTGGTAAGCAGTTTTAGAGGTTAAAACATCTCTCTAGCTTCCTTGTGAACACAAACTCACACACACACAAAAAAAAAAAATCTTTTTTCCTTGGGGTCTGATTTCAGGGTGATGGTCAAAAATAACCTGGTCAGGTGCTGCATTCGATTTCTCATGAATAATCCAGAGACAGGCAGAAATCAACAGACTCAAAGAGACACTGAGGCACTGCTGAGATGAAAATAGCTATTTTAAGAAACCGTGATGATTAAATTATCTTTGGAAATGTAATGATCATCCAGTATCTGCTCAGAATAGATGAATTTATTGAATTTAGGTTTTTATTCATAGTGTATGACCCTTACAATAACTATACCGTAACATTACTAACAGTACAGTACTAACATTGTAAAAGTACAAAGCAGGTTGAAAATAAGCAGTTACACTTTAAGGAGGTAAAAAATAAAGTTGTTCACTCTCCTCTTTTCAAACAAAACAAAACAAGTTTTTGAGTGCTTTTTGATCATGCATTCTTCTCCTTGAAATGGAAGAAAGTGAAGGCATTGTCTCATCTTTACAATGGAGTACAGGGCAGGGATTCTCCAACACTGATGCAAGATCAACTCAAACCTAATTTATTCATGATTATCAGAGCATTAATAAAATGGACCAGAAAGACATCAGCGTATAAGGGTAAACACCTCCAACACTGTCCAAAGCAGCAGTAGTGAATGTGCGCAGCTGGCAGGACATTAAAAAAGCTAACCCGGACTTCCTTTACGTCTTCTGTGAGATCTCAGAGGGCAGGTGCCGCTGGATCGGACACACACCGGCAGGATTTCCTCCTTTGGTCAGGAGTCTGTGCGCTTGTGCATTTCCCTAATAAAGCCTCAGATTTAGACGCATAGAAAAAGATGGACAAGACTCAGATCTGAACCAAATACCCGATTAACTGATTTAATTGCTTTTGTGGGTGAAAGATAAATGCACGCATGGCCACTTTCTATCAGCTGTTTTACTTTGTTAGCGTGCACATTTATCAGAGGGAGTCAAACAATAAAATTACAGTAGCAGGCATGACTGTCGGTTAAAAGTTTGTAATAATTACATTTTTTAAATGTTTTTTGAAAGAAGTCTCTTATGTTCACCAAGGCAGCATTTATTTGATCAAAAATACAATAAAAACAGAATTATTTCAAAACATTATTACAAACTAAAAGAACGGTTTTCTATTTTAATACATCTTAAAATGTAATTTATTCCTGTGATGACAAAGCTGAATTTTCAGCATCATAATCATAATTGTTCCCAATTCTTGGCCAGTAGTGTATACTGAAACCAAGCAGTGGCCTGGTTCTAGTTCAGTAACATTCTTGTGGGTTCATGGTTCACCCACTTTCAGTCTATTGTGCTTTTTCCCTCTGGTCATCCTTCCCACAATGCACTGGTAAAAGGCTGCGGCTTCGACTCGCTTAAAAGCACGCCTGAGGGCAGGTGTTCCTCGCAAAAACCCGCTCGGCAGACGGCCTCGGAGATGCAGGAAAGATTTAGGGCGATCAGTCACCCAGCAATTAATAATACAGAGATACAGAGGGAGAAACCAGCAAATGGACAAACATCAGAATCAATGAATCATGCTGGCCAGACTGACCTAGATTCTCTTTCCAAGCAGTCCTCCGCCTCCTTGTGCTACTTAGAAGGCCATCAATAACATCGGTGCAGCTCTTTAGTACTAAACAATGGACGTTTGGCTCTGAGGAGCACCAGTGGGGGTTTGAAAGAAGACAGGCAGAAGATGTGTGGAGAAACCATGTAAACTCAGACTGTTCATTTCGGTCTGGTAAAACAGTCGAGATAATGCACGACGGGGAACGGACCTGCCGGAGATGCGTGCCGATGCAACGGGTCAAGAATGTTACGCTACTCTAAGCTATGTAAACACAACAGAGGATAGAGTTACATCAAGATGAATGTTATTGTTGAGCGCTGGCAGAAAAAGTACAGTCAGGGCCAAATACATCACCTACATAATCAAAGCTGAATGCATGATTTATGATTGTTCATGCCATCTTGATCATATTTTGTAAATGAGTAAGATGAGTGAAACCTTGGGGTGGAATCCAGTCACACTATGCTGAGGCAATGCAACCCGTTATATACACTTTTAAGCCGTTTGTCTTCTAAAAGAGGCCACGTATAATGCAGGAAAGTAATAGTATCATATTATTATTGGCTCATTGTATTCAACCAAAGAAAAATAACACTTGATTTGCTGTCATTTGGCATTTAATATAAGCCTCTTTTTCATGCATCACATAAGAGAACAGGATAAAAAGATACATGTATCAGATTACTTATTTTTTTTAACATTCCTCATTTTGAATCAAGTTATTGGTTTACTTGCAGACTTGCAAAACAGACCTACAACGAGCTTTGAGGTTGTTCGATGAATATACCTTTCTGTAAAAGCCACAAAACAGTGTGATATGAACTTTTGTTTTAATCATTTAAAAGCCCAATTTCCTAGTGAAGAGCACAGAAGAGCACTACAACAACAACACGCAATTATAACGGCATCGAAAAACAATTGTTGGAATCATTTTCACAACGATTTATTTTCCAGCTGATGAACGATAAAAACAATGACAGCCAATCAGAATCCATCCTGTTTTAAGAGCTTGTGCATTTAAAACGGCAGATGATAAAACTACAGTTTGCGCTTAGAATAAACCGAATGATATCATCCCCTGGTGTGGATGCTAAAATAGTTATTATTGAACAGGCCTTAAGAGTCGCTGTTAACATGGGAACGAGAATTGTCAAAATCATTGCAACTGACAAAATGAGTTCACGATTTGTTCTAAATTTTCAAAGAACTCATTTTTAAATTCAACAGTTGAATTCATACGCAGAATATAAAAATGTACCCTTTTTTTTATTTAATTACTTCATTTGGAAAGATTCATAAGCTGCGTATTTTATTGTTAAAGTGCAAATCCCTATAGAGAAAATTAACGGGGAAAATCCTTACAAAATAAAAAGTCTGCTGAAAAAGTGCATGACTCAAAAAGTAATGAACTAGTATTGCACCGATCATGATTTTTCATGTCCAATTCCAGCTGAATCCGATACCGGTTTCTGATTTTCTTTTTCTTTAAACAAATTTATTTGTGGTTTATTTGCTCTATAACAGGCCAAACTTATTGGATCAAGATTAAAATGCAGTGGTTGCCTTAAATTAAAAATAATAATTATATATATATATATATATATATATGCATGAGCAGTTGTTTTTGATCTGAATTAGATTGCAACTGTACAATTTCGCTTATACACGTAACTTTATACAGAGGTAAGAGGAAAAGAAAATACCATTGAAACTTTTCTGAAGACAGTCAGATCCTTCAGAGATACATTCATATAAACCCCCACTCCCAATTCAATAATTATATTTGCCTCTCCTCTTAACCTTCCGTTTCTGACCTGTGTTAACGTCCTGATTACAGACTCTATAATATTTCCACACAAATTACTTTTGGGAAATGATTGCACTGCAGTTTGTGTGCAAGTCTGGAATAGAGAGACCAGCCAAAAAAAAAAAAAAAAGCCGTGAGCCAATCATGTGTTTGGAGCAAAAACCATCCAGTTCCGATTTATTGCCAGTCTTTATAATGAACTATAAATCTATGCATTTGCAGCAGTCAAATATGGAAATACTGCTGTACTGAATCAGAATAAAAAACACACAAAAAAACATACTAGACCATACACCAGACCACCAGACCATAAGTAATTCTCCAATCAGAATGCCAGATTGATAGTCCCAGTCTACAGTCCGAGACACAATTCACAATCAAGCTGGAAGACATGATTGGTGTTTCCAGGGCGACAGGGCGAGCCACCACTTGTCCTATTCCTTTAACACAGCATGTTTTCAGAAAGGGGCGGTGGGGTTCTGCGCTGATTTGTAAGTGGCATCTGGCTCCAAGTTACTACCTGACCCCCAGTCAGGTATCAGGAGGCCACAATAAGACATCTCGAGTGTCTGAAACTGAGCCTCAAAACCCCAAAAAAGCTGAATCCCAACAAAAGCAGGGGGAAAAAACAGATGGAAACCATGACAATCCATTAATCACTGACATTGATCAAAAACGCTAATATAAAATATTCAAAAACATCTAAATATACAGATCCTAAGGAAGAAATGTTCTCTATTCTGATACACAATTTTTTTTAACAATATACAAATGTCATAAACGTAAACTAATAAAATGAATATATTGACATAAAATATGAATACTGAAATCAGGCCCCTAATTAAGTGTATTAAATAGGATTTGTCCTGTATAATTCAATCTGTATAATCCATATTTCTCTGAGGATTACATTATTGTTTTCTTTTTAATATCCGTCTCATGTTGGAAAAAACACTATTGAATTACTCTAAGTAAGATTGTAAAATAACTCTGAGATGGTAGAAATTTCCATGAGGAAATGCAATACAGAAAAACAGTGCTGGTGTTAACTAAAAACATTTCATTTCTTACATAAAATCTACAGCATGACATGGATTTAACCAACAGCGACATGTGAAATAGCATATTATTTAATGTCACCCTATATTACGATTCATACAGTGCAGCTAAAGTATCCTGCACCATCAGAGCAATCAAACTGACACTTTATCAGAGCTAATAAACCATGGAAGGCAGAAAAAGCTGACCTTCTGACACCCTTCAGAAATGCTATCTGTCCTTCCTGCCTGAGTGAAAACTGGCCATTTAAAACGTACAACTGAACCACAACTAATCCATATATTATGCATGGATACAATATATAGTCATTATCATATTTTAGACTTAAAATGAATAATTATGTTCATTATATTCATGAGTGAATGGAGAAAACATGCCCCAGACAGTGTATATAAATATACATGCCGTCAACCACCATTTGTATTCATCAAACTCTCATCCTTATAGTGTAGAAATGCTGATCAAATTATCTTTTTGTGTTGTGCATCCATTTACTGCACAGAGAGAGCAGCCCATTATGATTGAAACATTTCTCAGAGACGCATGCAATAACACAAATCCTTGTCAATGTGACAGGGGTGTCGGCTTAATTAACATATATGAGGTCCTTTATGGCCTGAACGTGTGTAATTCCAGGGTTAAACAAATTCCCCCTGTGGCCATCCACTCCCATGAGGCCTCTTGGTGGCATAAGCTGTCAATCAATCAGACTAGTCAACAAATCCCCTGTGGTGATGGCTGACTCTTACACACAAACACAAACACACAGAAGCTGGACAGACAGAAAGTGGCATGTTCACACTTGATTAAAACGAACCCTGGTGTGATTGCTCTGTCAGTGCGGTTAATTTGAATAAGTGTGACTGCCATCCGAACCCTGGTGTGAACAAAACAAGTGAACGGAGTCCCACCTTTTCAGGGTCGCAGTCCATATCCAAACGTACCCTGGTGTGGTTCCTGAAATATGAACGCAACAGGGACCTAAACATCTAAACAAACCAAAAAGATGCAAGATGTCACAAGATGCAACCCTAAAAAAGACAGAATGTTCAAGCATACAGGGTTCTTCTCGTCATAGGGTCTACGTTGCTCATTAAAGGAGAATTGCGTCGGTTCTGAAATTTCTATCTGTTACTGACACCAGTGGCCATTAGAGAAACTGCAGCCAGTGTCATCTCATGGTTCTCGGTGCTAAAGAAGCTATTCAGCTAAATAAACAATTACAGGGTAAACTCAGTTTTCACTCCCAGCCCTTATGACCTGCTACAACATTATGGGAAACTGAATGTCCAAATCACTGTTGCTACAGATATGAACATTGGAACGAATTGTATTCTAAAATCAACTACATTATATATGCATGCAATGAGTTTTCTTAATGAGTTGCTCCATTTGACCAGAACTAACCTAGTCTTTTCATGAAAAATATCAAAGTATCTAATATTTATAGATAAAAAATGCTGAATATTTAATTCAGAAATTGAAACTAAATTTATTCAAGTCAACGCCTGTATTAATTCAATTTTTAATGTATTTTCAAAAGATACAGACAGAAAAAAAAAAAGAGTGTCACGTCATTATTGATTTAAGGAGTTCAGTACCATACTGCATTTGAAGATAAAAATAACAAAATAACATGCATCATAATAAATGCAGAATTAGTTCCAGGCATCAAGATACATTTTGGTGGAAATCAAATCCGGAATAACCATACTCAAGTTATTTAGATTTACTATGAAATGTGAATGAAGTGTGAATTGTGTGAAAGAGCTTATAATGACTAAAGCCACTAGTCAATCATACAGCAATGGACTAATGTATCAAAGCTCCAGAAAATGCCTTCTGATTTACTGGATAAAATGTCCTACCCTTTTTAAAAAGGTCTTATCCAACTTGCTTGTTGTCTGGCAAGTTGTCTTATCCAACTTGCTTAAGGGAACCATAAATAAGCTTCAAGTCAACTTAAATCCAAATTATTTTATCCAACAAATTTTTTTTTAATCAAAATGTAATAACTTGCTCTTTTTGGCTGACATCACCAAGCTATAGGGCTATTATTCAAAGTACTAATATTCTATTAGATCACCATTTCAAATGTGTTCCCTCTTTTACTCGAAAGAACATTACACTGAGGCAGCTCAGACAGAGCTTATAGTAAACGTTGTACTGTCAATACGAAAAACAGGCTCATTAGCCCGGTCAAAGGTCAACCTAAGCAGCGAGACACACCATACGCATGTAATGAGGTGTCTGACCATTCCCTCATTAAGGAAAAACGTGCATTTCAAAGAAAGGGAATTACAAGCGGTAGTAGAGTCAGCTGCAATAGAACTCACACCTTAGTGTCACCATGGTAATCACTGGCAAGTTCACCATCCAGAGCAAATCTAGACGTGCAAAACCGCCAGATAATTAACATAAAAAAAATAGCGCCTTTTAAAACTTTCTGCCCAGCTTTAGTGTGTTTTAAGCACTACCTTGAAGTATATTTAAGAATGTGGGATTAGGGAGTAACTTATTTATTAAAAATTCAATCAAGAACTTTACAAATTGTATCAGAACACGATAAAAAAATCCCCTTAGGAGAAGCTTGAACAATCTGAAGGCTCTTTCCCATCCAAACACACTATAGACCCTTTAGAAATTACCCCAACTAACTATTTGCAGGCAATTAAAGACATATTAAAAGCGACTAAAAATCCCACTTGCACCCTGAAAAGAAATACTAGACCACTAAAGAGAGAAAAAAAAGACTTTTAACAATATTATGGCCCCCATTTATTATATCCTGCCCAATCTGGTCCCCAAGTGTGCATTCAACCTGTGTGTGCTTGGTTTAAGGTGTACTTAGCTATATTTCGGGGAGGAAACCCCATAAATAAGCTAAATATAGGGCTGGGTTCAGAGTTCGATACCGACCGAATTGCCTCGATACCATAGAGTATCAAAAAAATGTCTTGTCGTTCGGTACCAAATTTCGATAATCTCGTCAACTAGGGCTGGGCGATAAAATGATAACGATAAAGATAATTATCGCAATATAATTTTTTCTCGATAAAACGATATCAAAAGTTCGATAAATATTCGATAATGTTTATGTGCGAAAAGCGAAACTCAACTAATTTGAACCGCGCGCCACACGGACCATTTATCCGCTCGGCTCAAAATCCAAACGGCAGTAGAGCGCGAGCTCACTAGAGCAGACGCGTTTACTCTGATTGGTCTCGGTCACAAGATCCAATGAGAAGCGCTTGAATTCAGCGGAGAACAAAAATGTCTCAATGATTTAAACCAGTTTAAAGGCAGATGAAACAGCACTGACAAACAGGAGAAACACTGTGTGCAACGATACAGTTTTTCCATCTACAAATACCTATCATTTACATGGATTTAATGTAACGTTAGCCTAGTAATAGAAGACCTTTCCATCGATATATAGTTTGTCATAATTAGATTAGGATTTAATAGTAATATAGCGAAGTAAAGTTAGATATCCCGCTAGCGGGTATGTGACAGTTAAGGGGTTAACTGCACCATGAAATGTGGGATATACATATTGAATTGTATTATATTATTAATGTAGACAATGTATTAAAGGACTAATTTCTGTAAAATTTCTGTATGACAAAACCTTACTCTGGGATAAGCGGGATATGTCCTGAATTAGAATACTCAATAAAACATGATTTGCCCCCTAAAAATGCATATAAAAAGATATTTTATAAAAAAACATATTTTTATAGTTAGTTTTAGTTTATAAGTAAATATAAAAAGCTGTATAATAAACAATAGTCTAGATAGCTAAGTAAATGTGTCTGTGTGAGAGAGAGAGACTGCCAGGCTGTTACATAAATCTGACTAAAGAATCCCTGTAATGATAATTGCAGGTGCGTAAAGACACTGAAAGTACCATTAGTAAGGGTTAAGGTTCAGGTCAAGGTCAAATCTTATTCAAAAAGGGACATGTAGTGTGGTGGTTAGCCATCCACATATTAGTGTTCAGAGATCCTAGTGGTTTACATACACAGCAGTTTACGATTTGCCAGCCATTAAGTGTCCAGATTTACAATGACATCTAATGCAATGCGCCATACTAACTCAACAGTGTTCATTCTTTAGCTTTAGAAAACATCCGCAAGAAATACCTAGATTTAGAAGTGTATGATCATTAAACAATATTTCTTATAAAGGTAAAAGTTGTATTAAAAATCAACAACAACAACAAAAAAACAACAATAAAATATTATTCTAACCACCCACATGGCTGTGTGATACTTAAATGAAACACACTCAGTATTATTACAATTCTGTTTAGTGGTGCAGAAACGACACCACAGAGATTTAAAATCTAACTTAAACAAAATACTAGTGAGACCAAGGTCAAAGGTTTGGACTCCTCCTGAGAAACAACTGTGATAAATCACCTATCAAGCTGATTATCATATGGTGCTTCACGCTAACCCATCAGCATGAACATCATCTATGTTGTTACCCAAGTTTGACACTGTCGCTAAAACGTCCTCCACGTGCCCTGTGCACGCCTGGCACTTGTGGTATTTTAGGAAAGGTAATATAACCCATGCAGCGGGTGTGCGCGGTCCCTGTGGAGCAACACACTCCCCTCTGCTCCGTCAGGCAGACACAGCCAGACAGCAGTTTCTGAAAGAGGGCAGAGCGTGTGCCGAGTTTAACATTACAGGCGTAGTCACCTGACCAAGGGCAGATGACGGACAAGAGGAGACTAACTGAATGTCAGGATTACAGCTGCAATCCTTCATTCCCACAGACGTTTTAAATGAAATCGTAACGGTCCAGTACACATAAATTATCAAGAAGAAGACTTCCTGAAGACTTCAGAGGTTGTCAAATTCAAATTATTACGTTCTGCAATCACTAACAACATAAACATTATAAAGCGCTCCAAAACCCAATTTCGTCAAAAAGCTTTGATTGTTTCTGTTGAAATACAAGCCTTTGTGAGTTTTAATCATGGGCTTTTCCAGCACTAACATGACAACGCAGTGGAGACGTTACAAGAAGATGGCAATGAGGGAATCAGAAAAGCCATGGATTGTGACTAAGACCCCTACGGCGACGACACCCACTCAGAACTCCTCCGTGGTTATGATGAGGGCCAAACAAATCTGACTTAATGTAAACAACATGGCGGAATGTTTGCCGTTTACAGACAATAATCATGAGAACATACTTCCTTCCCTTCTGTGCTTATGTGAAGCAAGCATCAGTGTTTTCAAGGCAATGACAAGGGAATATATGTTCCCTACGGTTCAAAAGTTTGGAGAATTGATTGATTGATAAAAAAATACAGCAAATACAAGATCATTTTCTGTCATCTTTGCAGGACTGTGCTATGAAGAGTGTGCAAAGTACTATATTTTAGCAACCGTGTGAAAGTGAATAGCACATAACAGGCACAATACGGGTATAAACATTAGGGGTGTGAACCTACACTGGTCTCACGGTTCGGTTCGATTACGATTATCATGTCATCGATTCAGTTCAATTCGATATCCCGATGCATCGCGGTGCACTGCATCTGCAATTTAAATTTTACTCCAAAAGTGACAATCAATCACGTTCGCCTGTTAGGGAAGTCGCACTGACAGAAACAGTGACATTCCAGTTTAAGTTTCAAAGGAGTAAAGCCTGTTTATGCTATTTAGTAAATGAAATTGTGTCAAATCAATTTTGTTGTAAAGAGATGTTCATTTAAAAGCAGCGCTCATTCATCAGTGTATAATGTTACCGTAGAGATGGGCGCATCAACCGTCTCCGAGCCCGCTGTTGAAGGTAACGATCATCCATTTATAATCACGCGTAACAACACAGAATAATTGTAATTCGACCATCGGGTTCGGATACTTAAATCAGCTCTATGTGTGCGTGACATGAGCGCGCACAGCGCTTGTCTTCTCCAGGTCGTGCTTACCAGGTTGTTCATTAGAGCCGAAATGTGCCCAGAATAGATGTAGGCTTTTAAAGTATTCGGAGCATTTTTAATTACTCGCACTCGCGTCTCGCCTCCTCTGCCATTGTATGCTACCGCGACAAAGCACACACGCGACAAATGACGTCAGAAAAGCGATAGTATAACCGGTTATGGTCTATTACTGAACCGATACCGAATTGTCCTCGTCTGCATCGCGATGCATCGTAGAAACGATTAATTTCGACACCCCTAATAAACATGAATATCTATGGGTTCGATATGCGTCACATGACTAAATTACATCATCGTTTTCAAACACCTCCGTTTTCACAATCCGAAAACGGCGTATTTAAATGTATCCACTTTGGAGAGCGTTTCCGTTGATAAAAACGGCATCTCAGTGTGGATGGAAGGCCAAAATGGAGAGAAAAAGAAAACGTATTAGTGTGGACAAGGCATTAACTAATGGGATCTTATTGTGAAATGTTGCCTCAAATAAATACTGTTTTTGGACTTTCTATTCATCATCCTGAAAAAATATATACGTTTCATGGTTTCCACAAAAATGCAACAAATGTTTTCAACATTGATAATAATAATCAGTAGCAAATCAGCTTATTAGAATGATTTCTGAAGGATCATGTGACACTGAAGACTGAAGTAATGATGCTGAAAATTCTGCTTTCACATCACAGAAATAAATTTAAATTTAAAATATATTTAAATAGACAAGTTATTTTAAATAATATAATCATAATAATTACCCTTTTTTATTTTGATTAAATAAATGCAGCCTTGGTAAACATAAACAAAACAAAATTACCAACCCCAGAACTAGTGTATTAAAAAATTAATATTAATATAAATGGGTGCATTTTATATATTGCCTTGTCATTACCCATCCAACTATAATGCCTTTTGTTGGACAAACAAAAAAATCATTTCTCATGGGTGGGTGAGCAGTCTGAGGCTGAGACGACAGTACAGCTGGAAATAAAGACACCCAGGAAGAGGCAGCTCTTTATTACACTAGAAGGACCCTACTGGTCTATCAAACAAATGATACCATGTTTGAGAGCAGAATAAAACATCAGACCATAGAGGAATGGAGGGTTTCTGTCCAGCAGCTGTCGCAACCATGTCAAATAACCCAGCAAATCAACACTCCAACGCCTGAGTACTTCTGGGTAAACAGATGGAGGCTTCAACGCTCTGCATCTAATCGACCATCACTGATAAAGCAGAGGCTGAATCCCCGGAATGACAAATACAAGAAACCCTCTAAATTCTCCACAGATATCCACTTCAATGTTATACTGAATTTGTAAAGCAACTTTGGGTAAACAGAACTGATGCGATAACATTCCCTTCCTTAAAAAGCAATAGTTAGGGTCTTGATCCTAAAAACAGAAGCAGCATTATGCAAAGTCCGGTGATTAATCAATCAATCCCAGCTCTTTTTGTCAGTACACTGAAAAAAAATGGTGTAGAATTAGTTTTTTCCACCAAGACATTGCTAGTAAATTTCACTAACAATTACAAAGAAACAGCAAGTAACACATCCAATCAAAACTGAAATTTTGATGTAGAAAAATGGTTGTATTTACACATTTGAACGTCCCACACTCTTTAAAGTTATCACCATCTGTTGTGAAATAAAGGCTATGTTAATAATACTGTAGTAGCAGACAGTACTACTACTACTTCTGCAGTGTACAGTATGCTACTTTTCTGTATACACAGAACACATGGATATGTGAAGTAATATATGTGCTCAACATTGGATTTCTAGTGTAATGAGGGAAGAATATCTTTCTTCACACATGATTTGACTAGACTGCCAAACGTGGAGACGTTTTCTGAAATAAATTGAATATACTCAATTAAAATGTAACATGTCATGATCATGCAATTTTTTCCCTAATCGTATACATACAGCCTATATTGTGCAGTATACAGTACACTAATAGTCTTTTTGAAAATGGCAAACTATCAGAAAAACAAATGTGATAACCCATCCAAACAATACAGGCCTAAATCATCTCTGCAGCATTAAAACAAAGTATAGTTCATGTTTATTAATGCAATAAACACTGATCCATTTCTTAAATTAAAATAAATAAGTAGCAACAGACAGTTGAAACAGATGTCCTGCCTTAAAAAAGTCTTTGAGATCAGATCGCAGGTGGTGCTTGTCTTGCATGAGCAGGAGCACCATGGGGTTTTCTAAAATGAGACATCTCAAAGGGTCCATGCTGTTTGTTTCAACACTGAACACATGGCACAGATATCTGCATCTACAAATCATCAGGAGCGGATAGAACTCCAGCCACTCAATATTTACATGTTGGCCGGTGTTAAAAACAAGAATATTTTTCCAACTGATGTCCCTTTTTGGATGGCCCTAATGCACCATTTGTTTGCTCCAAACTTAATCAGTGATTTTTAACAACAGCATCTGTTTCTAGCTGTACTGTTTTGCACCTAAATTTGTCAGATACATGTTTAATGATACTCACTCAGTAATCTAAGCAATACAAAATTAATCCTGCATTAAAATTAATATATCGGTGGGTTACTTGGTTGCACAGACAGACAGACAGAGGGCGAGTAACGTTCCCTGTAAAAACTGAACAATGTTCAGCACTTGTACTGCGATTCATCTTAAGTCTGAGGACGCATAATATGGTTTATTGAAAATAACAATGCGTAAAGCATAGACAAAGTTCTGCTAATGCCTATTTCTGTTGGATACACATTCTGGGTTCCCAATACATCACAACAGTGATTATCAAAAATAAAGGATCACTCTTGGACAAAACTGTCACTCTTTGCAAACTTTGTTCAATGCGAGTGCTGTTACTCGAATATGACCAGTCATTTCTGCCGTCATCACCCGAGTGTTGATAGTGTGCGAGCGCAGGTGAGACCTGAACAGCACACGTTGCTATCTGTGTTTAAACTAAACTCATTTAATCCTTGTCAATTTAAACATTTAAGAGCCAGAAGACGCGAACGAGAACCCTCGTGCACTGTGAGAAGATTTGTGTGTGTGTGTCCACTCTCATCTGAAGCGCGCAAACCCGCGTCTCACACAGTGCGCACATACTGAGTCCTCTTTCAAATCTTGCGATAAACTCATACAAAAACTCTCTCAAACATGCCCATCTTGGTGGGTATCCTAGCAGACATAGTTGGTTAAGTCTCAAGTGAATGAAACAGTCCAGGCATGTGTACAGTATCAGTGTACTGGATCCGTGCATTATATCTTAAAGTGACAGCAAGCTAATATTCCTACTGTCTGTGTTTTTAATGTTAATCAAACAACAAAAGACAAGGACTTCACTGCTCTAGATTGAGACTCTAATCTTTAATTTATAGAATCAAATATGCAATGTTATTTTACATTTGATAACTTTGTTCAATTTCTGTACCTGAGACCTACCTGAAAAGCACTGTTTATTTTATTTGTATCTTTGATCTACTGTATTTATTTGTGCTGTTGCTTGTAGTTAGATGTTTTGTTCTTATTTTCTTTATTTTTATTTGACAGTAGTCCTTTTTCCCCTAAATAGAACACATACCAAATCGTACCGAAACAGTTAGCACAAAAAATAAATAAATAACAAAATCGAACAGTGAGCACTTTGAACCGCTGCACCCTCAACAGACAGAAAGACATATCTGGACATTTCTTGGCAGTTTTGATGAGAATCACCCAGAAAGTGTAAGAGTGACACTGTGATCCCAGTGCTGGGACTGTGTGATTCAAATTGCTCATTTGGGAACCTACGACATTAAAGAGACCTTTGTCTTTGTCACCCTGCAGCTCTAACCAAGAACAATTAATCACCCCTAAACATGTATTAGGCAAGTGTGGATTATTTGATGTCCTAGAGAAATTATGTTCGTTAAGATTGCTGGCCAAGTCCGTTTCTCACCGTCCCTAAAACAGCCCACACATGCTTTGAACTCGACTCTGCTGCAACTGCAGCTGCCTGCAAATAGCAAATAAGATTTAATAAAACATGACTCGGTGGACTTTGAACATAGAGTCCATTGCATCCTGCTCCCGACTCCTTGCTTTTCATCACTACATTTCGTTCTTTCTGCCACCTCTGCTTTAAGAAACAAACAACAATCTTCTCTTACCAGCTACGTCTAAAAGGAGAAAAAAGGGAGAAAGAATAAACTTGCCTCTTTCCTAATAACTCCCCCAACTCTCTGCCCATCCTGTTTTGGAGCAGATCAAAGGTAATAATCCCCCATAATCCTCTGGTGTGCCTTTGCTGTTGTTATGGTCATTATAGGCTGCCGCATTGTTGCTAAGCTATCATGATTGTTCAGAGGAAAGCTACACTGGCTCAGTTTCACAGTGTAATGCCTATTTCACGGATGGACTGCCACTAGGATAATTAGATTGGGCCCGAGCGGACACAGCAACGATGTGCTTTACGGACAGAAGGCAAGGCCTTGTTTTTTGCAAACTAAGGGGTCAGGGAGGGTACAAAAAACTCTTGTCAAGTAAGTATAACAACTTAGTGTGTTACTTCGAAAGTTAGAGTGGCTGTAAAAACTTAAGAAACCAACTAAAATGAAAAGCGTCATGAAAAGAATGGTTGGAATTGACATGCACACTTTAGTTTATAGCAAAACAGCCATGTAATAGTTATGGAACCATAGAAGGATTGTAAAACTGTGACACATGGAATAATGATAGCTGCTTTTGTCTTTGCCAGATTTGCTGTCAGAGGATCAATTACTATTCATTGGCTGCATACAGAAAAAAAATCTTTGGATGGAGGAGATTGTAAATTTAAATGGCTTCTGCAGATTACCACTTGAGTTGAGACTGCATCCATGGATAGCCAAGGTAAATATTTCACATTTTTAAATGTGCACCTTTTCCAAGTCCAAGCTTTGGTCTTTAACAGTTTCTCTAAAGCTATTGGGTTTGACTTGTACATAAAGATACTTTCAATACACTTTCAATCGCTTGGAATCACTGGTTAGGATGTGATGGCAGAATATTAAGCTTGACAACTTTCCAGAAATATCAATGACAAGCAAATGCTTTATGCATTAAAACCTTGGAAGTGATAAGTTATTTAACCAACCAATCTACAAGACTGCCACTAAACAAAAACCATTGAGATCCATTCTTGATTCCTTGCTGTACAACCTGTTTTTCCCATAAAGACAGTGAAAGTCAACTCACCATTAGAAGGAGGTACAGGGCCTCACAGCAAACCGGTCACAGCTATAGGGGTCGAGTTGGAATCGTTCTCCTGTGGGCAGGAGCCCAAGTCCCATCTCCTTAAGATTTAAACCTCAGCAGCTCTGTATAAGAGGCAGAAAACAAAAGCAGCAGATCAGAAGCATGATATCAAAAACAGCGGCTGTCATTTTCCAGACCCTACCGAGAGCCAAACAAACTAGTATCTTGCCTGAGAGCCTATGTATAGCCCCACAAACCCCATCGGCACCTTCAGTGGCATGTTGCATGTGGCATGAGGGGGATGTGTAACCTTCATAGCGCTAAAAACATGGATAACTACACATGTAACTTACTTAACACACAACATGTGCATTTACACGTCTGCACACATGGGAGCCTACTTTCTCTCTAGAGACAAGAATAAAGAGTGATTGGGAGGGGGGGAGAGGTGGAATTTGAGAGTAGAACAGCTGCCAACTTTTTGACATAAAAACACCACAAAGCAAACAGAGCATCAATGATCTGTTGGCATAGTTAGCGGTGTTTGCCAAGGTAAGAAACACTATTAGTATTAAGGACATAGACTCAGTGAACAAACATGCCTTCAATTTTTCAAAACTCCAAAAAATGTGCCTATATCTACAATAAACTACAGTTTCCAACTGAAATGAACACTAGTAGCTGTAAAACACTAATTTTTAATCCTTTTCACACAAATTATGATTACAGGGGCAGATTATTTCCATGTTTTTACTGTTATATGGCAGGGGGGCGCTATTACACATCTTCTGAAAGAGCACAGAGTCTCCTGACCAAAAGACATGTGAAGAAGTGGAAACCAGCGATAGCATATGTAAGCAGATGCATGTGTGAAATAACACGATCAACATTAAACAGCATATTAAAACTGCCTAATGTAACTGAAATGTCGACCCAGGATGAGGTATAGGACTAGGCATTAGGGTTGTTGATGGACGCAATCTACTCTATCTAGGTTCTGAATCCGATCCAGATGTAGTCTTTGACAAAAATATGATGCATTTAGCTAGAATAATATGGCTTTTTTTTGTCTAAAAGCAGAGGCTCGGTTCTTACTTTTGATATTTTGCATGTTTAGATATTCATACAACAAAATATTCTGGGCGCCATGAAATTTTTGTGAAAATGATCAAAAATGAAGACGTTCGCAGTTACTCGTACAATACAATGTTATGGCCACAAAACACTTTTACCATTGTGCATGATTTGTAAATTAATACATTCTGAGGTTTGCTTTCTGATAGTAAACTTGCTTTTTCACCTGGTACCAAGAACCGTGAAACAAGTCATGATGAAAGAGCTCAAAGCTCAAAGCAGAAAAAAAAAACTAAAATGGCATGGTTGCTTCAGCAAATCTGTTTTGTTTTACGTTTGCTTTTGTTAATAATAATAATAATAATTGTTATAATAGTATAACACTATATTAACCTTTTAACACCTCACCATTTAAATTTCCAAACTGCCATATGTACAACCAACCACCACATAATAAAACACTGCCAGGATCACATTCATCGGTTTTGGATAAAATTGAACGGACATCGGACACTTCACTATGAAGGTATGCAACGAACAAGATGCAACGTATTATAATTTTTGCAGAAATGTCACAACAGGCATGTTTTTCCAGTGACCCTGCGTTTAGCACTCATATATTTAACTTCTGAATTCCCCTTTTTACTTGGGCCAGTAAGTAATAGCAACCACTCAAAAACCCTAGCAAACACCCAGAAACCCCTAAGAACACTTTGACAAACATAAAGCAATGCCTTGTCAACAACCCACAACACCCTAGCATTGTGTTAGCAAATTTGCACTAGCAAACACCAATTACAAATTCTTCAGAAAATGTATTTACTTTTTAAATTTTATTACTTTTGATGTTTGAATGCTTATTATGCATAAATATAATATAAATAATCCTTTGTTATTTTATTCCCCCATAAAGTGTAAATATTCTGTCTCTGAGGCTCTATCAAAACATTGCTGTTTGTTTGAGCTTCACATCCAGCTAAACAACAGCAACATTGGCTGAACCAATGGAATGAGGCTAAGGTGGGGCTAATTGGTTTGACTGACCAATGGCAGGTGGGGGAGTGTTCATGAATCATGTGTGCAAACAATCCTGTTTGTAACTGCTTTGGGGTGGTAGTAGTGATGCAGAAATTACATAGTTCTTGAACTTTAGGTAATTTTGCTTCTTTTCTCAATTGCAACATTTTTTTTATTTCTTTTTTTTTTTACAAATGCATCTTCCAGACGGCTGTCGGAGTTTCTGGTGCGCAGTGGGCAAACAAACTTCTCGTCTTTCCGTGCTGATATACGGCTCTGTTGTGTGTATTGTGTGGGTGATACCTGAACCCCTTACAGCATGGAGAAGGGATACGGATACTGCAAACCATAGCCAAAACATGAGGCCCGACAGATGAGATGCACCTTACATTACCTGCAGACCGTGTGTGTGGGTGACATCTGCCAATGTCATCAGAACCTTTGCTGAGGAGATAAAGAACAAAATAAAGGGATCTGCAGTTTATATGAAAGATACGATCATCAAGATGTATACATTTTAAAGACGGTGTGAAATTTGAGTGGGTAAACTGAATGTATAGTATAGCCAGATGCTGTCTGAACATTTAGAAAAGTGAGACAAAACAAAGAAACTATTATGTTTTTTCATTAATGACCATGTTTTTTTTTTTTGAGTCCACATTTACATTATGTAGCAACTTATTAGCAACTTGTCTTTTTAAAAAAGGCTTCAAAAATCATTTTTGAGAAATGACTATGTACTTTATGTTGTAGAACAAAATGTGAAAAGTCTTTTCAAGCAATTAGCCCTTAATTTGCTCAGAACCACCAGTCTAAAAATCCCAAGGGAATGCATGGTGAATTAGCCTTCTGGGTTAGCCTACAAATTAACATCATGACTGAGATCAGCTCTGTTTGGTTACATTGGTGGTTCAGAAATTACACACTTCACCTTTTATTATCTCTTATTCTTTAAATATTTAATGTTTTTATCTATAGTTTTCAATTGCTCTTTCACATTTCATATAATTTAAGAACACTTTTTTGTTTAACAGTGCCTGCCCACTTTTTCAGCTGCCTTGGTTACACAAGTATTTGTTTATTGCAAAATATGCACATATAATTTAAGTAGTTTGAGAGCAAAGGGAGACAGACTGACCTACATCATTCATAGCTCTTCATGGCAGTGAGCAGACTAAGGGAACGTATTTTGCTTTGAAAAACGGTCTAGTGACAATTTTAACTTCAGCATGCGTTTTTAGAATGCCGTGTCATGCCAGAGATGCAGTAAAAGATGGAAGACCTGAGCGCAATGGTTATACATGTCCGTCTAGCGTGTGTTAACATTGAAAAACAATGGAAAAGTAGCGCATTGGAATGGAAAAACACGTTCTGTGTGAACTGCGCCTTAAGAGTGCTTTTGGAGCATTTTTTTTGTTTCGATTCTCTGATTGCTGACATTTCTTTCCAGAATCATGGGTAATATAGTTTTACATCAAAAATTCCATTGTTATGTACAGGGGTCTTGAATTAAGAAATCTAATTTCCCTTGATCTTTTGACAAACAAGAGGACATTGTACTATAAAAAATATCCTGTAGGTTTCAGAACTGTTTGTTAGTACAAAAAAAGCTTTTATTGAAACCAAGCTGCCAAAATGACTTGTTTCAGATTTTGTCTCAGTATTAACTCAGTGCGAAGAGAGACCGCCTTCACAGAAGAGCAACGCCTACATCTGAATCATTGCCTCTTTAGCCCCACCCACCGATTTGCACATATAGTTGGAAGTGAGTAGAGCAATGCACAGGATCACGTAACAACAAAACAAGTGAATAGAGATGCCTCTGAGGATTACAAGATGTTTTGCAGTGCCAAGTTGCCTTTAGTCTTTGAGTTATTGGCTTCCTTATGATCCTAACATTAAGAAAGCATAGATTAACTTTTATTTTTAACAAAGTTTCAGATCTCGCCAGTAAAACACTGCTCGTTTGTTCATTTCATTTTACTGCGGATTCGTTTTTAAAAAAGACTTCGTTCGATGCAGGCTTTTCAGAGATACTGATAACATATGATGCAGTGACGACTAAACAGAGTGTAGTGGCTTCTCAACCTTAACAAATACAATATGAATGTACAATTATGTGTGATTCCAATAAAGCACATTAAAACTGCAACTGAGGGAGGACTAGAGCGACCCACATGCTCTCACCCGCAGTCATTTACCATATAAGCATATGCATGTACTCATGTACTTACATATGCATGTAAACATGAAAACAAATGGCCCTTTTAAAGCGTAGAACATGTATTCACAACCACACAAATAGACACACATCAACCGATTCAGTGAGACTTGAAGCATTCTGAGCAGCATGTAGCAAGATGTAATTAGCAAGATGGGAAAGCGTATGCCATGCAGATTCCTCTCTTTCAGCTCCTGTGTGAACGTTAAGAGAAAAAAGCAGCCAATGTGTGTCATTGTACAACACCAATAGATTCATCAAATTTTGAGGAGTGAACTAGCAGTTAATGCACATTCTCTGACACACCAATCCGTGGTGCTCAAGTGGATAAAATAAGATAATATTTTATTAATTAATTAAATAAGATGATGAACACAATAAAAGTTAAAGTAAAAATAACAATTATTAAAAATAGAAGAATAAAAAATTAAATAAATTCCTCAGACTTCAGTCTTTATTTTCATTACTGTGCCAGAGCTAAAGAAAAACCACAAGCCCCTATATAAATGCAGCAGGTTAGTGGATGATCCACAAGCTCTACACAGACAAAACATAACAAAACACCCACCTGGGGGGTTGTCACATTTCCCCGTTGATCAGGGCATCTAGCCTATATCTTTCCTCTGCATTTCATTGAGCAAGATAGATAGAGAGATAACTATATGTAAGGTGTTCAACAAAACCATCCTCTGTGAGCCTCAGCGCTGATCTGATTATAAGCATCCTTTGATGTTTATATTTTTCTGTTACGGAACATATATAGAATATGTATATTTCATGAGGATATGAGGATCTCCATGGTAACAAGGCAGAAACACAATCAGCAGGCAAATGAGAACATATGCACTATTAATGATGCCACGGTGCCTGTTATGCTTTACCAGTAATGCTTTTTTCACTCACAAAAAAAGAAGAAAAAGCACACTTATTTTCCTCCTCTTACAGTGCCTGACCAAGATAAGAGGACTTGCAGATTGCATGCCAGCTTGATCTAACCTTCTTCTACTGACACTCCAATAATCTAATCCGAGTCCGATTGCTATAGCCGTGATCAGCATCAGGGCTCGAGTGACAGTTAAGTTAGCCTGTCATCAGATACCATCAAAGGCAGTGCTGTAGTTATCCATGTAGGGGATACAATCAGACAGCAGGTATCTAACATCTCTCATTTCAGCAGCATTACTAAAAACAGCATCTGGTATGCTGCCGCCCTGTATCCCTCTAGTCAAACGGAGAGGAGTGGGTGGACGAAGGGATAGGGAGATTGTTCACTTTGTCTAAGGGCAGCCCTTGACTCCTACACAGGCGACGTAATGGGCCTCGGTACGTAGGCAGAAAGAATGAGAAATCGGTCACATGGAAATTCACTCAGAGAGATGTTAGGAACAAAACCGCCATTATGTGAAAAGTCAACACATAGATTGAGTTAACTAGATTTGGGCGGTGAGAAGAACAGATATTCCGGTGACGCGTGAAGTGGCATGAAAACAGCGGGAGAGAGAAAGAGACAGAGTTGAAAGTTTAGTTAAATGTAGTCTTGTTGGATGTTAATTTTTACTAATAATATAATTAATATAATACAGTCAATTAGTGGCACTTGTCTTGTATTAGAACAAATTAATGAAATAGGGTTAGGAAATAAGAAAAAATACATTTGAAATATAATAGAAAAACTGATAATGGATGATGGCTGAAGGCATCTACAACAGGCTCTTAATGAGTTTGACCCTACCCACAATCCAAATACACCAAGACATAAATCATAAACACAACTTTCCAAACACGATAGCCAGGCACACACACTGCGAGTCTAAACACTATGACTCACAATAGCTGACTTCTCTAGCAAAGTTCTTCCATCTACAGCATATCAAATAGAGAGGAATATAGTCTGGATTATATTACTTGGTTGCCTAATATAGCATTATCAGATTCTGCAATGCATTTAATGTGATAGCAGATAGATAATGAGATCCTCTGACAGACGGCGGTGTTAACAATTCCTTCCCCTTCGAAGTTCTGCCGTTTTTTTGGTTTGACTGCTCCCCCTCACACTACAGGCTTTGTCCAAAGCCCCTGTTGAAGTGGGACAAAAAAATGAGGTGTAATGGAATGCAACAATAAGGATAATGAGGGCCAGCAAGCCACCGCTCTCAAAGGCGGCCTTATGTCCAGCCATGAATAGGTCCCATCCAAGGCGCCAATTCAGGCTCCGACTAAACAAAGAGAGGGACACGTGTCCCGCCACTTGCTACAGCCAATTCACGAGCCAGCTGATAATGAGAGCGTGTCATTCCTGCCCTTTTTTTTCCTTTTCAAGTCTTGTGGTTTAAATTAAAATACGGCCTCATCTCATTACTTCAGGCATTCATTGTATAAAAGAGTTTTTTTCCAAAAGCACTTAGAAACCCTCGAAGACTCTGACATTGTGCTGGCTTTAGAATGTGCCTCCATTATCAGAAGTATAAAAAAAAATTGTTGCTATGGATTTTTTGAGATTTTGAGGAACCCACAAGGAAGGATGCAGTTCTACGAAAAGCTCTGCCATGTGTTGAGATAGTTTTAGCAACATAGGAATAGGGGTAGTCGAGGATGGATGACCCTAATTCCTCTGGGACATGCAGGGTTGGAGAAGAATGGGGGGGGGAGGCTGTCATTCCTAGATGAGGCGGATAACTCAAGTCTAGACAAACACTTGGGCCCAGGGCTCAGGATCCAGCAAGAAGGTCGGGAGGGGGGCTGCGGCTGGCATCCTGCAAAACCATCTGCCTCGGATCTGATAAATCTTGATTACAGCATATTGGGAAGTAGGGGAGGAAAGGATGGAAAAATGCATCACCACACACCATTCTGTCTATCTTCTGTCGGATGTGCGAGAGCGAGGGAGCTTTTGACATGCACAAACAGCTGCCTTGAATTTCAGACAAGGTGATGGACACCAAATCACTAAAAAGGGAAACAAATGATCATGTCAAAATCATACTTAAAGAGGCCATATTATGCCATTTTACAGTCTTGATTTTGTGGTCTACTATAATAGTTTTCCATGCTTGATAAATTAATTTTCACATATTTTATATTGTTGCAGCACCTCTCTTGCCAGTCTGTCAGTATTCCGGCCTCTATGAAGCTCCTCCTGTTGAAAAGCGCAATGTGCTCTGATTGGTCAGCTGGACCAGTGTGTTGTGATTGGTCAAGCATGCCTTGCCCCTTTTTTTGTGTATGCCTGCTATTATTTAAAGGACAAGTTCGGTATTTTACACTTAAAGCCCGGTTTTAAGATTGTTTCTGATGAAATAGAACGGTTAAGATTAAAATTTGGACACATTCTGCTGTCCCGAGAATTTTCGGTTTCTGTAGTAGCAATAGGGATGGCGAAAACTAACAATTTTCTTGACTGACCACCGAGCCTCATTAGCCGGTTGAAACCGGTTAACCGATTAGTTTAAAATATGCCACGCTATTTGAAATAACAGATATTTCGAGCCGCGCCTGCAATTTCGCAACTCCGTCGCATCTCTCTGCCGCTCTGCCTCCCGCTCACACACACACACTGCCCCGGCGCCGCCCTTCCACTCACGTCACTTTTTTAAAATCCCCTACAGCGCAAAACATGAGTCCCGCAAACGCAAGCGACGGGGAGCTTGTATGTAATCGGAGGACAAATGGCTCCTTAGTTTCGAAATGGTTTGGGTACAAGGTGATCGCGTTGAATCACCTTATCGGTTACCACTGAAATGTAGATGTAATGTATTTCCAAATCTCAGCCCATTTTATGCGGAATGTTGCCTGATAGACTGCAACACGATACAACCAATGGATAAAACAGGCACCTTCAGCATGCGTAAAAGACGCACCGGGCAAGGCAGGTCTAACTCACTGTGTGCCTTATAATAATGGACAGAACAAGTCGCGTTTTCAGGTGATACACTCTAGTGATGTAGGCCTACTGTATTTAAGCACTGTTTCACACAAGTTGCAACTTACATCTGTGTCATTCTTTTTGGTGAAATGGTCCCACACACTACTTTTCTTTGCACGCTTCATCCTGTCGTCTGCCCTGGCTCTAACCTCGAGTGTCGAGCCTATAGCCTTTAATTTTCCCTTGTGAGCATGCAAACCCAAACGCTGTGACCTCGCGCCAAATGTTTTTATTGGTTTATTAAGTACAAACAGGCGAGTTATGAAAAATTGAGTGTGAGGGATTTGTTCACTTCACACAAAAATATCTTGGAATGAGATAGCTAACTGTAGCATTTAGTCCACTGTCTATAATTCATACTTTGCAGTCACGTGACTACCATGGATACCTGGCGGGCAACAAACGCTGACAAAATGGCCGATACTACAATCAAATATATAGTGAGGCTATTTTGTTTCCATAGCACATTAACAAAACATTTAATGACACTAATAACACTAAAAACAATACAATTACTAAATATGAATAATATCATAAAAATTATAGGCCTAAAAACAGTCTTTAGTTCACAAACAGCACAACTCTGCCATCTGTGAAAATAAAAAGCAGCTTCAAAAACTTGTTTAAAAAAATATTCTTCAATTTTTTTTACTGTCATTAATGTAGGTCCACAAGAGAAATATTAAGCCAGTAAATTAAGATAGTCGCTATAGCCTACCGTTATATCCATCGTCGTCTCTGAGAGAACACGCCGTTAATGCAGCGACAGATGCTGAAAGCTCATCCGTTTCTGCGCGTTTACATGCACGTTTTTAACCTGATTATGCTGTATAAACTGACAATGCATGTGGTCATGTAAGCGCATTAACCCGTTTTCCTTTATCGGAGTCAAGTCATACGTTTAAGTATAAACCGATCGACTTTTGCCCCTTACTCTGATTTCTCCCGGCATTTAAAACACATTAACCCGTGTTCTTTGGGCTTGAAGTGCGCATATGTGAAGTGCATCCAGACAGAGAGAGCACAGGTAGGACGACATATCACAGACTCTGACTCTTTCTTTTGACCCAAGAAAATATTAAAAAGTGTACTCATCTCGTCCAGAATTAGGCTACCGTCAGAATGTTGCATCTGTAAGCCCCCATATATATATTCCATAAACCTGTGTGACCTTACATTTTGGACTCACTAATATAAGCCCAATTCCTCACTAAAAGACTCCGATAGAAATCTTATTGGTGAGTTAATAACCACAGAAGTCAAAATTGACCTATAAAATTCAAGCAAACTGCAAGAATACAAGAAACAGTCCTCACCAATACAAGACAAAATACATAAAAAATACTGTCAATCAAGGTTTTGACACAAAGGTCATAAAAAGAGACCCTGTCATTCAGATATTACAATGAAAAACATTTTATGAGTCTACATATCTATCAGTTATCAAAGTTCAACATGTAATCTTATTCCCAACAACAAAACGGCAGTGACAAATTCCCTGTCCCCTGTCCCTAGAGCTAAACACATTTATCACAACAAAAACATTTCATTGGCTGCCAGGTAGGCCACTATGAGCAATCTCACACACACACACACACACACACACACACACACACACACACACACACACACACACACACACACACACACACACACACACACACACACACACACACACACACACACACACACACACACACACACACACACACACACACACACACACACACACACGGCCCTTTGCTCTCAAAAATGAGAAAAAACGAGACTGAACGCAAAGAGCTAAAATAGCTTGAAAAACTAAAATAAAAAAACTACACCCATTACAAATGAAATAAATGTTTGTTGTTTGTTTTTTTAAGAGGACTGGTACTTAAAATGTAGAGTGCATGTTGAATCAAACCAAATCCACCTTAACAAACCAGTCATCCTTTAAAGGTTAAGGGGGACTCAAACGGACACCCGCCAGGCCACAATGCCCTGAGACAATTAATCCAGATCTTTCAGATCATTAGTTCGGAAGGACAAACAAAGTTGTGCTTTACATCCATCTCTGCTATCACAAGCTTTAACTTGGGATCTTATGAACCATTAATTAAACCACACTAAAACTCCAGCCTACAAAACATTGCATTCATCCCTTTAAGACATTTGATAGGAGCTGTCATTATACTGTCAAAAAGCTGTTGATTTCTGAATATTACACATACAGAACATGCTGCCTAATTTGGCATCAGAAAATTTGAACACAGGTGACATGGAACAAAGGTAATTACCATAAACTAAAAATTACCAAAGACCCAACTGGTGTTCAGGTGATGGCAATAAGCAGTATTACAGAAGAAAAAGCCATTAATGTTATACAGGCATTGCTTCAGAAATGGCTTTTATCAGATACTTCATAAAAGGCAAAGTGTACTTAAAGAAAAAGAGGACAACAAGGAAGACTACGCTCAGACTGCATGCAAAAGTGGCCCAAATCCAAATTATTATTATTATTATTATTTGATAATACTCGACTCTGATCTGTTTATTCCATAACAGTGTGAACAGCACAAACCTCATGGAATCTTATCTTTTCGATTCTGATTTGAGCCACTTCAATTAGTGGTCCTAAATCCGATACAGGTCTGATGTTTTGCAATGCGACCTTAGTCTGAATAGTCATATTGGAATTCATGCGACTTTATATGCAAGGCGCAGCGGAGTTAGTCAGTGGAGGGACGGTGAACTGTTATACTCATAAGCATTACGGTGAAAGCTCTATACAAGCAAAAGTTAAGGAAAAACTGTACGAGAAAACTGTACGTCCTTCTTACCGCCTGCGCACAAATTCAGTTCTTTTTCAAATTTTTCTAATTCAAATTCAGTTCAGTAGTTCTTTTGCATATGTGGGTCAGTTCAGGATCGCAATCTGTTCACACTCGAATCTGATAATGGCCACATTTATAAATAAATAAATAAATAAAGGCTATTGGATATGGGCAATAAATCAGAATTGAGCCCCAAGGCTTGCAGTGTGAACGTAGACATAGAGACCTTCAAGAAACTGAAAGTGTGGCATTTGGGAAAGAGCTCTCCACCTAAATGCTGTCTCATTACATCAATTTCTCATTACTGCATCAACCAGGTGGAAAATGGCAATTTCACACCCAGCTCTGAATGACAATGTAGGTCACCCTTGGAGCTGTTGTATGTGCAAAGGGAAGGTCAAAGGTCACTGAGATGGAAGTCAGGAAGACAGCGTGATCTTGATCCAGTTGTAGGGTAATCTTACAAAGCTAGACTTAACTAAACAGCACTAAGTGTGGTCAACCATACAGCTCATTCTGGCCAAGAATCACCTACTTGTAATGTTGTTCAAGTGGTTTCTTTCATTCCAAGAAGAAGATCTATTAAATAACCAAACACTAACCATAATTCAATTCAAATTTCATTTTACCGCTATATTCAGGATATGGTTCCACTCGAGAAAGGGGCAGTCAATAAATATCATGTCATGTCATGACGCGTCGAGGAGGCAGTTACTTCACCTTAACCGCAAGGATCATAAACAGCGATGACACTTTTAGGTAATAAGAAACCGCTAATCCATCACTAATTTCATAACAACTCAGTCACCTAGAGCTCTTGGCAAGAAACATGGTTAGATTCTGTCTCTCTTCCCTTTACAGAGCCTGAACAGTCTCTATTGTCACGGGTTGGTTTACAAATCTTCTCTGAAACTAGATACTTCATCCTCCTCCAGGTATGTGTAGATGTGAAAAGCTTCTTTTCTCTCACATACTGTGTGTTTGACCCATTGGAATAACCAAAATACACATGAATCAATCATATAATCGATTTAAAAAAGAAACCAAGGAAAGTTAAGACTTCAGGCAATAGTTATTAAGGTATGCATAACTACTCATCCGTTGATATTTGAGCTTATGTTAGTGAGTAATACAAATCCAGCCATCTCATAATAGTAAGAGACATGGGAACGTATAACGCAACTACATGGAACAACCAGACAAACTGCAACACATCTTCTGATTAAGGAAGTGACTACATACTAAATGTATTGTAATGAAATTCATAGGAAAAACAGGACTTTTGCAACCAATCTAGAGAGGATATGAGTCCCGTGACAAAAAAAAAATACAGACAAGACATGATTTGAAAAGACCTGAATAACCTGAAGATGACACACCCAAAGCTCTGTGAGGAGTTCATGCTCATTTTTACACTCGGTTTTTACCAACTCATTTTGTATGTGAAGAAAATGCCCTTTAACTAATTTTCCTTGGCTTATAACTTGCAATTGAAATGTTGAATTTAAAATGTTGTCTATTAGAAATATCATTATGGGTCTTTTTCATTTTGTCTTAAATCTTTTATGAAGTCTTTTTTTTTTCGTTTTCTTAACATTGTCTACATGTTGTTTTCATTTAATTAAAACTAACGCCTTGATTCATTTAGTTAACTTGCAACCAGATTTGTCCCACAGATGATCTCTGGGAGGAATCCCTCTGAGAATCAGGCTGCATGAATGCTCTCCTGAGATGTCTTCATTTGCGGTGAGAGGTGCAATAGAGACGTCTCTCCACAACTCAATTAAGGACTCATTAGCATGTGCATTAAAAGGAGTCACTCCTCCAGGCCAATGATTCTCTGAATCATCTGCTCTGACCTTGAAGGACATTTAGCCCTGAAATACTCTTGCATAAAACAGTAAAAGCTAGAAGGTTTCCGATTAGCACAGCAGCTCCCGTGAAGTCTGCCTTTTGTTATGCGAAAGACACAGTAGACGGACTCCATCCGATAACTTTTTGAGAGTTTGAGAGTCTTTTTGTCCAATTCATTAACATAACCTACTCATAAGCAGAGTTGATAGCTTGATAGATTATATTGATACTGATTGGTCTTATTGGTCTATAAATGAAATAATAAAATATATCTTTGTCTGAACAGCAGCAATCACAACAAGCAACAAGACATTTTGTCATTAATTCAGTATCAAATTCTGTTGCATCACACTCGGTGAAATCAGTCCAAAATCCCATTACACATTAGGGGCTTTCTCACCAGAGGAACCTTTTCATAGTTCCTACAAGAAATGGCGGAAGTACTCGCTTTTTGGCGTGTTCACACCGCAGGAACTGGGAACAATTTTAGTTCTAGGAACTCATTTTGCGGGGAACTAAATTAGCTTCTATTTCAGAGTAGGGTCTAACCCAGCACGATAGGAACTACCAGTGATGTAAGTGTACACTGTTGAGCTGAAAACGCGCAAAACACCAGCAGCCGCCATTTAAAAAAAAAAAAAGCCGTGTAAACGCACAGATTAGGCTCTAGCTTATATTTATTTACTCAAATTAACTCTACAAACATGGAAAACTGTGACAGATGGACCTCTTAACCTTTACGCTAAGGAGAAAATCCAATGCAACTTTGAGACGACCAAGTGAAACATGATTATGTATTTCTGCACAGCTAGCAACACTGGGCATCAACCACACTGCAAACTCGAATACTTTTTCATATACGGTCTACTTTCTTTGCATAACAGTTCTAATAACGTATTAGACATGACTGTTAAACAGATCGTAAACTAATGAAGATGAAGAATGGGAGCACAGTGTGCTCAGGCTCTGGCATTTTCAGCTGCGTCAAAATAAAAGTCTGCCCCGTTGTCAAAATAAGTCACAACAACAAGTGTGGCTTACGTCGCTTTAGTGTTCTTCTTACTGCCGGTGCGAATGCCACCAGTAAAATGTCCCTAGGGGTACATTTAGTTATCAGGGAACCACCCCGGTGGCTAGTTCCCATAAATAAGTTCCTAGAACGGTTTCCCGGTGTGAAAGGGGCTATAGCTGTATACTAAACATCAAATCTCAATGGCTCTGTCCCTTCACACATTATTTTCATATTTAGTGTGGGTAGAAAAGTTACTTGGGGCTTGAAAGTTGTATCACACCTGGCTAATACACAATGTTAGCCTGGAGTTACTGCACACACCTACATCATGTATTGGTCTAATCTCCATCAAAAATAGCCCTGTATTCACCGTCATACCTGGGGGTGGAAGGATCTCAGCAGGGACTCAAAAGAAAGAGCTTGAGTTCACTCAAACCCCTTTTCTTCTCTCTCACCCACCCTCAGTGCCTTTTGGTCTCCCTTCCTCGTTCCTTCTCTAGCCCACACTGGGCAGTAGATGCTGAGCCAAGGGGGTGGAGGGTATTTTTAGCCAGCACAGTGTGCTGAAACAGTGGAAAGCGCTGTGCCCTCACAAGGACAAATCTTACTAACCGGGAGAGAAAGGGAGAGAGAACAAGAAAGAGAAAGACATTTTTTGTCCCTTCCCTACTAAAATAAAGGGTTTTAAGGAAAGGAGAGGCTGTCACATCTCAGGAACATCAGCCATCAGAGACTATATATACACTTTTTTTTTTTTCCTGTAGCTCAAACAGTAGAGTGTTGGCGCTTGCAACACCAAGGTCATGGGTTCGATTCCCAGGGAAAGCAATAACTGGTAAGAATGTAAATTTGTACCTTGAAATGCAATTTAAGTTGCTTTGGATAAAATAAATATATAGTGTAAAATGTCAAGTAATAAAAGTTAAATGTTAAAGGGGTAGTTCACCCATAAATGAAAATTCTGTCAGTATTTACTCACCCTCATGTTCACCCGCATCTTCGGAACACAAATTATGATATTTTTGATGAAATCTGAGAGCTAGTTCACTTCTCCATAGGCTTCTTAAGGGATTGAAGTTTGCCAGTAGGGCTGGGGCGGTAAGGATTTTTTCTAACCGCGTTTGAAAAGCAAGATGTTCCCGCGGTATGGCGGTAAACCGCTTTAAATAGCCTTTCTTTAAATTAAATTGCGTTTTGTATAAATTGTACCTTAATTTTAATCACTGTTTCATTAAATAATTGCCTGGAATTAAGAAATAAGAAGCAAATAGCAGACATATGGAGGACGTGGAAGCGCGGGTGCGATCTCTTGCGGGTGAACTGGAGCTCGTCTCAAATGAACCGAAACTCGGCGTAGGCTGGGCCTAAATGTCTACTTTTAAACAAAATTCAAAACGAAATGATAACATTTTAGTCTACAGTAGCCTAGTCAGGTAAGGTCAGGTTTGCCGATGTGCGTTATAGGCTATTTACTTATATATATTTATCCCTGTGCACCGATCGGAGACGGAGTTCACTGCTGATGAACTGCTGATATTCTGGGGATACAACATAGCCAATATACTAGGGACTTTAGCCTTTAAATATCTTTGCTGCATTGGATCTTTCTAGAACAGCCAAGAGCTTTCTAGCCTCGTGACAGCAGCGCCTCGCATTGCTCATAGACCTTAAAACAGTCAGCGGTTTCGAAAATTGATCAAAAAACGTTGGTGCGGGTGGAAGGCGGACGGATGATGAGTTTTGTGATGCGGTTGCGGATAAAATAATAATAGCCCATCCGCGCATCTCTAATAGGAATGGAATGTTATTATGTGTCATGGAACATTGCGCTCCTCAACTCGTGAAAGATCGGATTTAATCCATCTTTTGATGATAAGTTTTGTTTAGAAAACCTTGAATCCATGTAAGGCACTATATCATTAGACATAATCCATGTCATTAGAATCAATGAATCCATGTCATTAGACACAACGTGCACAAGTGTGCAGGCCAAGGTTATTTTATCTTTTAAATTTTTTTGCGGTGATGACGGTGACGAGCTCAGACCCGCGTTTGGAGTCACGTGACCGCGGTATTGTGGTAATGCGGTAACTGTCCCAGCCTTACTTGCCAGCCCCTAAAAGTTATTAAAGATATCATTAAAATAGTCCAAGTGACTTCAGCGACTCAATCTTAAGTTTATCAAACGACAAGAATTTTGCGCACAAAAAGTATTCTCGTCGCTTGATAAACTTAAGATTGAGCCACTGTAGTCACTTGGACTATTTTAACGATGCCTTTAATGACTTTTTGGGGCTGGCAAGTTTCAATCCCTGAAGAAGCCTATGGAGGAATGATCCAGCTCTCAGATTTCATTAAAAATATCTTAATTCGTGTTCCGAAGATGAACGAAGGTCTTACGGGGTTGGAACAGCATGAGGGTGAGTAAATACTGGCAGAATTTTCATTTTTGGGTGAACTATCCCTTTAAGTAATAAAAATGTTTTAAGTATATATATATATATATATATATATTTTTTTTTTTTTTTTAACCAAGGGTGCATTAAATTGATTGAAAGTAATTACATTTGTAATGTTACAAAAGACTCCCAATTCAGAAGAAAAATGAATCATGTAGGGCTACAGCTATCAATTCTTTTTGTAATCGATTAATCTAGCACTTAATCTATCGATTAATCGGATATTTTTTGTGTGTGTGTTTTTTTAACAGAATAGTTATATTAAACTTGTGTCTATTTCAGTTAAAGCTGTTATAAGTTATATACTATAAGTTATATAGTATGCAAGTTATAAAGCTATCTCATATGTGAATTTTCCTTTAAGATGTTATAAGCACTCTAAGCATCTAAGCATATTTGTGTATTCTGGTAGTTTAACGCTGAAGAAGAGCTGTAACGTGACTTGTTGTTGAACACGCAGTAAAAGCTGACGCACTTTTTGTTCCGTGCGTTTTAACTGAAAAATGAGTACTCCGAATCTTTATTAAAAACCAACAGGCTGGGGACTTTAATTTTTTGTTGTTGTCTGTAACTATTTGGCAGACGTGAAATACAAACAAGGTTCTTCCTCCATCACATCCAGTGTGTGTACAGTGAATGCATGCTGAAATTATTGTTGCGTGGCTACATAAAAGTTTAAGCATATGTGATGCATTGCTGCAATTGGTCTGACTGGCGTGTGTGCGTGTGTGTGTGTGTGTGTGAAGGGGTTCTTTTTTTAGGCTATACTCTCTTTCAATTGAACGTGATAGTTACGTTTACTACTTAAAAATGTCATCAAAGCTAAAAATAATATCTAGTCAAACCGCATCACGACATCGCTACAAATACAGTATGGGATTAAAATCAGCGAACATCAATAGGCTTAGACTACGTTACTTTGTTTCAGCGAGTTAAGTGTATTAAGTGAATTAAGTGTGTAATGATCCCACACTTTAGACAATTTCTGCCGTTTATTTACATATTTATTCTCCGCCATCGCGCCAACTAAATTCAAAATATATGCTTCCTGAACAGGTCCGTGTGAATAAACGGTCCGTGTGAAACAATCAAATCCCTGCGCGTGAGTGTATAGTGCGGTCATAGGAATTTAACGAGGCTTTGAGGCAGAGTTTTTGCCTCGAGGAATTTTTGAAATCGAGTAACTCGAGTAACTCGAGGAATCGTTTCAGCCCTAGAATCATGGTTTTAACAAATATTAGGCATATTATATTGATAATGATGATAAATGATAAATGCTGATAAATGTCAGCAACAGTGGCGGTTCTAGGGGGTGGCCAGGGGGGGCCAGTGCCCCTGTGACAACAAGCTTGGCCCCCCTTGTGGCCCCCCTAAATGTGGAGTGTGAAATAATTACAAAACTTACAAAGTTACAAAACTGTTTTTTGCTATCGTTGTTTATCATTGTTATCGTTGTATGCCTATCATTTTTTATTATTCTATTTTTGTGGATTTGCTTGTTGACGTGACAATTCGCATCACATTCGCGGGAATCGCGGCAGAATAACGTCTGTCTCATGCACGCGAGAGAGCAGAGAAGAAGAAAGCTGGTAAATGTCAGTTCAGTTGTAAGTTCATTCTTTATGTGCGTATGGGGTGTGCGATGTGTATTTTTTATTATGATATTGTAATCAAAACTATAGTAGGAGGCACTGTGAGCTGACATCGCATTTGTCTATCGTCCTTTCACTGCTGTGTGCAGTTCATAGGTAGCCTATGCCCCCAAATTAGTTTTTGTCTTATATTTATATCATATTATGTTCTTATATTAGAATATCAAATCAACAAGTGCGCTGTTTCCCGTGCACAATTGCAACTGTGATTGATGTTATACAACAGTTAAATTAACAATAAGTTAACATTGGGAGTTACTTTTTAGACACAATATTGTCAATATTGTTTGTTTTCCCTTTATTTCGCCGACTAGAATTTCAAAATGAAACCGTAGCAGAGTCAGACAGCGATGATTACTTGACTGAAATCCGCGTTTGGAAAGGAATCACTTGCTTCTTTCCCGAATGAATCAGCCGTTTGAACGAATCGGTTGAATGAATGACTCCCTCAACTCACTTAAGACAGGGACTTACCGCGGCCTACTGGCGGTTTTAGTTTCATATTTAAAGTACCCTTTAATTAAAACTCAAAATTCGAAATCATTTCATATTTAAACATTGATTAAAAAAAAAAACTCATAGCTTTATTTATGCAATTGTAAATGGAGGGTAAATATATTAATGCCGCTTCTGTGTCTCCTCTGCACTGCAAAGATGGATTTTGATTGAATGATTTAATTTGACTGGTAACAGTGGTACTTTATAATTATTGTATAATTAAGTATTATTGTATAAATAAGTAAAATTACTGTATAATTTGAATGTTAGTATTTGACATAAAAGTTGATGCATAACTCTAAATAAGTTTAGAAAGAATGTCCATAGGTGAAATTGCCCCTGGAAATCAATTTAAGGTGGCAAATTTTGCCCTTAATTAAAAAATTAATTTCTGTCACTGCTGTGAGCTGACCACTGCATAGAATATGAAAAATATGAATATCTTTGTGAGTCTGCTGTCAACAACAGGCCTAAACCAGCCATGGCACCAGCACAAAAACACAATCAGTATCATCTAATTATTATCAACAAAACGTTGAAAATATTGAGATATATTTTTGTCAATATTGCGCACCCCTAATGTACGGTATTAATTTTAGATTTCTTCAGGTCTTAAAAAGCCTTAAATTTGACTTTAAAAAGTGTGCAGGAACCCTGTAAACGGTTAGACATAGTTACCTAGCAAGTCAGTTATTTTCAGTAAATGAATTAATAAGCTTCTTGGTCCCCATTGCTTTTGCTCTATAGTTCTCACCAAAATGAAGAGAAAGAAGGACATCATGTCAATTACAGTTACTGTGACTAATACTGAATATGTAATGCAAATGTAAAAATATAATGGAAATGCAAATACATTGAATGATTATAAACATGGTATTTTGCCTGTTAATGCCTGCAGTGCAGTGCAGAAAATGATATGACAACAATAAAGTCTAAATGTAACTGGCCCCTCTAACAGTACAACTGGCCCCATCTTGGCCCCCCCAGTTTAAATGGTCTAGAACCGCCACTGGTCAGCAAAACTTAGAATGATTTCTGAAGAATCATGTGACATTGAAGACAGGAGTAATGATGCTGAAAATCCATCTTTGCCATCAAAGGAGAAAATTACTTTAGAAATATATTAAAATAGAAAACGTTAATTTTTAATTGTAATAATGTTTTACAATATATTTACGGTTTTTATTGTATTTTTAATTTAAAGAAGTGCAGCCTTGGTGACCAAAAGACATCTTAAAATAAAATTAAATAAAAAAAGCCACTTTTAAAGTTGTTAGTCCGTTATTTGTCCATCATGTCCATCATATATTACATATATATATATATATATATATATATAATATATGATGGACATGATGAACAAATAACGGACTAACAACTTTAAAAGTGGCTCATATGAATCATGCGTTCATGATTCGGATATTACGGCTTAAGCAAATGAAAAATGTTGACAAACAGTAAATTTGATTTTAAATCATATTCTCAAAAACATTACATTTTAAATGCCACCATTTTAGTCTCAGTATGGTGCCCTATAAAAGCGTTGCGTAAAGATGTCGTCTTTCATGGCCTCATGCCGTTATTTGTAGAACGAAAAGCATTAGTCACTTCAAAAGGACCCAGAAATGACAGTACAATGGAGGATGAGGAAATGGTCGTTGACTTCTTTTGACCACTCCATGGTGGCGTATGACTCCTAGGGACACAATTTCCACTTCAAAAGGGGCTCTCTAGAGCTGAAACAGGGTTTGCTATCATGCTCCACTTTTCTGTGATTCCCTAGTGGTATTAGATGTTAAACGTTCCCCCCATGGCAGAGGGAGGAATTCCACTGCTGGATTCTGAAGTGGGGGGAGGATGGTGGTGATTTGAGCCACTCCAGATGTTATCAGCCTCCAGGGCTAATGCTAGCAAGCCTGCATTAAGGATCTCCAGGTTTGGCACATAGTTTAAAATGGTCACACACACACACAAACATATACAACTATATGCGTCACAGTTGAGCTTTATCAGAACAATGTGTCTGAGCGCCTGAAGGTGGTTGTTTACAACAGTGCCTCTCTCTCAGTTTGGCTTCTGCCCTTCTTTCCCTTTGCATTTCGCTTTTTAACTTCCCTTCCTTTTTATTTGTTCTTCTCTCACTCTAATGCTACTGTACAGATTGGGATTTTGTGCATTCATGATTTGTAATAAAGATAGTTGTTAGGGCTGCATGATTAATTGAAATAAAATTGAAATCGTGATATGGCTTAAAACGCAAAGGCTGTGATTTTATATTAAAAAAATATATTACGCACTGCATGTTTCAGAATGAAGCATGGGATTGTGTTCTTTTACATGCGAGTAGGTCATGTTCCCATGTTCCTCAGACCGCCTCAGTTCACAGTAAATGCTGCTCATCTCTGCATTAGCTCTCAGTTTGGGTGACTTATAAACTACATTTGGAAACACAACATAGTTTACATTTAAAGGCATAGTATGGAAGTTCCGCCTTTAGAGGAAGCCAATGCAAAACAATAACAAAGGCGTAGCTTGATGACGCCGTGAATAAGCTTGGAATCATGGGAGCTGTCGTCTTTACCTCCACAGCCGATGGAAAGCAATCCGACAGGACTCGGGCTGAAATCATGTTCATGGATGAGCTAATGTATTCATAGTTTAATTAATGTTACTGTGTTATGAAGCAGGGTGGGGCAGAGAGCCTGGGACATTTTATGTTGCTGTTTTTATTATGCTTATATGCTGCAGCCGCTCCTTATGTTTTGTTGTTTATGTTTATTTTATTTAAAAAAGTTACGTTTAATGTCCCCCTCCTTCCCTGAACTTGAATTTTATTACAGTTACGTTTAAATTCACATTGTTTTATCCTAATGAAATAGCCGCAAGTGCTGAATTACTACTCATACAGGTCAATTTATTTGCCAAATTAAAACTGTAGGTTAACACAGCGCTGTTTTACTTTACAAAACAATCTTACTAATAATACATTGGAGTGTGTTGCAAGTCGTTTTAAAGTTACTCTGTGCATTTGCTCGGTGGCTAGTATGAGACACTTGTAGCTCAACAAGGTTAGTCTTATTGTTTGAGTAACATATTTGTACCTCAGAGACAACACAATAGATGATTAACCTGCACTTTCATTCATCTTCATGAAGTCTTCCCACACATTCCTGGTCTGTTTAAATATCAGATGATATTCAATTATTTAATGAGACATTCCAGAAGTAAAATGGGCTCCAAATGTCATTTCATGTTGACGTTAAACAAGAGTGCAAACTAGTGTATACAATAATGTATCTTCATGAAACAACAGTTAGATTCAAGCTCAAGTTCTAAGCAACAATTGAAACTGTGCCCAAACATTACAGAGAAACTAGATCATATGAAACTAGCCAACCAGAGAACACCAAGACGATAACGCAAGCAATAGGAATTCAGAGAAAAGGCATTTATGATGTGCCAGCAAGTGAGCTATAGCTCTGGAACAAATATTCCGTAAAACTTTCTTCAAAACAATGAGGGGGAATGTATTAAGCAAGACTCCTTGCCTGATACAAACTTAAGACAAAACATTTTATTATTCGTTTCTAGCTAACACAAGTGTGACAATGGCGAACGTCTAACTGATAACTATCAACGAGGTTCTTTAAGGCAATGTTGACAAATAGCTCTCATCTGTTGCTCTCTGAAAGCAAACCCAAACAAGCTGACCCATCAGAGTGGTTTGTATACAGTACGTCTGGTTTATAGGGTTCAGTCCTTTGTTCATTCTTTTCTACAGGTCTTTTGACTCAAGTGCTGCGAATGCCATTTTCTCCGCAATGCTTCATCAGGGAAGAACATTGCAGTGATAAGTCTACCTACACACAACTTCATCCAAAACTTTCCTGAAAAACTCAAACTCCAACTAGTACAGTTCTAATATGGAAGAAAGAGAAGTTTCAACCCACTTTACTACCATACTGTGACACACAAAGTTTGAAAGAGTTTTTGGATTCTTAGTGATAGTGAAGTTATGTGATCATGGTGTAGTTCGTTTATAGCCTAAAATTAGCTTTTATTACTTCTGCAGATTTATTTAGCCTTTAAAATTCATTCAAATTTGTGTACATTAGTGAAGTGAATCTTGACAAACAAACCATGTAAGAATCACAAAGCTTATTTTCTGCAATAATCCAAAAGGCAATGGAAAAATCCTTTTTTGTTTTTGTTTGTTTGTTTAAGGGAAACCAGATGATGCTATAACATCCACGTTGGCCAACAAAATGACATCATCCCGGCAGGAAAAAGTTCATTTGATTTTATTCCAACTTTAAACCAAAATCCTTAAACAAGACTAACTTAATTGAGAATGACTGCAAATGATACTACATCAAATGATCACATCTTGTGCTGCTTTTTGATCATCTCACAAATAGCATTGCATTTTTTTAGACTGTCAAATTTAAAATAGTTCTTAGCTGTTCAAAAAAAAGCTGATCAAGAAGCATTTTTTGCCTGAAGTAACAAGGTTTACGTTTCACAGCCCCTGTAGGTTGTGTTCTGCAGATGGATTTTGTCTGACAGAAATCAAAAATGGGATTCTAAAGGATCGAATTTGGAAGTGTTAATCCGTGACGAGAATCTAAAGAACATGGCGTGACATCATGAGTGAAGATGATGGGAAAGAGAGAGAACTCATAAATGTTTCAGCTCAATCCATGAGGTATCGGTACTTCTTTTGTGCATGCTAACAAAGGCAGTCAGAAAGGTTTACTGAAGCTAGTGTAAACAACGTTCAACTGCGCAACCACATTTTACTCTCCACCACCCCCCACAGAACGACACACCCTAAAACACACACAAACACTGAATGTTTTATCACTAGCTAATTTCCATACTCGCTGTCATCTCACCTGCATGCTGGGTGTTGTGAACCAGTCAGCGCATGCTAAACGTTTGTACGTGTTCACAATGCGTTTCTACCTTACTTTCATTCCTCGACTTTGTAGCACATTCAATCACTCATTCCCATTGCGATACACTCTTTCATTACAATTCCTTCTCTTTATCTTGTTTCCTGTGCTTGTTTGTCTCAGCCACTCCCTTCTTTTTGTCAGTATGTGCGAGCTCTTGGGGTTGAGTTTTCTCTCTTAGCTAGACAGTCATTAATAATCCAGCGTAGTGCTGGAATCCACCAGCTCCTCAGAGGGAGTCCTAGACTCCATTGAAGCAAAGGGTGTTATCTATCCATCCATCCATCCTTCCACTATCACTCTCTCGCTCTGCTTCTCCACCTGCATGGAGAATTTGCACAAACTGTGAGGAGAGAAGTATGCTAGCCATCTAAGCAATGTCATATCAAAGAGTGCTCGTGCAAATCTGTGGATTTGAAGCAGAGGAGGCTGATTGGTCGCTCTCTCTATGAAGGAGACAGAATGAGGACACGCTGAGGCTGGTTCTTCATTCAGCAGCATAATAAACAGCACATGCTGCTACAGCACTGCAGGAAGGGGCTCCAAATTAAACATAAGCAGTGGAGGTCACGCCCACTTATATACTGTGTCTTTTATGTCTGGCTTTGAGAAGGCAAATGCGCATGGCCACAAATAAAATTTAAAGCAACAACAGTTAGAGCTAATGAATGGCTAGAGCACTGTTTAAGGGGCCATATTCAACTAAAAACGTTAACTTTGTATGTGTTTTGGCAGTTCGTTTACTCGACAACGGCCTTTTGGGCGCTGGAAAACGCAAAGTTTTGAAAACGGGTTGAAAGTTCACGTTTTTGAAAACAACAAAAACACAAATCTTTGAAGACAATGACGTCATGCACATGCATATTACGTGTTCAGTCTATAGTGTTTTATCGCCATCTAATGGCCTGGCAGCAGAATATAGGGGTTTTATTCGTTTTCACGGAAAACGCTGTGAATGGGGACAGTTTTGACAATGGTGTCGTCTGTACGCGGAAAACTCAAAGGAAAAACGTCTCCGTTTTAAGCATATCGTTGTTGTGTAAACATACCCTTAAATAGGAACCAGAAATACTGACGTCAACAAAGCTGGGCGCAGTAGATCCATTAAGAGAGTCGTACACTTGAGAAAGAGGTCCATTGCTGTGCTCTGTTAGGGTACCATCGGACAAACAGTGGGCAGAAGGAAGAGAAAGATGCTATTGAAGTGCTTCCTCTATCCGCATGAGTCAGATTCACCTAATATGTCCCAGGCTTCTCAGGGCTTGTGATTGGCTAATAATACTGTATGGTCAGTGCTCACCCTAGACCAAGCTTATTGTGCTTTACACAAGTTTCACATATTCATGGATCAACATCTTTTTTTCTTTCTTTTTTTTTTTTTTTGCATAACATTCTTATCAGGGTTTTTATCGTTAACTAAAACTATTAAAAACATTTGTTAATTGAAACAATCCTGAAAGACGACATAGATGACAAACTTAAACTAAAATGTAACCAAACTAATTGAAATAAGTTTAAACTGAAGCACAAAAATTACAAAGTGGAAATAAACAAAAACATTAACCAGTAATATTTAAAAAATAAAAAGTGACAAAAGCATTAAAAATGCAAAACAAAATTACTAAAAAACAAAAAAACTCAAAATGAAATTTGAGGAAAAAAATAAAAGCCCATTCAAATTATTAATAAAAAACTATATTAGTGTATAAATATTACTAAAATAACACTTGTTTCTTATATTTCGTGTTTAGGTTAGGCTTTGAATTATGGTTGAGGCCTGGAACAACATCCTTATCAACCTAGGTTAGCCCAATGGTTCTTGTCATTCACTAATAAATGCATGCAAGTGTTACTTATAATATTTTAGGATTTTAGGATCATGTAATGCAGGCCTTTATTTCAGTGACAGTCTTCGGGATGTGCTGGAGGTGCATACATCTTTGGTCAAGAACTTGCATTGACAATTATTTGAGCCTGATGCATCTTGACATTGTCATGCTGGAATATGTACATGATGTGTCTTTCTACATGGTCGTTCAAGGACTGAAAATCTATTAAGAGTTAGAAGAACTGTTTTCCAAACATATAACATGCTAGAAACATAATAATCACTGCAATAATGATCCAGTCGTAGACTCTTAAGCATTTGCCAATTTAAACTTTAGACTTTTTTTTGGCCTTGCAGTGCATTTGTATGCATTTAATGTATGGCCAGTGAATGAAACAGAAAGACAGGAATGTTGTTTGATGTCCAACAAAGGATGTTGATCCAGGAATGTGTCCTACTTGCACAAATCACTTGCTTAACTCAAGGTATCACATTTGAGTCCCATATGATCCATGACACTGCTTGATGCAAAAACTAAAATCCAGGCCTCAGGTGTTACAGTAAACATGGTCTTACAGTCCTGAGTCATACAAGCTGACATCGCTAACATAGCTTCATAGTGATGATAATCCATACCACTGAGGCTAAAAGGCTCACAAAAGCAAAGTTATCCAACGCAGCTGTGTTAGCACAAGAGTGATGGCTCTGTTAGCGTACGTACCTAGCATTGTTTTACACAAAGATGACAGAGCACCTCATCTGGACACTTCAATGTGGAGACATCTTCTACAAGAAAGCAGTCTTTTCTGTACTTGCACAATGAAACAGCTGTCCGTTCAAGATCATGTAAGCCTGAGATTATCTTCAGAGGAAACAGATGTTGTACAGTACAGAGATAGTCTCACACTCTTGGCTCTTTAATAAAGAAAAGAACCCACTTCTGCTGTTGCTCGGAACAGAAGTCGCTGCAGCCTTCCTGTTTGTTCCTTCCACCCAAAGGGTCTTGTTACTGCACGGCATTTTCTGAGAAGGAACAGACAGTCACAGCAGAGGTCAAAGGTGTCTTATTTCGAAAAGCATTGAATATAGGAGAACAACAATAGTCGAGAGTGTGTGAAGGTCACGTCTGAAGGTCATGATCAGTGCACAAAACATCACATCAAGTCAGAGCTTATTTCATTACACAATGACTAGAAATAGAACACATTTTTAGTCTTTTTTTTCCTTAAGGTTTGGTAAATTTGAATGGGCAAAATCTAGTTATGCCAATAGTAATCCACACAATTTATTTCGCGTGAAAGGCAAAATATTTACTCACACAGATTTTGCAAATGAACATGGTGGGTTAAAGGGATAGTTCACCCAAAAATGAAAATTCTGTCATTTATTATTCACCCTCATGTCGATCCAAACCCGTAAGACTTTAGTTCATCTTCAAATGAAGATATTTTTGATAAAATGATAAAAAATAAGCAACAACTTGAAAATGAATAAGAATAAATGTTTTTAAGCAGCAAATCATATTAGAATGACTTCTGAATGATCATGTGACACTGAAGACTGGAGAAATGGCTGCTGAAAACAATACTTTAATTATCTTTATTAATATATCGAAATAAAACATTTTTTACTGTGTTTTTGATCAAATAAATGCAGCCTAGGTGAGCATAAAAGACTTCTTTCAAAAACATAAAACCTTACCAACCCCTTTTGAACAGTAATGTACATGCCTTCTTATAGAACGCAGTTTATTAAATGTTGAGAAGCAAGATCTTTGTTCAAGGTGCAGTAAGCGATTTCTGATAAATGTTGATGAAAGTGGATCGGACTGAGCGCCTCAACACTTATAGCCAATCAGTAGTGTGTGTGTATGGGGGGGGGGGGGGGGTCCCACTCATGATGGGGGAGGAGAGAGAGTGAGCAAGAGGGAGATTTGAAGAAAGACTGTAGGAGGAGGGATGTCTGAGAGACATTACAAAAGAGAAAAGGTTAGAGCAATCTCGCTGGAAAAAGAAGGGTTATGATCAGGCAAGAGCTTTGGGACCCGCGTTAATATTAGAAAAGCTTTCCAGCGCTGGAGAGACTGGGTTTGGAGCAAGTGTGAAAACAGCCAAACGTTCTCCAACTGTTTGCACACACACAGACTCTCCCACACATCCTCACTCACTGCTGTCGCCAGCTGGACCAGGTGGTGATGATGTTGTTTTATTATTAATGAATATGTGAAAAAAACTTGAATTAATGAGCTGCATATTAAAAGAACACCAGTAATTTCCACTAGTTACAGAGATGGACCTACACACGCACAAACTACGGTTTCTTACATTTTCACAGTTTGAGAGAGGTGAATGATGTTAAATTCAGTAGCCAGAGAAGTAAAGACAAAAAGAGTGACAACGTGTGTATCTTAATTGAAACATGTCCCCACTTTCAAATGCAAAACAGAGCCTGTCGTTTAACAGCCTCCCTTCAGCCCTCCAAGACAGGGCAGTTACTGTGGCCTCAAGCAAAGGGGTCAAAGGTGACAGGACAGACATCTGCCACAACAATGACTTAGACTGTCTGACACAACCCGCCAGCGTAGATTTACAGCACACATGTTTAAAAAGCCTCGACTTCTCCTTTCTGCTCTGCTTGCTTGACTTCTGGTTTCAATGGATGATTGTGGAGCTGTGTTCAAAACAAAGAACAAAAGAACACTAAACAAGCGGCAATGATTTTTTCATCATCACTTAAACGTCAGCCTTTGTTTGACCAACAGCCTGAATCATGCGAGTCAGCAAATATAAAGCCACAACCATCAGCAGAATGAGCAAATGTGAGATAATATGCACGTGCAACTAACAGATATTTGAAATCACAGGCCATCTGCTAAAAGTTATGAAAGAATAAAAAAAAGGAAAGTGAATTTATAATCTCTCTCTCTCTCTATAAATGATTTCAAAATGATTCACCAGTTCCTATAGTATGAGACAAGCTCTACTCTCACTCCAGCTGCTGGAGTGTAGGATATAACAGACTTCACACTGTGCAAAGGTTCTTTGGGTGGTTGATTTCAGCCAGTGAAAGCCTGTTAGATCTGAGATGGATCCTGCAGTTAACCTGCAGCCGCTGCAACACACGCCACTGGCATAACTCGCTAGAAGCTTGCGGGTGAGCATTCAAACTTTACAACACAGCGAGAAGTAGACAGTGTATGCAAGACCAGGAGAAGAATTGGAGTCAAAGAGCCATCATTTCGAATCAGAGGGCTCTGGTCGCCCTCTCCATTGGAGGCGACAGTACAGAAGGCCTGGTCTTTACAAAGGCACAGCTATGTCTCCAACATTAACGCAAGAAGCTTGTTTCCAGCCACAGATGATAAATGACATATACACTAAGATAATGTCTATGGTCAAAGCAACTGCTACGGAAACATTTGAGCTGTGGTGATTGTGTGGGAAACATTGGTTAGAATCCGGTAGGGCTGGGCGATATGGCCAAAAAATCATATCTCTGTATTTTTTTTTTTAAATGGCGATATATACGATATAACTCGTATAAAATCTGTATTTATTTAAAAAAAAAAAAAAAATTCACTGCCCAATAATATCCTACAAACAATGTTGATATTGAAGGATATGGAAACAAATATAGTGAATGTAATTTAGGCTATGCAATATATTATGTGCAAAAAGGTGGTTAAAATCAAATTACATTGTAACATTGTAACATTACAATCTAAAAACAAAAATAATGCTTTTGTTTTTAAATTGACTAAAGGCTAAACTAAAAATGAAAATAAAAAGCACTTATAATTATATTAATCAGAGATTGTGTTTGTATCTCATGGGACTTGGAGTATTGGGGTGGGAAACCCTCCTTATGTGTAACCCATCATTATTGCATGCAATAATTATATTAGCCTGCATTTAAGTACCCCATTATAATGGTCACTTACTAGTAGGTTTAAAATTCCACATGACACATTTATTGTCTCCAACAACAAATATTTTAGCAATATGTATACAGGGCTCGAATTTCGGTGCGGGATTGCGGGTATTGCGCATCATTTTAATCATTCCCGCAGGTCTTGTGTTTATAATGCGGGAAATTCCCGCAAACATTCATTCAATCTAGCATGTAGGCCTATGAGTGAATTTAACCTAACAGATTATAAGATCAAATCAGTCATTTTAAAACTTTATGCGAGACGCAATTTCACAAACAGCGTGAGTGATTCTGCCAATGCCGCGTCTTCTCTGTCTCTCAAAATGTGTTGCACAAGGCAAGCCAATCGCGCTGCAGCCGCAGGCGGCGACTCTAGACTCTCGCGGTTCAGGAGTCGGGACATATGATGGAAATGTCACTTGCACAATCGGGCCATTGCATCGTCACTAATGTTTATAATTTGTGCGTCTTTTTAAGTCTTACCTATTTAAACATTCAAGCGATTTTAAACCGCATAACAAACAGCTCGTGAGTAACAAAACTGAGTTCTTTTTCACGGATTATAGCGCTTTAACGGTCAAAAGCACACAACATTGTCTTAATTCCGGTCTTGGGGAGTATCCTCTCAAACACAATCGGTTATGTGTTAAAAAAATAATACAAAAAGAAAATGCATGTGACACTATAATGAAAACAGTATGGGCCGTTCACGTTACGTCTTTTTCACGCTCATCCTTTACTGAAACGTCTTCGTCTTCATGGAGAACGTGGCTCATGATTGCTTAGCAACAGGGAGCCCTTTTTAAAAGAAGAGAAAGTGGCGCGGACTTCGCTTTACACGCAACATGTGAACGTTGGATCCGTGCACTAGCTCTTAAAGTGAGAGTAGCCTAAAATGTGTCTGTCATTATTGTATATAAAACAACAAAAGATAGCATTAATTGTAAGGAATCAGGATTAATAGCCTATGTATTCAAATTATACAGGACTAAAAGACTATTCCGTGTTATTTTACATTTGATTACTTTTTTCCGTTTCTGTAGTATTTCTGAATACTAGTGTTATTAGACCTAAACTTTTCTCTTTATTTCATGTATTTATTTGTGCTACTTTTTTCAATTTAATTCAAAGATTGAAATCAAGCTTTCTTTTGTTGTGTAAACTAAAAAAAATGACCCCATTGTAAAAACACAAATACAATGAGTGAGCAAACATTTAGCTGAACGTATTTTTAAAAATTGTCTAAAAAATCCTCCCCATAAGAATAACCTAAAGGGGGATTTCCCCCCTATTTTCCAAAACGAAATTCAGGCCCTGGTATATTTTAGTCAGAATTATTGTGCTACTATTCTATTGTGGTCTGTCTGTTTGGCGCACATGCGCGGCGGCGCTCATTCACAGAAGCTTGAATATTAGCGGAGATTTCCTTGCAAAAGGCTTGTCCTCTCCTGACAGTGAAATGGACATATTTGTCTAACATTTACAGATGGAGAATATACCTGTGAGGAAAGCACCACATCTCAAACGCATTAAACAGCGCAAGTATTTATCTGTCAGTCAGCAACAGTATCTGTCAGAGCATCTCAGGGCAAGCTGCTTTAAACTCTATATCTTACCAGTTATTTTGAAGCGCTTAATATAAGCTCATGTCATGTTTAGGACAAATTGTACTATGTACTTTCACTGCAGCAGCTCACACTGCATGCATCCTCCGCTATTTTTCAGATGTGCTCGTATCAAACAACTGTATCGATATAAACGGTATTACCTCATTCCATATTTTTTCTAAAAAATATATTGATATATCGTACAAACTCGATATACCGCCCAGCCCTAGAATCCGGACATTTGTTGCCTGGTCTCTCCTCTTTTACCAAGAATCTTTATCTTAATCTACCATCTATGACAATAACAAATAATAAAAAGCTTGTTCAACAGGTTTAGTACTTAGGGTATTTCAAGTCACATGGTTGTGTTTGCATCAGCATTATATCCACTCAAGAGGCGCTTCTCAAAGCAAACAGTTCACGCTAACTGAGTAAACAAATACTTGTATGTAACTGACTAGTGGTTGTGGGAGGACATCATCCGGATTAACTGGATTTAAAAGGGACAAACTGGTTGTGTCGGACACAAGGGCAATAAGAGGACTTAAAGGAATAGTTCACCCAAAAATGAAAATTGTCATAATTTACTCACCCTTAAGTTGTTCCAAACCTGTATGAATTTATATCTTCTGCTGAACACAAAAGAAGATATTTTGAAGAATGTTTGTAACCAAACACTTGATTGACCCCATTGACTTCCATAGTATTTTTTTTTCCATACTATGTAAGTCAATGGGGTCCATCAAGTGTTTGGTTTCCCACATTCTTTAGAATATCTTATTTTGGGTACCAGGAAAAAAAGAGAAATTCATACAAGTTTTGAACAACATGAGGGTGAGTAAATTATGACAATTTTCATTTCTGGGAGAACTATTCCTTTCACGCATGTTTATGGTGAAGTGCACTCAAGAAGGAAACAGTTCTATGCTACAGAAAAGTGACTTTTCATTCAATAGAGAGGAAGTGTGACGGGGGGAACTGCTGAATGCTGTACATAAGCAAACAGGGAAAGTCATGCAGGTTGTTGAATTCATAAGGTGTAGAAACCTGACTCGTTAAGCAAATATACTAGGCAAATGATGTGGCTTCAGTTAAAGGTGCTCATATTCACACACGTTTCCTTGTAAACAAGTGGTCTGGTCACCCTTCGATCAACAATGTTAAATAATTCACTTGTTATTCGTCATTTACTCAGCCTTATGTTGTTGCAAACTGGTATGAATTTCTGTTTCCCCACACAAAAGGTGTGGGGACATTTTTTTTTTGGAAAAATACCTTACCACTCTTTGTGATATATTGAAAGTGAATGACGACAGTGGCAAGCTCAAAAATAAAGTATGAAATTGGCCACATGACTTGTGCGCTATCCAAGTAACTTTTAAGTGTGAAAAACAGGCCAAAATTTAAAAGCATAGCTTATTCAAAAATGAAAATTGTCATCATTTACTTTGATCCACACCTGTATGACTTTTTTTTTTCGGGTGGAACACAAAAGAAGATATTAACAAAAAATTACTTTGTGTTCTACAGGAAAAAGTAAGTCATACAGGTTTGGAACGACATAAGGGTGAGTAAATGACAGAATTTTCAGTTTTTTTTATACATAGCTCAACATTAATGTAAATGTCTAAATTTTTCTGATGATTTTGCCACAAAAAGGCATGTTGTTCATGACGATTATCCTACAACAAATGAGATGGAAACATTAAAAAAACATCATGTAGAGATAGTATGTTAATCTAAGATGATTCCTTGAATCATAAGAGTAATGAACGCATTTAGGTCAGTTCCGCCAGCAATGATTTCCTGCAACAAATTTACAGTCAGATCCTGCTTATGGCAGTAAACCAATTGTCAAGCTTTACATGGAAGATGCCCTAAAAAAAAAAACAGCAATTTAACAGGGTTAATTATCTAACACCAAGACCACAAAACAACAGCCAAACCAATTGAGCAGGACAGCTTTATCAAGCACTACTGTACACCAACATCATCATAAGAGTTTTTATGCATCTCTAACTAATACAAACACTGGCTCAGGAAGCGCCCTGGGTATGAACTAGGAACAAAATAATTTAGATGTTTTCTTAACGAAAGCTCCCTTGTGTCTAGTCTCCGTGGACTAAACTAACCAACGCTGGCCTGAACGCTGGGTTAAACTGACAGTAGACAATGGCACGACAGTGAGCCAAAAAAATACAGATTCTGCAGGTTGGCCCTGACATTTCATGTGTTTGATGACCCAGACTTCCTCAGTAACTCTCCATCACAGATATCAGAGAGAGCAGAATGCCACTGACAAATAGGTTAATTAAATCATCCCCACAGGAATGTATGAGAGAAACGAGAAAATACGAGTTTGGAGACAGACATCAGGAGTTTTCTCTGATCAGCCTGTGGGGGCTGGTGAGGTAGATCCTTCAGGATCAGGGTGGGGATTGAACGGAATCCACCTGGACTGCAGAATCGGATCCCAACAACCCAATGTGATGTTGATGAAAGGCTATAAAACTCAAACCCAGAGAAGTACCACCATTCAAATCACAAGGAACCAAACTGGCTTGCTTTTCCGAACAACAGACCATATGAAACACAGTCTTCTGTAGGAGACGTGTCTGGTATCAAGCCGTTCTATTTGCAGCATTTTTCTGTCTGGCTAAGATAGACATCATTGAGGATCCTGATAAGGGTGATGACTGAAGCTTTCAGGCATCAAAAAATCATTTTGATGATTAAAACCCCAAAACCCAAGAAGGGAAGATTAAAAATAGTCTACTGCCTGGTTATGTGAGTGGAGGAAGACATATAAGGCAAATAAAATGGGTATGTGAAAGCAAGAATTAACATACAATCAATCAACTACGAAGTGCGGCGGTATATGAGGCAAGACATTTCAATGCGTTTAAATCACCGTGGGTTTCCACAGCTGCACACCACTCTAAGCTGCCCTACATCTGTTGCTTCTCACATAATTAAAGTGACCCCGGTCTGGAGAGCAAAAATCGAGGGACCAAAACCCACCAATTCACAACACAGGACTCTGCTTCTGTTTAGACAGAGATATTGTGTCAATCCATACACACACTTAAACAAATATAGGGTTCCTATGATTTCCAGGTTTCAGAAAACACGGAAACACGGAATAAAGTCGTGTAATTTACTATATAACAGAAATGCCAATTTGGTCAAATAAATCAAAAGTTATACACTTGATCAAATTGTGATAGGGACTAAAGTCTGTGAATTTTAACCACAAAAAGACTGCTATTTAAGTCTGTGTGTGTATATTTAGATAAACTCAACAGTCTTCACTACAACCCGCCAAAATAAACGTTTGGTTTAACTTGTAGAATATTATGACAGAAATATATTAATATTGTACAGTGCATGTTAATTAAAAATCGATTATTCACAATTATTGCTAAAATTGTAATAAAATATTTAAGTTTTATGAATTCAACACATTAGACATCCTTTTGATTATTACAATTTAATTAAACCATTCAAATAGATGTACATGAAAAAAAAAACATGAAAAAAAATATGGATTTCATTGGGCCCTAGAAATATATAATAAATCTCATAGGGGGTATTTTCAAACCCGCACCCAACTAGCATCCTGGTTGCGCTCATATGGTAAGCAGAGAGACAATGTGTGCCTGGCAATGTGCAGCAAAAAGGACGAAAACAGACCCCATAAAAGGTCCCCATAGGGGTGCGGAAGCTTCAAAGGCACAAATGTTACAGAGCAACACCTGGCATGCTCGCCTTTGTGGTGACTTGTTGCCTTGGCTACGGACCCTCCTGTCTGATCCTAGAATAATCGCCTGATGACACGGAATGCTCGTTTTAAATTATGAGAATGAGATTATGGAGAAAGTTCTCTATAGATCACTGCAAGTGACATTCAATGTAAACAAGAGACCGGAGAGCTAATTCTAGCACGTTTGAATGGCTGCTAGGTTTGAAGGGCTTCAGAGAATTATTCTTTAGTTGAGTAAAGGAAATTGTAGATTTTGTCCCCAAGATTTGATCTGAAAAGTGGCAACACTATTCGTTGTTCAAGGTCAAAACAACACGCTCTGAAATTAACTTTGGGAAAACCAATTTAAAGAGTGTCAAATCTATCAGTTCTCCTGGCCCTTCGTGCTTCCTTCAATTCAAGTGAATTGAATTTCACTTGTCTTTCGGTTGAAATGTGGCGTATAAGAAAATATACCGGTAAAATGACTATTCTCTCCAAAACAAGAGCAAAAAGTTATCCTTCTTCACTGGTGTTTAGTTAAGAACCCCTGGGCCTACACACACACCACACACACACACACACACACACACACACACACACACACACACACACACACACACACACACACACACACACACACACTACTCACCGGCCAGCCGGTGAATCAATTTGCAGCGTTTAATTACGATTGGGTGATTTTCTCAGCTGATGCCCCCCAGACCAGAGAAGACATTTCTCATGTGGTTGCCAGTGTTGATACACAGCTGAGATTATTTTCTGTGCAAAAGTCTCAAGCCCCCAAAACCCAGACGGCACTCTGAAATCCTTAATCACTTTACCACATCTGCTATTACAGACAGCCAATCATGTAGAACTTAATATGAAGCATGCTAATCACTTCTAAAAATGAGTGCCACACCTATTTTTCCAAAATGTTGGGGTCATTTTCGATTATGCGTCAATGCAAATTCCATCTGAAGACAGGATTAACCATCTATGGAGATATAAACGACACTCACATGAAGTATGCAATTAAAAGCCTTTGTTGGAATAAGGATATTACGCTAAAAACCACAATCAAACCGTTACGGCTATAAGAGCCATCATCAGGACGTGCATATGGGCCAATCATAAGTGAAGGAAAATCCTTTGGCACACAAGCGTGGTGCCACACCTGCCAAAGACTCCTTAACATTAGGGTGGTAGTGAAACAGGTGAAGACAAGGCCAAGGACGTCAATACTCAGTTGTGGTCTGAATTCCCACATTGCGCCCCAGTCAGTGCTGATGCAGAAGGAATTGCGCTGTTCTATTCTCGGCATGAATTCTGCATGCACACAATAAATGCATGTAATAATGATGGGTTACACATAAGGAGGGTTTCCCAACCCAATACTCCAAGTCTCATGAGATACAAACACAATCTCTGATTAATAACAATTCAATGATGATCAGGACACTATGTAATATCAGTAATTTTAACAAATTTCCAGGAGACCTGGAAACCCCATTGAGATGTTTACATGCAGCTGATAATAGTGGACCCATTATTCTGAACCTCTACTTATTATGTAAATGTTTACAAAAAAACCCAAACTGAATGCATGCATGTATGAATGAATGTATGTGCGTATATATATATATATATATATATATATATATACACACACACATACATACACACACACACACACACACACACTTTATTAAAATAGATGGTTTATTTATAATAAATTAATCATTTACATATAAGAATAATCAATACAACCAATTGATGAACGCCCCAAACCTGCCATGCGTCTGTTCTATACACTGCACGCGCAGCAACGTTGCCAAATAAGCGCTGTATCTCCGGGGAGATAGGAGATATACATTAACCACGTTCAAATTAGGAAAATTAGACCTGAAGGTGTAACTGTCGTAACTAGCACTCAGATATTATTCATAACGTTGTAAATAAACAGATTGGTTAATAATTTGTCTTGATTCATCAAACACGATGAACGCTGCTAGGAAACGACGTGTAACCGTCGCCCATTTCATGTCAACACGCTGTATGTTATATCATATTGTCATTTGGAGATTGCCCCTACCCGTTCTGTTCATATGCAGTCGTATGGATTTGGATCTGCTGCTCTTCTGGGCTGGTGTCCGAGTATTAGGAACCGCTGGGAATGAAGAACACCTTCACCAAGTGTAAACGCTTCGTCCTTCTGTTTTCCTTTCCTCTTAAACGGTAAAGTCCTGGTTTGCGCGCTTAACAGCCAAATGTTTTAAATGTAAAAGATCTGTGATCAGAAGATCACAATGAATCAAGAGTGCAGCCCTGTAGCGTCCGCAGACGGAAGGACCTCTGTATGTATCAACTGAAGCGACGCGGTTCTAGTATCATTTGTAGACGCCGTGCGCATATGGGCGCTCTGACTGCAACAGCTTCTGCGCTTGGTGGGCGGAGCTATTATACATTATTCATGAGGAGGCAGGAACTACGTCTGCCTCCAGTTCTCCACACGCTGCACTTTAGCCTGGAATTATGATGCAGAATAGCCTAATTATTAATAATAGATTAATGCTGACTCTGACACCATGACATATTTTTTTTAAACTGAGTTAGTTTTCTTTATTGAGTCTCTAACATTTATAAATTATAACAAATCTATATCTGCAAGCTTAATTTAAATATAGATGTAGGCCCGGTTTCACAGAAAAGGCTTAGATTAAGCAAGGATTGGGCCTTAGTTCAATTTAGGACATTTAAGTAGCTTTTATAAACACCTTCGAAAAAAAAAACATTACTGGTGCGAATCTTGAGACAAAACAATGGCACTGACATATTTTAAGATATGTCAGTGCAAGTTGCTTTCAGTTAAAACAGCTCAAACATGTATTTTAGTCTGGGACAAGCATATTACAGATATAAAGATTAGGTTATTAATTTATTGATTCATTCATTGCATTTTAAATTAATCTATTTAAAATCAACAGACTTATTCTGCAGCTCTGTTATTTATCACTAAAGATATTTAAGATGGGGGGGGGGGGGGGGTCTATATCAAATGTGTTGTTAAGTATTTTTGTATGTTTTTTGTAGGACAAGTTGAGACATTGATCTTATCTGATCTTCTGCAGCTCAAACTTGCTTATGGGCATCAACGCCCTTCTGATGCTAATTCAAACCTCTACATCACTACTTATGTTTTCCACTTTACATCTTACACTTAAGGATGAAAAGGGTATTAATGGATTATAGGCTAGCCTTTAATGTAGCAACAACACTCTCTGATTATCTAAGGTCTAAGAGTTGTAAATGGAAGTCCTTGGCATTTCTGAGGAATTTGTAGATTGCTCGTTTTAATGGATTCTTTCCCCATGTGCTGCGGTTGAATCAAAAACATTTATGTGAAAAATATTTTAAGGTGTAAAAAATGTTCAGACTGACTGAAAACAAGCAGATGCATAAAATGTCCTTTATTTGGGATCTGTTGGGGGGGGGGGGGGGGCACTACAGGGCTGCCTCTGAGGCCATATATGGATTTTGTGAATATGCATCTTGCTACACCTTTTTAAGAAACTCTGTCTCACATGAACAAGCCAAACTTCTGCCGTTCTTTGAACACTGTTTTGCTTCAAACATCACTCTCTGATTCACAAAAGTGCATCTTTACACAAACTTAACACAAATGACACAACACATGGTTTAAGAACAGTATAAGAACTTCTTGTGTTTCTAAGAACTGTAATTCTAGCTGATATAAATCAAGTGAATAATTCAAGGTGGAAAGTTCAGTGGAAAATGTACCATTAGACCTACTGTACACATCTAGCCCGCTTTGAAGAATACACATCTTAGACGGCTCTGACATGGTGAGACGAGGCCTGTCGGATGCACTGGACAAAGCATTAACAAAGAAAGCGCCTAATGCCAAATAGATTCGATTTCTAGTTGTTAGTGCCAACACTTAATTGAGTAAAAGTCTAACTGCTCTGATTGATATGTCAACTGGATGGGTTTGCTGGCAGAATCTCTGAGACGTTACACACGGTGGAATGGCAACTAAATGGAAGCAAATTTAACGCAGAAAACAAAATGTTTCCGATCGGATTTCCTCATTTTGATCAACTCGGATGTGACATAGGACTACTGTGGATTCAGTGAATGCAGTTAGATCTTAGACGGTTATCAGTGAGGGTTGTGAGTGGTTTTAATGGGTGTTGCAGGGGTGTTCTATAGGTGTTTTTTATTGGCTCAAGTCAAAATAAAACATCCCAAAATCATTAATCTATACACTGTACTGTTTATTTTTGAATTTTTTCTCAGATTGTAACCACTTGTTTTTGTATGTTTTGAGCTTTTTCAGAAACTCAAATCATTATATTATTTTCTTATTTATTCTAAATAAAAAAATAAATAAAAAACATGGATTTATTCTGTATCGGCATTGACCTCAAGTCAAGCAAAAACAGCAAGTCCTTTCCTCAACAAGCTGCATGATTTGAGGTATCATTTATGTCCGTAGCATAAATGGTGAAAATTATTCATCAAAGTTTAAGACTCATGATTACAGGTTTGTTCAAATCACCGTAAGTATGAACAACAATACTGGTGATGGTTGTCTTCGCAAGCACCAATAAATTACCATTACATTTAAAATAGTAGCTTAAAAGCCAGGCCATCTGGACATAAAAACAGCATTACACTCCTTGATTAAGACAGATGTCTTTTAAGAGGCTTGTTCACGTATAGTTTATGTGCCACAGCTTCAAATGTTTTATAGGGTATAATAAGGAAGAATGTTTCCATCTTTCCTTAAGTGTTTGTGCTTGTTATAGTTGTAAAAACAAACTATAATTGTGGGTTAGATTTAAATATAATGCAAAATGTGCTAGAGATACAAAGCACCAAAATGACAAATGATCTTAAAAATGATCTACTTGTTCGGTTTTAAGTCTCATTGCTAGTCTCTCCCTGGAGTAGGACACAGTTTTTGCCCATAGATAATGAGTCAAAGGGCAAGAGAGTATATATAGAGAAAACAGGGAATCTGATAGGTAGCAAATATGCAACTAAACTGCTGAAAAATCCTCTTATTGCCATAAATGCGTCTCCAGGCATTAGAGGACAAATTGTGCTATCATGAGATGCAGCTCCTCCACACGGATATATTCTAAAATGCTGCTAAATTGCTTTTATGGCAGATTCAGAGAAAGTCGAACCAGACTCTGCTTTACACTGTATTACCGCAATGATTAGACTGTCCAGATTTTGCAAATGAAACTCAAAACACCCATGAGGCCCCATCCGCTCAGCCAAAACTATCTGCCAACATCTCGAAGACAGATGTTCCATCAATGTCTGCAGAGGTACTGTAGATATTAGGTAACCAACAAACCATTTCCCATTTATAGAAATCTGGCTTTGTGAAATCACCAAGCTCCAATCAAATGGCTCGCTCTGCTGGAAGCACGTTTGACGAATGAGACTGCTTTTCATAAGCCTCCTCAAGCAATTGCTTATCAATAAATCCTCAAGGCTACATCAAAATGAGATCTACCACGTTCAGGCTCCACAACAGAGCTGCCCGGGCCTGTGGAGAGCTGCTACGTACAATTAAATGTACAAACAAACACAGGGCGTGGCGCCACATTTGTGCTTTTCGTCAACATAGAGATTATACGTTGCAGTCGACCAAGACTCCTTATTAATCTTGCAAAGTCTGTGTTTTTTGAGCTCCTCAGTCCCACGGGTGGCAAAAGCAGACCGGTGCAGTAATCTAAATTGAATTTCCTTCATGCAAGGCTGCATGTTGCATGCTACCTCATCATCCACCCTCAATTATATTCCTGCTGGGTGTCTATCTATTAATCTGACCACAAGTTGATTGTTTACTTTCAGGACAAATTGTTTTAAGTCAAGACAATGCAGGAATAATCACTGTTTTAGGTCAATTTAGAGATTTTGTGCTATTTTGCTTCCATAACATATACGTGTTTATTTTATTACAGTTTATATATTGGCGTCTGTAGATTTAAATTACAATACATCTTTGTAAAGGCCATTTTCTCAAAATGAGTTTTTTCTCATGCACTGAGCCAGAAATCTTCATTCAATAGCACTAACATATACACCACACTTTACAGTTAAATTCAAATCAATATATTAAGATTTTCACTTTTAACAGAAGAATTTGTTCATATCAGGGTTATTATAAAGTGTATAAATACACTTTAATTACATGAAATAATCTTAACATTAACTGAAATAAAACATTTCTCATTTTTGTTTATTTTAAGTACTAAGATTATTACAAATAATTAAAACTAAACACTGAAATGTAATATAAACTTTTTAATAAAAAAACAGAAAATATAAAATATAATTTAAAATATTATCAGAAACCATAATAGTATATCAATTATATTAAAATAGCGCTGGTTTATAACATTTGACTGATTTACATAACATTTTATACCTAAAAACAGATGGTCTAATTTTTATAGGCCTAGTGATGAAGAGATATCCAAATTCCCCTCTTTAAAAACCTTTAATTCTGAATTTTAATTGGACAATGCATAATTTTACATATTTAAACATGACATTTAAGAAAACTTGTAATACAAAATGTGATAAATGAACTGGGGAAGTATGGGGATATCTAATAGTTTGACCTGTGGTGTCTTGCTTTAAAAGGAAGAAAGGGGAAACTGAATCTACTCTTTGGTGCCAAAACAGTAGTTATGGATTGAGTTATCTCAGTCTCACGGGATTACTCAAGTCAAGAGCTTTTGGATTACAAATGCTATTAGGCTACTTTAAATTTAGATTTTAGTAAATATGATTTGGGACTTTCCTTCCATGCCAAAACATTGACTAACTATCCATAATGCAAGACAGCACTGCACTCCTTACATCTGCCTTGGTCTCCAGGATTCCTCTGGCTCTCCCGGTAATTAGTGAAGGTGAAGTGATGAGGGGGGCATGGGACACGAAAGGCAGGGGGGAAAAGAAGAGGAGGAAGGGAAAGCTGAGAAATGTCACTTGCCGTTCTTTGTGGGTGCCAGAGATAGGAGGCTTACCGGCCGCTCCAGGCAGCGCTGCTCCCGATGGCCTTGCGGCAATGCGCTGCGATTGCAATGTGCCATTGACTCCTCCTTAATCGCCTTTTCTGGATCTGCCATTTCTGCTTACCGTGACTGCCGTCAGTGAAACCGAGAGATCAATACAATGTGGGAGATGGCTATTACTGAGCATTATTGCATCTTAGCAGCTAGCAATTCTTTGTTTCCTTGGTGTATATTAAGAGAGATGAACACTGTATTTTTCTTTTTAAAGTCCACCTGCATGGAGTCAATAATTGTATCCCTTAAAACTCATCTTTGATCACCAAACTTATATATTTAAATGTTTTTTCCTGTGAATTTTTTTTCATGCCTTAAAATAGCTTCACTGTAACACTACACCCTTGCTTCATGAATATGCTAATTAGCCCCAGCTCCACTCGCTCACACCACCTCAGAGATCCACTCGCTCGGTCAACTTACTGTAGTAAACGCTGCACAATGGTATCGCTCTTCATAACGCCAGATACATAACGGTAATTAATATGATTAACCTTTTGCTTGACTACATTTGCAAACAGCTAATAATGTGTTGCTAATGTTACACAAACCACGTACCCGCTGCCGTTCCCCATCTCAGTCTGCCTTCTAACAATCAGCATCCTTAGACACTTTGAACCACTCAGAACGTCAGTGGAGAAAGGCATATATTCATATTCATCATAACATAATAATATATTATACATCATTCACCAGCTATATTGCTAAATACCTGATTTTTCATATCAACAGAAAAATATACCAGGATAACCTGGCTTCTCTCAAGACTCCCCTGCTTCAGAGAATAGTTAATGATGCTAAAGCCCGCCCGTATGTTGATGTGATTGGTAACAAGGTAGTTTGTGATGTAAGAAGCACCAGCGATTTCCAACCATGTCTTTGGTTCACTGCAGTTTAAGGAGAAAATACTTTGCAATGGTACTGACTTATGAATTTGCACATGGTTTGTATTAAACCACCACATAGACACATAAACAACACTAAAAACTTATAAACAACATTAAAAACTTGATCTTTAAATCATATTGTTATTGAGGACTGACATTGAGGACTGATTGACAATTTTCTACCTTCATTCTGACCCTCTGTCTGAAATGACCAGTTTTTAAGGGATGGCTCCTTTAAGGCTTGTAAGTAAACGGTCACTGTAATGATCGGCTAATGTCATTACATAGGAAACAATATCAACACCCACTGGCTACTGCACATGAGTAGGTGTTTTGAAAATATTATCCATATAAAACTGTCATTTAAAGACAAAGCATTATGAAATCATTTACAATACAGTTGGCTACTTCATCTTTAAACCAAAGTTTCTTTGCTAACTCTCTATTACACTGTGCCTCATTTACAAAACAAAATGCTCCGAACAAACATATAGCCTAATCCTTCAACGTGATCCGGGACGCCACTAAAATAAACTGACGATCCTTCTTAAGTCTGTACAGCGACACAAATGAGCTGTTTAAACTGGACGTGTCAAAGCGACCGTTCTTTCACTCTTTCATATGTACTGAATTATTGAATGTGAAAAAAGTGCTGTCAGAAACTAAACACACATCTGTATAAAGTATTCAGTGCAGACAGCGTCAGTGATTATAATGGGTAAAAAAATACTATTTCAGTCTTTCTGATGTCGTGACCCATCACCTGCTGCCACCAACCATCAGTGGTTCATACTGGCCTTTAACACAACACTCTGTGCATATCTGAGAGTGTATGCGGAGGCGATTAGGAAAGGTTCTTGCATGGAGCTCCTCGCATGGCAACAAGGCGGCTTAGCTACCGGTTGCTAAGGACCAAATCAGAGGTGAACCCCCCTGAAGAGATTCTGTGCCAAAAAGAAGGAATTCCCCCCGTGGCAGCGCTATAAAATGCCACTGCTGGATTACCATGGTGACCACATGGAGTCAATGAAGGAGAGAATGGGGCCACATGTGTCTGTTAAGGGTGGCAGATTGTCAGATCCGAGATGTATCCTGTTGTGGAGGAGAATGCTGTGAAACAGATCGAGTCTGGATTAACCCACAGTATTTACAGACAGCACAGTAGCTGGCAGTCTCAATGTGACAAATGGTGCAGTTTTGCCCCTAACTGACTTGATTAATTTTGAATTAGCGACAAATGTTGAATAGAGCCAGTGGAAGAAAACCCTTTTTTAATGTATAATCAATATGCTTTAAGATAATATAAAAGAATGGTACATAAAGCTGGACGATTCTGGATAAATTCAGAATCACATTTTTTGTTGTTCAAACAGAGATGATGATTCTCCCATGATTCTGAACAGAAAACTAAACAAAATAACATGTAATTTACTAGAGGTTCTGACAACATGTTAATTGTTGTAAAAGCCTATTAAAAAAGTTTCATTAAAGGGATAGTTCACCCAAAAATGAAAATTCTGTCAGTAATTACTCACCCTCATGTTGTTCCAGCCCCGTAAGACCTTCGTTGATTTTTCGAAACACGAATTAAGATATTTTTGATGAAATCTGAGAGCTGGATCACTCCTCCTTAGGCTTCTATGGGATTGACCCTTGCCAGCCCTGAAAAGTTATTAAAGAAATCGTTAAAATAGTCCAAGTGACTACAGTGGCTCAATCGTCAGTTTATCAAACGACGAGAATACTTTTTGTGCACAAATAATAAACTTTATTTCAACTATTCATTTCCTTCTCTGTGGGCCTCGAGTCAGTTCACTAGAATAATAGCGTAAGCTTCTGTTGTTGTACGTCAAACGCATCACCCACATGACCAGCGTCGGCCAATAGTGAGCCTACGTGTGACGTAGCTCTACACAATCACACTACGTTAATTGACTAGAGGCCCACAGAGAAGGAAATGAATAGTTGAAATAAAGTCGTTATTTTTGTTTGTTTTTGTGCACAAAAAGTATTCTCGTCGCTTGATAAACTTAAGATTGAGCCACTGTAGTCACTTGGACTATTTTAACGATGTCTTTAATAACTTTTCGGGGCTGGCAAGTATAAATCCCTTAGAAACCTATGGAGGAATGATCCAGCTCTCAGATTAATCAAAATTATCTTAAAGGGGTGGTAAAACACTATTTCACTTTTCTAACTTTAGCTAGTGTGAAATGTTGCTGTTTGAGCAAAAACAACATCTGCAAAGTTACAATGCTCAAAGTTCAAAGCAAAGGGAGATATTTGCTCTTAAAAGAAAGGACTACAACAAATGGCTGGTAGGGATTACACGACATTCCTCCCGGGTTAGTGACATCAGAAACCAAAAAATGTACATAAACCCCGCCCCCGGGAACACGCAGTCCATGTTGAGAAGAGGAAAAGTTGTTGTATAAGAGTACATTTGTGAGTCAACTCAAACTTTAGCATCCTTCTCATGCAATAAAAAGTCACTGTGTGCATCTCACAACAGTTCCTATACGAGCAATTTATAGATTATCATGACAGAATATGCTAATTGAAGATAGTTAACTCCACATCAGCAACATAAATTCATCAACTAAACATTCAGAGACGTCTTGTTGCATTCTACATGTTGTCACTTCTTCTTGAGTCTCTCCATCTTGGTCGGACTCTGTTTTAACATTAAAGGCAGAACAGTTTCTGTCATTTTAGTGTGTCTGCGTGAAGTAATCGCAACTAACACACACGAGCTCTTGAAACCCCGCCCTCTGAGGCAGCTCATTTGCATTTAAAGGGCCAGGCACAAAACGGTGCGTTTTTGCTAACCCTCACAAAGTGACAACTTTAACCAGAGGTGTCAATTCCAGGGGCCAGAAAGTAAAAGTCCTGCCATATGTTTATTCCACCCATTAACTCAGCTATCTGATTTCACTAATTAGTTCTATCTCCTGGCTGAAAAACTGTGCTAATAAGCAAATCCAGTTGATTGGAACAAAATACTGAGGAGGAATTTACTTTCTAAACCTGGACTTGACACCTCTGACTTTAACATGCTATATAAAATATCTGTGGGGTATTTTGTGCTAAAACTTCACACAAACACTCTGGGGACATCAGAGATTTATTTTACTTCTTGTGAAAAGGGCATTTTACCACCCCTTTAATTCGTGTTCCGAAAATGAACGAAGGTCTTACGGGGTTGGAACAACAGAGGGTGAGTAAATACTGACAGAATATTCATTTTTGGGTGAACTATCCCTTTAATTATTTTTAAAAAGTCGGTTTGAACGAATGATTCAATGACTCACTCATAACAACTTAACTTATTTCATTACAGGATGAATCAGTGTTTTTGAATTAATGATTCAATGACTCACTCCTTAATACTTCACTTATTTCATTACTGGATGAATCAGCGTTCTTGAATTAATGATTCAATGACTCACTCATAAATGCTTTGTTTACTTCATTACTGGATGAATCACCGTTTTTGAATTAATCTCTTGAATGAATGATTCAATTAATATTTGTAACACAGAAATAACGATAATGTGTGGTTGCAAAGACTGTTTGTGCTCTGTATATTTCCATGGCATTGCTTTCGAAGACTTAATAGCTGGTGAAGTGGATTTACTTATTGTAGAGTTAAAGAAAGTTATCATGAGCATTGTAATGTTTTAAGTAGATGTCATATCATATCTCAGTAGACCTGGAAGATTTTAAAAGAATGGTTCATTTAAAAATCCGTAAGATCTTACCTTCATGCTGTAGAAATACAAACCGTAAGACAGAACACAACGAGTGCAGCGCTGAAAAGGGGCGGGGCTAAATACGTACATGACAACTGCTTTATCTGGGTCTGGGTCAGTGTCAGTGCAAACACAGATTTTAATTTTCCGGTGTGATTCTGTCAAAGGTTTAATAGACACAGACAAATCGTTGTCAATTAGGAATGAAATCATGTGGGTGTTTGAATCGAGATAGCGATCTTTTAACGATTAATCGTGCAGCTCCATTACATAGCTGTTCAATATATCACTAGAAAAAAAGTACTATCATCTTAGGTTACCACCTCACACCACACTGCCCATTCAGAATGTAGACAAAGCCTGTGTTACTGCATCAGGGTTATTATTTAAAACTATAATTATTAACATGTCAGCAATGTCATTCATCTCAATATACTATGTACGCACTTTAAGTATGTACTTTGCTGGTGAAAGTATATACTTATAAGTGAGTAGTAAGTTTACAGCGAGTATTATTAGGACATTCTGCAACATCCGAAAATTGTGTCTTATGCTGCCTTCACGTGCTATCAGAAATTTCCTACTTCCTACTTCTGAGGTCATGAAAACGAGTTCATCACATTCAAGTGCTTTGTTGTTGGAAAGAACAGGAACCATCCATTCATTGACAACCATAACAAACATTCACCACTTTATCTACCTAAAGGTTAGTCAGCTTGCTGATGATTCTGGAATTTCGGTCAAATACAGGCTATTTTCACTGTGTAGAATACAAACAATATGCTTCAAATGATTATTCATAGACAGTCAAACCAAACATTGTTCAGACACCAGATATAATTTTGTATATTTTTTTTTTACTAGTGGGTGTAGTACACTATAGTTCATTTAAGTGAGGATAGCAAAATAAAGTAAACTATGAAATATTATACACAACAATTATTATACATGTATACAGTGGACTACAGTGGACACTTTGACCTGACCATGTTTTGCTTAAGTGGTTTTTTTTCTTTAATTGCAAATGGGACCATTTTCTAAGCATTGCTTTAACAAAATAAAGCATTGCTTGGTAATTGGTTGACCTAAATTGGTATTATCTAAATGTGTACTATAGTTTAACAGCTGACAGCTATTCAACCTAAGTAATTTGTGAGACAAGTCTAACAGAAGGATGGCAAAAAACAGTAAAATATCAACTAATTTGATAATTCTGAGTTCTTGTCACATTTTAGTACCATTTTCGAAACTATCGATACTGTGATAATGTAAGAAATGTTGAAGGTGTCTGAATAAATTTTGGTTTGACTGTATGTAAATATGTCATACTTTAATGAAAAGACAAGGCGTAGATGTAGCTGTTGTGAAAAACACTAATAAAGAATAACAGTCACAGCAGTGTTTTATTCATATTAAAATAGCATTTCAGTTTAATTTTAGTAGAAGTGCGTTGTCATTTTTAATGTTTAAAATAATATATTTTTTAACTTATTTCAATTAGTTAATTTATGTAATATTTATGCTTTAGTTTAAGGTTTTCATCTAATATATATATATATATATATATATATATTTACTTTTCTTCAGCATTAAACAACTTACTAAGAAGTAACTTTTAGTTATAGATAAATAACAACACTGGTTCACACAGTTTATATTTAGTCAGGGTGGGCGTCTGATTTCAGTACGTGAAAAGAAAAAAATTCTCACCGCCTCGTTTTCATGCATGAAAAAATTTGAATATGACTTCTACCCTGACTAAAGAGCATTGAAAACTGCCACATGCTCACATCTTAGTGCAAGGGGTTGTGGGTAATATTAGACACAAAAAAAGTATTGTTCCAAAAATCCATATGGGCACCTTGGTCATCCAATTGTCTACGTATTGGTGTTTTGTTTTGTTTTGTTGTTACTAATTCTTATCTCATATCCTATTTATTTATTATACCAATTGGAATGCAGTGACTGACAGCCTACATTTGCCATGTGATATAGCTTAAGACGGAAAAAAGTCTCTACTGACCTCTAGTGGCCCTGAGGTGAAAGCAAACCCAAGTTCAACTAGTTTTGTTCTTTACATGTTTTTTCCCAACCCATATTTTCTATATTGATGCAACAATACACTAACGCATGACTTCATCACCCCCAGTCATTCCCTTCTGCTCGATAAATAGTATTATTTTTTTCTTCTTTATGGTTGTGCTTTGGCCAATACGACTGTTTGAAACAATAAACAGAGCAGCAAGAAGACTCATTTCCAAACAAGGACATAATCACACCATTACATGATTATATGGCCAACATCCGACCATACTGTAAAACTGGCTCACTAAACAAAGAAGGAACAATCTACTACAGGCAACGAGACCCCCGATGTTGACTTTGGATGGAGCTGGTTTTGGTTTTATTGCTCTTTGGCCGTCTTGCAGTATAAGTATAAGCTACACAATGTGATGACCTGAATCAACCTAGTTTAGGAACAATAGTGTACTAAAAATATCACTCTCCTCATCTTCCAGCAGGAGAAGGGTCAGTAGGCTACAGATGATGTTTTTAAACGTTTAGACTGAGCCTGAGATCTATCTGGGGAATGCATGCAGTTATAAATAACAGCTGCTCAACGTCCATGCAAGAAGGACATTTCTTTTCGGATTTGTTTAAGAAGAAAAAAAGAAAAATGGATGCAAATATATTGGTTTCATCTTAAAGGAATAACGTTAGTTCACTCAAAAATGGAAATGTGCTGTTAGTTTACTCACCCTTAGGCCATCCAATATGTAGGTGACTTTTTCTTCAGTTGAACAGAAAAGAAGATTTTTAGCTGGTGATTCAAATGATGTAGCAACGGCTAGGCCTACCGTGAACGGTCACTTTAAGAGTAAAAAAATGCATATACAGGCTCAATTAAATTATATCAATCTCTTCCTGACGATACTTTGTGGTCTTATGAAACGGAACGATCGTTCTGTGCAAGAAACTGAACATTACAACATTATTACCTAAAACCCATAACCTCGGCAAACTGTCCTAACTCGTTCTGGAGCGCGAGCTTCCTGTCGCATTATTCCGTCAGCCTCTGGTATTAATTTTCTTTTCTTTTTCTACTGTAGCCGTTGACTTGAGTTGAAAGAATCACCAATGATGGAACACGGTGCCAGCTAAAAATCTTCTTCACTGTTCTACTGAAGAAGAATAAATACCTACATCTATTGTAGCCTACTATGATGACACCTACATCTTGGATGACCTGAGGGTGAGTAACAGCCATTTTTCGTTTTTGGGTGAACTATCTCTTTAAACCTGGAATAATGTTTTTTTTTTTTTTTTTTAGCATTTTTTTAGTATTATAAAAAAACTACATTATGATTGAATTTAAAAGTTTTCTGCACTATTTCTGAATCACTAATAGTAATCCATTAAGCATAATTGTGATAACGTGAGATATTCCTGCAAATAGGCCTACCTAAACTGTACTTTTTAACTATATTGTTATGCTGATAATATAATTACATTTTTGATTTTGAAACATTTTTAATCATTTGGAAAAGTATTACAACAATAAATTGGAAATGGAAATTGGAAAAGTATGCATTGGAATAGGAAAAGTAGCCTATGCAAAAATATGCATTTTTACTAGTGGTCTCAGACCTTTGGATTCCAGTTTATATGACATGTTCACACAGTTTTAATCTCGGGAAACATTTGGTTGTTTGTGAATTATTATTTGTTTGTACATTTACAACAATCATGTTTCATACAAGAATCAGAGAAATAAAAAAGAGGCACAATCTGCATGGCAGTACAACATTTTTTCCACATAATATAATACAGCTTTTCTCTTTATCTAAATATATCTATATAAATCTTCTCTTGCTATGCAGTAGAACACACCTGCTGTCCCATCAAACGCAGACACTTTAAGGCAACAATTGTTCAAACTTCACAGTTTCTCAGTTATCAATAGTTTCTGTTTGTCTTCACACACGAATATATTAACATAAAATCGCTGCATAGGCAGTGAAATATAATCCTAGACATGCTGCAATTCATACCTATACAGATCATATACTGGCAAATGCCTTGCAGAAAATTGTGATCAGTTGTTTGCTTGTATTTCTTCTTTCAATTATGAAAACATAAGTTAACATGTTCATTTCACACTCTATCAATTATTAAGATATGAATAACAAAAGGAAAAGCATTAAGAGGGAAGAGTTTCAAAGCAAATTCATTGTATGATGGGTTTTAACATTGGGAGCAATTAAATTCTTAATCAGAACCTACTAAAATTTAAACTAAATGTATAATTACAAGCTATAATTTAGAAAACAAATGGCAGTATGGGTATTCAATGAGATTTGATTGACAAGCACATTAAAATATGCTTATTATCCTCATTTAAATATTACAATGATTTCAGAACTAAGTGATTCCAGCTCTAAATATAGATAAAACGCTTGCATTCTATATCAGAGTTCTCTATCAAAAAAGAGAAATAAATTCATTGTCAATACTGCGAGTTATGGGAATTAAAAAAAATATTTTGTGCAATTGGTGTGTGTGCAAAATATTTCAGCAACAAAGTCACATTTGAACTGTAGTCCATGATGAAAGTTTTTACAATTTGTCAAATATATACATGATACTGTTTTATGTAAAAGCAAACCTACAGTGAGGCCTAAAAGTTCTTATAAGCACTGCATGCATTCAATTGCATCGCATTTTTACAAAAGAAAAAATGTAAAATTGTTTACAGTACCGATTCGTTCAGGTATTCATGACTGACTGGGAGTTTGAAAATAAATATGAACTGACTAGCTGAGCTATAATAAATGCAATATGGACAAAATTATAGAGAAAAGAGCAACCACATGGACTGCCAAATAAGTGGAAAAACATTTGCAATTCATACATTCAACCACCGGGGATGCTATAGCTGAAAATGTGTGGGCATTTCTCCATAAATCTGTGCTGAGATCAGCAACACTGAATCTTTAAACACGTTAAATATATAAAGTCTTTGCTTACAAATGCCCTGTCTCTTCAGAAAGGCAAGCAAATTCCAAGCAGAGGTATACTGGTTAAAAATATTCACATCACAGCCTTTGAAGAACACACACTTGATACTACAAACATGTGCTCACGCACATTGGCAGTTTCATGTGGAAGCAATGTTGTCACTTCAGTCCATAAGGAAAGCAGGATGGGGGCCAAAGAGGGGGCCTAAGCAAAGGAAATCACTGTTGGAAAGATAAAAAAGGAAGGTCAGTGCATCTAACGTGATAATTCCATTAGAGGGAGTAAAGAACAACAACAAAAAAGATACAGAAGGTGCAGAAAAGTAATAATCAATAAAAGCAAATAGAAAATCTGTGGATACACTCACAATTCTGGCGTAATCAGTGGCAAAGGTCACTCCTTTACTGGTCCTCTCCTGTGAACCACTGCTGCTGCCGCTCACTGAGTTCTTCCGTATGATACCTGAAGTGTATTTGTGGAAATTATAATAACACATGTATGAGTTACTGCCAAATATGCCTTCATCTATAACCAATGAATGGCTGTTATAATAAATATATATTACTTTGCATTAGTGTGAGTCTGAAACAGACATGCACATTTCAAAGCAGTGGCGGAGCCAGAGGGGGGTCCGGGGTGGCACTGGACACCCCTGACATGCGATTGGCCACCCCGGGTGCCACCCCAAAATTTTATTTGCTACTGGCAGTTGCTGATGCTGATTTTTTTTTTAAATTACGTTCGCCGGCAGCGCGGCGCGCACAGTTTTCAAACCGACGAGCAGAGGACGAGAGATGGTTGCAAGATACCGAACTTCACCGAATAAGAAAACATCATATTTGAAGTAAGCTTTTAAGGTTTAGCATCAGGGTGGTTTGCTCCCAATAGCCTAAATTAGGCCTAATACACGCATATACAGTACCTTGCCGTGTGTACGTTACAGTATACAAATGTTCTAGCTAATGTGAGGATAGGAGATCAAAACGCAGGCAAAGAAGAGCAGAAACAAGCGATATCATAATGCGATCACTATAGGACTATGAAGCTTTATGGGTGTAGGTTGTTGATGGACTCGATCTACTGTGTTTTGTTCATCATTATGAATCTTATCTAGATTTAGTCTTTGATAAAAATGCGATTTTCTCAGCCTTTTGCTCAAGTTGCTTTTTATGAAACTTGCCAACATTCAAGTGTTGATAAAAAAAAAGACGCACGAAGCTAGAATAACATTATTTTTTTGTTTTTGTTTTAAAAGCACAGGGTTTGTTCTTTCTTTTGGTATGTACAGATATTCATACAACAAAATATTCTGGGGTGCCATGAAATTGTGAAAATTACCAAAACCACTTTTTTTTTATACTGGCGAGGAAGAGTTAAATGTTGGTAATTGGATGATGATTAGAATATGAATATGATTGGAATCATATTTTAAATTTGTCATATTTTTGAACAGGGTCAATTAAACATGAAAAGAAAGGGAGAGATATCAGAGTTATTTTAAAATAAGCACAAACATAGTCCAGTCATTTTATGAAAAAAAGGTTGAACAAATTGCAACAGAAGCAAACTCAAATAATTTTGTATCCTCATTATGTCCTGAGTAAGGAAACAAAGTCCCTAAGAATCCCATTAGGGGAAAGTTTCGAAATCTGTTTCTGGGGATTCACTTTTTATTTTACTTACCTTTTGTCTTCTGCATTCTCCTTACCCTTGTCTCCTGTTCTTCCCTTTGACTCGTCCCCCAGAAACAGTCGCACAGACCCAGCCCCAAACCCCATCTCTTAATAATTAAAAAAGGCTGGTTTCTAAAGTACTTCTTCCTGCCTTTATGTATTAATGCTCATGGGTAGCCTAAATGGGTTCCATTCAGACCTTAACAATAAGTATTTTACTGTTATGTGTCAACAAGATTCAACAAGACATTTTCACCTGGCTAGACCCAATGTTTAGAGCTGTTGTGGTATTTATGCAAATTCGCACATACGTAATTAGATTATGCACCGTTTGTCCATCTTAACAAACAATTTTAAAAAACTTGGAATACATTTTTTGTTTGTCTTGATGTAAGTAATCAACTCAGTAATTTTCATGGTGATATCTAAAGGTTAAACTTTTTACCCTATTCTCATAAGAAAAAGAATGAATAGGCGTATGAATAGGCTATATTTGTTTTTTTCCCTAAACTTTCCCTAATGGGATTCTTTGGGAATTTTTTTCCTTACTCAGGACATATTGAGGATACAAAATCAGTTGAGTTTGCTTGTTGCAATTTGTTCAAGGTTGACCCCCATTTTGGCTTAAAATGACTGGACTAACAGGCAGATCAGGTGCAAACAGACCCCCCAGCCCTTGCATCACCACTGGCTAGTCAGAGTCAATGTGGTCAGACTTCAGAACCAGCAACAGGTCAGAGCATCTACCAGACACAGGCAGTCAATCACATACCCAATTCAGGAATTTAAGTTGAGATGATTTTGCCAGATTAAAAGGATAGTTCACCCAAAAATGAATATAAAAAAAATATATAAATTAAATAATTAGAATTAGAATTATTATAAATTATTATAAAGAAAGAATTATGTTGTATTTACTCTTCCCAGGATAAGATTTTATATTGATGGGCAATAAAATTATTTAACTTTTTCAAGGACATGTCTGCTTAATGCCTGCTATATCTAATAAAAGATAAAATAAAATAAATATATATATATTTTTTTTGTAAATGTGAGTTTTTTTGTAAATAAATGCAGCAGTTCATAACAGACACATGCGGTATCTTATCTACTTGGTGCTTCAGCTTTGCAAATATTTTGGATGTTCAACACTTATAGACACAAACAGAGTGACCCAATTCCTTCCACAAGCTTTTCCACTGTGTGTGTGTGTGTACTGTGTACCCCCGAAAGTAGCAGTGGCCACCCCCTGGCCACCCCATGTATAAAACTCTAGTTCCGCCACTGTTTCAAAGTAACCATAATAAAGGTTATTGTATTTTTCCAAGAATCATTAAGTGCACACAGCAACTCACTCTGACCTGCTCTTAAAGGGAAAACACTCTTTAAGAGATGCACTTAATGGGTTAAATCTTTGCCATAATCTATCGTTACCCATTTAAGTCAGAGCTAGATGATGAACTTAATTTTGAATGTCCAGTATATGTCCAGTATCAGCCAATAAACATCTACTGTCTTTTGATGCCGAATAATAAAAAAGTATATTGATAATATCGCAGCTGTCGGCTGATTATTAATATGGTGCGGATATTTTTAAACCCCAAATGCCAAATAAATATTTATTCAAAATCTAATTTCTGAAACAACTTTCAGTTCAGTTGACCCCATCAACAACTTCATTTTGGCATATAGCGCCCACTTTTCATGATCCAATCAAAACCCGATGGAAACAAGTCCAGTTTCACATTATTAAAGGATAAATAGGTTATGAATGTAGTTCTATGTTGAAATGTGGTTTAAAGCGATAAAAAAACTTTGTAACTTCACCTATGGTACCTGTAGGTGGCAGTATGTCCAGTCTTTGCAGGCTATTTCGGCGAGAGGTGGGGTACCCTCCGCTCTTAGACAGGCGGCGCTGGCGACTGGACAACATGGCCGCTGGAGACACGATTCCCGGAGGGGGCACTTTACCCATCCGTTTGTAGAGCTCCTCAATCTCTAGCTTTTGAGAGCTTTGGAGGGCCTGCACCTCTGCCACATGTCTGAGAAAGAGGGGGAAGGAAAGAGAAATGATGAGGAACAGGATATGAGGACAACATTCTCAAGGCAGTGCTTTTTAAACTTTATCATTCAATCAGTCCATTCACAGATGATTAATCAGTCCACGAATTTAATGATTTGAATAATTATTTAAAATAAATATTTTACTAATTTAGGTTCAGATTATTTAGGTTCATAGTATTTTTGCATATTTTTACACTATATGTCATCAGATCTTTAACTAAAATAATATAACTGATGTAAAAACAATTCACTTTTATGCATATACAGGGCATAAATGTGAATCTTCATTTTAAAAAAAAGTTCTACCACATACTAACACCGAAATGGTTGTTGATATGAGGTTCTTCATATGAAATTCAGGGTTTGGTTTTTGCCAAACATAGCAAGGCCCATGTGTACAAAAAAGCCCCACTTTTGATTAATTTGTCCATAAAACAAAGCAAAGACTTTTTCCACACCTGCAGACGGCATAATTGAAAACTTTTCACAGCACTGAACACATTTGGACATGTTCAAAATGGATTTAAATGACTTGGGATTAAACCTATAAAGGACAAAGATTATCAGATTACTGTTTAACAGGTTTTACATCATGCTGAGGCACACTGTTGGAGTTTGATGAAACTTCATAATGAATAATGACCTGAGGGATTGTTCAATAGCCACAAGCAACCCACGAAACACACTATAGGCTCACCTCTCTCTGAGTTCCTGTAGCTCCTCATACATTCCCTCGTCTTCACTCTCTGTCTCGTCGCTGCTGGCGTATGATGTGCTGCGCGTGTAGCTCATCCAAGGCTGATTTAGATTGAACTGAGGGCTCCCTGCTGAACTGTCCAGCAAACTCACACTTATCCTCCTCCGCCTCCTTTCTGTCTCCTCCTCCACCTCCTCCTCTTCTTCACCTCCACGCCCCTCACCTGGTTCTACAACTTTTCTGTCCAGGGTATTAGTTTCTCTGGTCCACAAGGGGGCACTCTCTGAGCTGTGCAAAGTCTCACTAGGCCGTTTGGTAAGAGGTGGTGATTCATTCAGAGAGCTGGGACTGATTTCTGATTTCACCTGTACATCTGTGCTGCTGTCTGATTGGCTGTTGTGTGCGGGGGGCGTGGTTTCTGGAATTACTATAGGACATGTTTGAGTCGGCATGGATGTTGGCAAAGGTGTAGGGGTGGAAGTTGGCGTTGGGCTGGGAGTTGGAATGGGAATCTCCTTGCTTGGACTGACTTGAAACCTTCCCACTGTGACAATAGACTTTTTCTCTGTAAACAAGGAGACAAGGATGTTTTTTAACACATCGTGGTTTAACATGTTATAACAGCAAGACAATCAAAAACTAGATTTTTACACTTTCTAAAAACAATGTGAGTGGTAATAAGGGGTATAAAACTTATCAAAACTAACTGAACAATGTGCTAAGTATGCAGTGAGCGCTTACAGTCAATAGATGGCAGCTGTGTGTTTTCATTTTAGCATTTCATTAATGTCAAACACAATTTGACATTTTAGGAACAGAGTTGGAGGGACATGATATGGAAATAAACCTGAGCAGAATATTGCAACAAAAACCAACATTTTTGGTATGGCTTTCAAAATCATCATTCTATCTCAACCAGATGATAATTCCTGTCAGATATTTTGCTAGAGGTGTTACAGGGCATGTTTATTTTCAGAAAGACAGCAAAAACCTTACCTTATTAAGAGAGGACTACTGCTCAAATTATTTGGTCTAAGTTTTTTGAACTAAGGTTTTATGTTTTTGAAATAAGTATATTATGTTGACCAAGGCTGCATTTGTTTGATAAAAAAAAAAATTACAGTAAAAACCAGACAACTTCTGTGTCTTTGTGTACATGGAACATAGGGTGTGTACTTATTTATGGGTGTGTATGTGTTTCACAAATGGAAAGAGTGCAACTCACCTTCAGATATAGGCGAGAGTCTTGATTTGGCTGCAATGGTATTTGTTTCAGACACTGCCAGAGACATGGATAAAGTGGGCAAGGACCTTGGGACAGGCGAGGACACCTTTAAAAACAAGTTGAAAAACATTAATAAAAGTGTCAACCCCAAGAGTCCTTCTACAAGTGCTTTAAGACATACAGTATAATAACAGACAACACCCAAGTCAAATAATTTACATGCTCAGAACAGGTTTGTCTGAGTATGCTAACAAAGATGACAGAGAGTAATGTTTCACTTATGAGTACACCATCATATTTATATTGACAGAAACATTAAAAAGAACTTATTGTGTCTTGTGTCTTTGTTTAAATGTTATACATCAGTAGAAGAACAGGTTTGGCTTCAGATGACTTTGAAGTTATAGTTCACCCAAAAAAAAAAAACTTTGTTTTTTCAAACTAGAAAGACTTACTTTGTTGAGTGGAACACAAATGGAAAATGTCTTTCTCAATTACAGAATGTTCAAAAAACCTAAATATATTCCATATGGCTATAAGACATGCGATAGTTTTGTGTAAGAAACCAATTGAAATTTAAGTTGTTATATATTGATTAAAACTTTGCTCATTAAAAACATCAATAACATCTCGTAATGAGTCTGTTAGCTCAACGTGATGATCTAAATTTGGATATTCATGAGCAGACAGAAGATTCTGCAATATTCCTCCTTTTGTGTTGCATAGAAGAATATAAAAACATACAGGTTTGGCATGTTTCGATAATGCCTCAGAATTTTCATTTTTGTCTGAACTATCCATTTATGAAAAAGTTGTTTGTGTGTTATTTCGAACACTCACAGTGTTTTGCGGGCTGGTAGATGTGGAGGATGCTGGTGAGCTTGTGCTTGTGCTTGATGGGGTGCGGGTGCTTGATGCTGTACTGTCTGTCCGCTCTCTGAGCTGCCCTATGAGATTAGACTGGCTCTCCACAAGTGGGCTACTTCTGGACACTGGAGAAGAGCTTGAGTTTGTGGGAATTGTCTGTTTAATCTCAGAAGTCGTGCATGTTCTTGGCTCACCAAGTGGGACTATTGGTGTCTGGCTCCCTTCTTGAGGTTCAGGAACTGGTGCCGGAATCTGCGTATGAGCATCAGGGTATTGGTACATATCCATAAACTGTCCGCTCATTGCCCCCTGGTGGTATGGAGAATCGGCATTGCTCATGCTTGCATGCTGAGCTGGATACATGGGGCCATACCCTGGTTGAGGGTTCATTTGTGGGTGGAAACCTTGAGGGATTGATCCAGCGGGTATAATGGACTGGGCAAAGTTCATAGCTAAAGAAAGAACATTGGCCAGGGAAATAAAGGGCTGCTGGGAAGGCGATGGCCACATGCCTGCAGGTTGCGAACCAGGTGGAGGGGCAACTGGAAGCGGCAGATTGTTGGTTTCTGCTTGAGGTGTCATCTCATACTGCTGAACTGGTGAAACAACAGAAGAGGATGAAGAGGAGGAGGAGAAGTTTGGGCTGCTGGGGACACGGGTGTGTGGACTTGGGTTGAGAGAGGCGTGATCCATTTGGTAGGGGTAGGCGAAGTGGGTGTTCTGAACGTAAGGTGGTTTGGTGAATTGAGGGGGCATGGCAGACATCTGATTTGGCAGATATGACAGAATATCAGGGTGGGAGTACTGCGGGTAGTTGGGCACAGAAGACTGATAGGTCTGTGAAGACCCTGAAGGAAACAAAAATAGACAGAGAAAAACTGGGTTAAGCTCTATATACATAGTAGCAATCAAATCGCTATTGGTTACTAAGTTGTTGTAGTGTTCATTGCTAGGAGGGTTTCCTGCCTCTTCTCTACAAGCCATAACCTTTCACCCATTATGCCTTTAATTCCAGGTTGCTCTACAAGAATTGTCCATGGAGTAAATGTACTGTAAAAGTACTGTAAGGGACCATTCACACAGAACGCTTTTTTGCTTTGAAAAAGTCGCTGGCAGTGGAATGGGGCAAAAAAGTATCAAAGTCTTGAGATGTGTTTTTTAAAAGTTGAACATTTGTTTAACTTGAGTGCCGCGTTTTTAGAATGCCATTTTATGTATGAGACAATGAAAAAGACACGAGACACAAACGTAACGGTCAAACACAGAAGTCTAGCACATTTACATAGAAAAACAATGGAAAAGTGGAGCAGTGGAATGGAAAAACCATGTTGTTGGAACCAGCCCTAAGGGTGTTTACAGACCTGTAGATTTTGTTCCAAAACAGAGACTTAAAATGTGACAATGTTGCATTTTCTTCATGGTTCAAATCGCTTTCACAAGGCAACATTTCAAAGTGTACCAAAATATGTTTTTGCAAGTCACATGTGAGTAAAACTGTCCTCTCATTAATCAAAGTGCACCTGCTTATATTCTGGGATTCCTCTCATAGCGTCATTCATCAAGATGGATTAGCCAGTTTGATCAATGGGCTTATTGTGGCTTTATCTGAAGACACTTTTATTATAAATTATGATACCACTTGGGTTCACTGGTCCAATGGGACGCATTGCTTTCTAACCACAACTGAACGGCTCCAGAGTTCCATTTCAATCCGCCAACACCACTTTGTTCAGGCGATCTCGGACAGGTTGTTTTGGTGCTGATCCGAGCATGACTATCATGTTTAAATATACTTGCATGTCTCCTCAAATCACCAACTCTTGTTAAAAATTAATAACTTTTGGTCACTTTGTCAATGTTCATGTGAACGTACCTAATCACTTTCAAATGTTCAACTGAGAAATCATATGTTAAAAAAGGACTCTCAGACATTCTCTGACGAAATCACTCCACAAACATCATTGTGGCATAAAAACAAAGCCACGAACTGGGATGTGACCTCTCTCCTGAGGCGCAAACCACTTTGGAGCATTTATCAAACTCCCTGTGCCAGTCCTCTACTTCCTGTGCGGATAGTGGATACAGTGACACACCTAGTCAGAAATAGAGCTTTTATACTGTGCACAGGCTGTGTAATACATGTAGTTTGTTCTCTCAGTTAATGAAATCTACTTGTTCATTTTGAAGCAGCAAGTGTCAAAAGCAAATCCTGAGATACGTCAACAATGACACTGGCATCAAAGCTTTGTCTCCATGGGGATGGGTGTTTAGAAAGCCATTTGCAAAGTGGGATACACAACATATCAAGTTTGTTCCAGTAGCCTCACAGCTAATGGTGTACCGAGAAAGAAATGACATCAGCGAAAGAAACCAGATGAAAGAGCAAGACAGAGCGAATGTTCATTATGATGCACTGAACGTCCTCAAGGGGATCGGACTGCACTGATGGCCTGTGTGACTTGAACATAGCACCCATTACCTAGAGAGACCAAAGATGATTGGTTCTGATATTAAAAGCTGATGGTGATCTGAAAAATTGTAAACATCTTCATGGTAAAATTATAACCATTTACCGTTAATCTAATTCATTAATACTCTGCAAAAAAAGTACCTGACATACTCAACATACTCAACTAAAGTTACAGATAAAATTACAAATTACAAGTCACAAATTCCAAAACGACTTGAGTAAAAGTCTTAGGATTAAATGAGCATTTTGTCCTTTTTAGGGTCGCATCTTGTGACATCATGTCCTGCTTTTGGTTTATTTACATGTCTTTGGTCCATGTCGCGTTCATATTTCATTTGAACCACACCAGAGTTCATTTGGAAGTGGACTGAGACCCATCTTTTCAGTGGTCTCGGCTCACTTGTTTGGTGCACACCAGGGTTCGGATGGCAGCGTTCACACTTATTCAAATGAACCGCACAAACAGGGCAATCACACCAGGGTTAGTTTTAATCGAACCAAACATGCCATGTGTGTAAACACCCTAAAAGGTGCTAATATATTGGATATAAAATGAGTACATTTACTTAAATACTTTACATCACCGAAACTCCGACTGAATGACCCGAGGTTGGGAAAAAACATTTTATGGAATAACAAAATAATGGAGCTAACTACAGACCCATTGTTTGAAGGAAAAAAAAAAACATCTATTGGACTTGATTCAAGTTGCAGGTACAAAACACTTTCTATTCAGTAGATAAGCTTATAGCACTTTTGGGTTTGCATTCAGTTCTATGTAGTATAATTACTATTTGGATATAAATTTGACCTTCGTCCTCATGTAAATTACATTTCAGCATGTAGTTTGTAGTAATTATTAATGGATCACTCTGATAACCATTTTATTTAAGTTAAGGATGTTATTAACACAAATTCTCAAAGTAGTATCAAAGAAAGAAGTGAATAATGCATAAAAAAGATAAGGGGTTTATTGTACCTGTGGTGTGGAAGGATTGTGAACGCAGGGGCCTGACGGGTGGAACAGCATCAGGATCGACGTAAAAGTCGGCGCTCAGAGTAGGCGAGGAACCGCGGGTAACTGAACCTATACTGGCACCAGCATAATCTGAAGGACATACACACAAACAGGTTTATATCATGGTGGGAATTGTTTTATATTGAGCAAATTAAATGTTCTATACCCTAACCCTTGGAGAAAGCTTTTTGCATTTTTAGATTTTAATGAATACATTATTTAGCCCCTTCCTTAAGCCATTTTTGTGAGAATCAAATACATTAATAATAAGATTCAAGACTGTATACTGATATAAAGCACACTGAGCATTTCACGCATGCTTTATATGATCAGTGTTTGTGTGCACATGTGTGTATGTGGCCTGCATGTAGTGCACGTTTGTTACCTGGCAACGAGGAGGAGGAGTGCGTGCGAGCGAGGCCCTGTGTGTATAGATTGGGCTGTGGGGAAAAACAGAGCACATGTTAGCATTAACGTCACCATCTGGCGAAGTGACAAAGTTAGGAACACGTGTGTGAAAAGATAAGAAGACTGTCACTCAAGCACAATTAAAGTCTCCAATCACACTGTTCCAGAGGCCTTTCTCACTAATGACTGTTGCATATTGATGACTAAGTTCTCTTATTCCAATCAGTGTGAGGAACACACCGCGTCTTTGTGAACTGTTATCACTAACATGATGACAGAAGATTGGATTTCTGAATCACAACATCTAAAGCTCACAGTAAACAATTGCACTGTAAACCAGACACACAAATAAAAATAAAACCTCTGATATGAAAACCACGGAAAATGTATTAAACTTCAAGATTTAACTGTATCCTGACACTTATTTCCCCTTAAGTTCAATTTAAATGGTCCTGTTGTGTGACAAATTACTTTTTATAACAGTATATAGTTTCTCAATTAATGGATGATTTTTTTTAAAAATGTATAATAAAAATAATTATTAAAAACTATACATATATATATATATATATATATATCCATATGGATCCATATTTTATGTTATTGTTCCTTTATTATATTACACTATAGATTTATTTTATTTTTTTACCACACACATACAGTATATTATGGCTGTCAATGTTAACACGTTAACGCATGCGATTCATTTAAAATCCTTAACGTGTAATTGTTTTAACGCAAAAAAATGTCTGAAGCATGTGAAATTGCATCAATAACGTAATTTACGTCACACAGATAGATGATCTTAGAAGTCAGGAGTTTAACACTGAGGATCTAGAATGGCGCAAGCACCTGTTACCCTGGTAGGTGGCTCAGTACATTCACATTTCAGTATATTGTATCCACACACATTCAGGATAATGTTTTTGTCTCCAATTGTCATTTTTTTGGAAAGACTATCTATCTATCTATCTATCTATCTATCTATCTATCTATCTATGTGTGTGTGTGTGTGTGTGTGTGTGTGTGTGTGTGTGTGTGTGTGTGTGTGTGTGTGTGTGTGTGTGTGTGTGTGTGTGTGTGTGTGTATGTATAATACTGTATGTAATAATATATATATATTATATATACAGGTCCTTCTCAAAAAATTAGCATATTGTGATAAAGTTCATTATTTTCCATAATGTAATGATAAAAATTAAACTTTCATATATTTTAGATTCATTGCACACCAACTAAAATATTTCAGGTCTTTTATTGTTTTAATACTGATGATTTTGGCATACAGCTCATGAAAACCCAAAATTCCTATCTCAAAAAATTTGCATATCATGAAAAGGGTCTCTAAACGAGCTATTAACCTAATCATCAGAATCAACTAATTAACTCTAAACACCTGCAAAAGATTCCTGAGGCTTTTAAAAACTCATGGTAATCATGGGTAAGACTGCCGACCTGACTGCTGTCCAGAAGGCCATCATTGACACCCTCAAGCAAGAGGGTAAGACACAGAAAGAAATTTCTGAAAAAATAGGCTGTTCCCAGAGTGCTGTATCAAGGCACCTCAGTGGGAAGTCTGTGGGAAGGAAAAAGTGTGGCAAAAAACGCTGCACAACGAGAAGAGATGACCGGACCCTGAGGAAGATTGTGGAGAAGGACCGATTCCAGACCTTGGGGGACCTGCGGAAGCAGTGCACTGAGTCTGGAGTAGAAACATCCAGAGCCACCGTGCACAGGCGTGTGCAGGAAATGAGCTACAGGTGCCGCATTCCCCAGGTCAAGCCACTTTTGAACCAGAAACAGCGGCAGAAGCGCCTGACCTGGGCTACAGAGAAGCAGCACTGGACTGTTGCTCAGTGGTCCAAAGTACTTTTTTCGGATGAAAGCAAATTTTGCATGTCATTCTGAAATCAAGGTGCCAGAGTCTGGAGGAAGACTGGGGAGAAAGAAATGCCAAAATGCCTGAAGTCCAGTGTCAAGTACCCACAGTCAGTGATGGTCAGGGGTGCCATGTCAGCTGCTGGTGTTGGTCCACTGTGTTTTATCAAGGGCAGGGTCAATGCAGCTAGCTATCAGGAGATTTTGGAGCACTTCATGCTTCCATCTGATTTCATTTTTCAGCACGACCTGGCACCTGCTCACAGTGCCAAAACCACTGGTAAGTGGTTTACTGACCATGGTATTACTGTGCTCAATTGGCCTGCCAAGTCTCCTGACCTGAACCCCATAGAGAATCTGTGGGATATTGTGAAGAGAAAGTTGAGAGACGCAAGACCCAACACTCTGGATGAGCTTAAGGCCGCTATCGAAGCATCCTGGGCCTCCATAACACCTCAGCAGTGCCACAGGCTGATTGCCTCCATGCCACGCCGCATTGAAGCAGTCATTTCTGCAAAAGGATTCCCAACCAAGTATTGAGTGCATAACTGAACATAATTATTTGAAGGTTGACTTTTTTTAAATTAAAAACACTTATTTTATTGGTCGGATGAAATATGCTAATTTTTTGAGATAGGAATTTTGGGTTTTCATGAGCTGTATGCCAAAATCATCCGTATTAAAACAATAAAAGACCTGAAATATTTCAGTTGGTGTGCAATGAATCTAAAATATATGAAAGTTTAATTTTTATCATTACATTATGGAAAATAATTAACTTTATCACAATATGCTAATTTTTTGAGAAGGACCTGTATATATACACACAGTATATACATATATATGTATATATATATATATATATATATATATATATATATATATATATATATATATATATATATATATATAGTAAAAAAAATAATAATAATAATATTTTTAGAATCAAAAATAATAACAAATATTTTTTGAAATCTTTATAAAATTATAAAAACACACCTGTGAAGCAGACAGTGTGCCGACTCCGCTCAGGTAAGGCAGATGACCGGTTTCTCTCGGATCGAGTGGTTCCAAAGGCTCTCTCCTCATCAGGGCTTCTGCTCGACGGATGATATCTCTCATGCGGTGGATGAATCCCTCTCTCTCTCCAGGTAGGATAAACTCATTATGTACCTAAAAGGAGTGCAAAGAGTCGAATAAGTTAATTGGGTTGATGTGATTTGGAGTCTTCTTGCATGCTCTGTTGAGCAGACTTTATTAATGAGTTCAAAGGTCTCCTTCAAAGGTACTGGAATTAAATACAGAGCAGTGAACAAAGACATGTAGTCATAATGCAGCAAAGAGCAACACTACCGTCTATATTTTAGACTCTTATATCCAGTCTCAAGGCTATGGGCAGGCTGATCAAAACAACTTTTAGTCACAGCGAGCTAACACAAAGAAGCCAAAGAAAGAAGCTAACACACTCACCCAGATTCCATTTTACATAAACATTTTCTGCCTCATATCAATACCGACAAAAGTTGAACTGTTTTTAACCTGATAAAACACAGAGATGGGTAACAGCGGTCCAATACAACACATGTTTCCATGGAAACATACTATAGTAGCAACACGAAGAACAGAAATACATTTTCCAGTGATTTTCAGAGCTAATTGAGAATGTGGTGATAATCATTTTCAAAACATATAACGCTAAAAATATGTCAGATGTTGCTGACAAGTCACAATGGACACATAAGAACTGGTTTTCCACTGGTAATTGTAGATGCAACAAAATGTTTTAGATGAACAGGTGAGAAAAACTGTGCATAGAGTTTCCACTGTGTGTTTTTTTGAGGTTGCAGAGTTTGTGCAAACACAGAAGCTGAAACATAAACACTTCTCACAAGGAGGGCCACCTTATCTGTGTCCTTGTGTCCACTTTGACGTCCATAACTTTTAACTTACAGACATTCAGTGAAGTAGTAGTGGAGACCAGGGGCAATTGTAACACGTTTTATATTTTCCTTCCTACAGACTATGTCAGAATTATTACAATTACAATTTTATTATTGTAAATTATGAAAGTATTACATATTATAATTATTTTTTATTTAATTTATTGTCTTTTTATTATATATTTAAAAAATATTTTGTATCCATATTTTATTTTATTTTCGCTGTGATGCTAGCTCACCATCACTGTAGCGATGTCTTCTGGGTTGTCTCCATCCAGATCGAATTTAAATGTCACCATCTTGCTGTTATGAGTCTGTAGTTGACACTCTACAACCCGATCCACTTTATCTGACAGCTGCGTGAAGAAATACACAGGCAGGGAATGAGGTGAAAACATTTATGAGTATATTACAAAAAAGCTATTGATTTTGAAAGCAGTTAGCAATTTTTATGAGATAGACACATTTACAGCCTCAGTATTAGCAGGTTGGGAACCACGTAAGGACAGTTAATTAAAGCTAGATAATTGACTGGTGAGTCACCCCAGTGATGCGTAGCCTTGAGCGAGCTCTCTTCCTGAGCAGCTTGGTTCCGGTGCGTTTGTTCTGACCTTTCCCGCTCCTCTCCGAAAGACCCTCGTTTCCGTCACTCAAACCAGAGGTGACATCAGAAGCGTAGCTGTTCCGAGAGGAAGGATATAAAACACATGGTGACATTCCGAGTTCCTGAATTTCCCAGAACTCGACTTCACAGAATGTTCCTTTAATCAATTTACCATAAGCACAAAAAGATAGATCTTCTAAAATCAGGTTGAACTAATTCAGTATAATGCAGCTGTGTCCTTGTGTACCCATTTTGCCATATGCTACCTTTGCTTTGCCTTCGTCAGGATTCCAACAGAAATGTTTTTTAGGGTATTATGCTCCCCTGAGCTAAACCATTCCATTAATGCTCTTTCCACTAGTGTATGTGTGTGTGCCTGTTTCACGAGTTCACACTTACATCAATTAAACAGAGTAAAGATTATGCGTATTTGGCGTGCTGTCCGGGGGGAGGGCTCCGAGCTCGGAATTTTGCCCGAACCCAGAGTACTCCCCCCGTTGTTGTAAGAGTATTAGGACTAGAAGTGAGGAGATGGGGTGGTGGAGGGATGCTGTTAAACTGTCAATGAACGGAGGTAAGTTTGCTGTATATATACACAGCGCTTACCTCGTTGATTAAGCACTACTCGTGTCTAATTAGGTTTGATTATCTGAATGTGCTCCACGTGTGTTTAATTAGGTTTAATTATCTGAACGTGCTCCTCCCGAACTTTGTTAATAAAACATCATTTATGAGAAAGGAACTGCTCTCACATTGGAGCATTACAGCCACCGTGGGTATACGTGGCATGTTGGTCAGTTGGCGAGTAAGATTACAGCTCTCACAGCTGAGATCAGATCCACATTTTCTTGACGTCAAAACAAAGGTAAAATCCACATTCACACACATACTGAGGGAGGTAAACAACAGTCTTTTTATCGGACTGATTCTGTGTTCACAGCTTAACAGGTAAAGAGCAGGATGAAGACGTTAAAGTGAACTAATTTTGTCAAATTTTGACATATATCCCCTGATTAGTGCATAGGGAACTGTTAATCAGAATTCAGCTTACCTGTCGACAGGAGAGGAAAAACCACTGGCACTTCCTGACTGGGTCCTCTCTGTATTTTGGGACACAGCAATGCTCTGTGGGTGGGCCAATGAAAAATTATTACCAATGCAAATCATAACTCAGTTTAGGTAAAACTAAATTAAAATTAAAAAATTAAAAATTTCAAATTTGCATTTTATTTGATGGTTTAAACACATTTAGGGTATTTTAAAACTGCTCTAATGCAGAAATGCTCTGCAATCTTACGTTTTCCCTTTAACTTTAAATTATTAGTTATGTATACAACCATTCCAAAATTTGGGGTAATTAAGATTTTAATGCTTACAAAGGGTGAATTTATTTGATCTAAATATACAGTAAAACAGTAATACTGTGAAACAATATTACAATAGTTTTCTATTTTAACATAATTAAAAATGTCATTTATTCCTTTGATGGCAAAGCTGAATTTTCAGCAGGCATTACTCCAGTCTGTGCAGTGACCAATAATGACCAAAAATTGTACTGACTCTAAATTTTTAATTGAAAGGGTAGTTTGGATAATATATCAAACAATCATAACTCTCCATCATTTTAAGCATCTCATGCTCACTGGTAACCTACCGAGGGGAAACGGAGAGCTGGGATTGCAGCAGCTGGAGTGGGAGTGGCTTCAGTGGGTGGAGCTTCAATGGGTGGGGTTTCCACACGAGGTGCTCCACTGGTTGCTTGTGGAACTGTGTAGGGTTGGTTTGTTACAGGAGCTCGAGACTCTGAAGGGCTGAGGTAGCCGTCCGTCTCACAGTCAGCTGTCATGGTCATCGTCATTCAACCAAACAAAAGAAAAATAGTTTGTTAGTGTGCAGCTAACTCTTACTGCTGCTAAGTGTATATAGATGTCATGTGTGACCCAGCAAGGCACCAGATTATACACTGACTTTCATGGAGGTTGCTTATTTTAAAGGAATTTTTCCATGTTTTAAAGCTCAATAAATCTGTTGAATAATTGAATGTACTCTACTGTTCAAAAGTTTGGGTTTGGTAAGATTTCTTTAAATGTTTTTGAAAAATGTCTCGTATGTTGACGAGGACTGCATTTGTTTGATTCAAATATAGTAAACGTATTGTAATGATGTGAATTGTGAAATATTATAACAATTAAAAATATATTTTCTATTGTAATATATTTTAAAATGTAATTTATTCCTGTGATGACAAAGCTGAATTTTCAGCATCATTACAGTGTCTTCAGTGTCACAAGATCCTTCAGAAATCATTCTAATTTTCTGATTTGGTACTCAAGAAACAATTTTTTCTTTGTTTTTTATCTTTATCAAAGTTGAAAACATATTTACTGCTTAATATTTTTGTGGTAAATGTAATGCATTTTTTCAGGATTCTTTGATGAATAGAAAGATCAGAAGAACAATCTTTTGTACAGTATGTCTTCACTGTCACTTTTGATCAATTTAATGTATCCTTACTGAAATTCCTTTAAAAAAAATCCTACTGACCCTAAAACCTTTGGACAGTTAGTGCATTGGTGATATATAAATCTATAATAAAATGATACATAACATGCTCACTAATTGGAGCCAAAATGGAACGAATTGGAATCGAGTGACAAACAAACAATCAATTAATTTTATTCATTTTTCTATAGTGGTAAAAAGTTGTTTCAAATCAGTCCAGCCCAAATTAAAACCTTGGACTTTTCAAAATCGAATTTACCCTTTTAAATTGGCATGTAAGTAAACATTCTGTACATGCAAATGGTCCAGTAATAAATATATGCTGTCATACAATGTAGCAACTGTTTATCCACTAACAAGTAAATCATGTTGTTTTTAAAGGACATTTGGTCATGAGAAACATGTTTGAAGGGTTGGCTGGTCATGGGATATGTGTGGATCAACATCCTCACTTCGGATGGAACAACATTACAATCAACCATTCAGATTTGAGGTCTAAGTTTACAGTTATTGTCAAGTTTAGACTTACAACCATGGTTAGGAGCTTCTACATTCTCACTACATTCTCATTAACCTATCATTTCCCTCCAATTTTAGAGGTAAGTTATGGTTAGGATTATGTTAGGAGGACTATGTTTTTGGACTGGAACAAGTCTTGGCAAAATCATTGCAGCCTGCACAATACTCTACTACACTGTTTCGGTGCGCACATGTCACAGTGAGAGTTTTTGGGTTTCATTCAAATGTGCTCTTATAGTAAGTTGTGTCTATAGCCCTATTTGCACGGGATAAGTATTACCTGGTGACCTCTAGTCATTTGTAATAATTGCGGAGGTTGTCTGTGATCTTAATCCCGTGCGAATCGGCCATGTCTGTAATTTGTAAAGTAAAAATTCCCCCGCAAATGACCAACTATATTTCGCCGAAAACCGACGTCCTGTGATAATATTAGTCCCGTGCGAATCGGCATCTCTGTGATTTGGCAGGATCGTTTATAATTTTTCCTAGGTTTTTGTTTCCTGTGCGCTTTTTTATCCATCTTTCGCAAAGAATGAAGGCTGCGTGGGAGTGTTTTGATAGTATTTTGGGTGCTGGGTAATATCGCTATATACACCATACAACTATACAATTAGCAGAAAGAGAAAGCCGAAAACCATCAGAAGAGCAATAACAAAAAGAATGATTAGATGGAGATGGATGACATGTATATCAGAGTGCGGTAAGACACATTCTTCTGTTTATGATATATCATACAGCTAGACCTATAACAACAAGACATTTCCAAGCAATAGCCTTTTGACATCATATCCGGGAGATAAGTCAGTAAATTCGAGTAAAATCACAGGCTTTGCTTATCCCGTGCGAATGCACCACACGACAAAGTCATGGAAAAATACATTCAGGAAGAAATGGAGATCAATAGCCGACTGGCTGTTTATTTTTTTTAAACGGTTACAACAAATGGTAAGTAATGGATTATTTTTAAAAATGTAAGGCAGGACCATGGTTATTGATTGGATTTTGGGATATGGGCTCTGCTCTTAAAAGTAGAGGCAGATGAACATGAGTTTGCAGGGTCGGGTTTAAGTGGATACAATTCCTGTGAACGTGGACGCATGGACGAATTGTTCATAATAAGATCTAAAACTTGCATTTAGAAAATAGATGCCATTAATATAATATAAACGACTTTATATAAACAAAAGCACACAAACTCACATGTTGCTGATGAGTAGCTGGCATGGCGTATGTTGAAATGCTGCCGCTGGTCCGCGAGCGGCTCTTCGGGTTCAGTGGCAAAGCTGGCGTTGAAGCCAGAGTCCAAAGATTCGTTTGCAGGCAGGGAAATGGGACCAGACACTGTGACAGTGGGCGGAGCTTGTGTAGGGGTGGATATGTGTGTCTCTACAGGAGGTTTAGGAGCTGGAAGGTTAGAAACTGAAGGTTCGGCTTCAAGACTAGGTTCCAGTTCCTCTTCAATCACTTCCTCTTGGCGACGCCTCTGCACCTCTTCAGCCTGACGGCGGAGCTTCTCTCGTTGTCGTTTGATGGCGGTGACGCGGTCACGGATGGCTTTGGCCACAAGCTTGTAGTCAGCCTCGCAGACAAAGCCAAGAACAACCTAAAGGACACGGATTAGCTTTAATGTTTGCTGAACTGTACAGTAATGGCATGGAAATTAATTCGAGATCTCAGATCTCACCATCTCCTGAGCCACCTCCTCCGGGACATCCTTGTAGAGTTCGAAAAGGAACTCGATGGCATTGTTGTCCTTGTATTTGCCATGGAGCTTCTTGGTGTCGTCCATCCGTAGCCAGAGTTTAAGGCCAGACTTCACCATGTCATCTTCCTCAGCCAGCTCAACATGGACACCATTATTCTCCTGGAAGAAGGTGTGCTCTAAGAGGTCCTGGATAGTGTACCTAAACAAGAAAATACATATGATCATATACTTTTTACAAAAAGGCATCAAGGTTTGGCTGTTTAGCATGGCCTAGTTAGCCGCTACTATCGCTGCTATCTTTTTTCCACTAAAAGCCATTAAAAATTAGCTCAGTATTTTGGCCAAATAATGTTTTTATAAGCAACATACAAATGGTAAATAAATATTTAATTACTATACTGAACTAGCTATTTTTAGCTATTGTTTTTGATGAATGCTATTTATTTGAGCTATAGCTTTTAATAAGTGCTATTTATACTCCCAATCTTTTAAGGCAATTTATAACAATACTGTCTTGTCGCAGAGTTAAGTCAAATCCTAGTACAATAAAGTCTCACATCTTATAAGAGATGGGCTGTCAGGCACTCTGAGGTCCAAATCTGACTGAGAGTAAGAAAATGCAAGAAATCAAGAAAATGGAGTTAATTAAATCAACAATATTAATCATAAAATTACCTGCTGCTGGATGGAGTGAGTCATTACTAGTGGCTATTGACCAACTGCTTTACATAATGGTTGGATGGCATTAAATGGACCATTATCCAGGCATAAATGGGTTATGTTGAATATGAACACAAGTGGTGTACTTGAGTGATTTCAAGTTGGTATTACTAAATCAAAATTTCAGTTACTTCTCTACTTCTCTACAGAAACAGAAATATTTGACTCATGTCAATTGTTTTTTAGTACAAAAGTGTCAAAAGGCAAAATAACTTTTGCAGGAAGTCCACACAAAGTCTGTTCAAAATGTAGTGAGCTGCCTACAGAGGCAAGAAAAATAATAATGATAATTAATATGCTTACATTTCTTTCACTAAAAACATTTCAGTTTAACAAAAAAAAAACATATTTAACACAATATTTGTGCGCTACTGTGTGGATTTGTATGCATATTAGAGTACCACACTGTTAGCTTAGCAATGAAGTTGTGTAGCTGCCTATGAGTACAGCGTTCCAAATTGGTCATTTATGAGCAGTGTTGAGGGTAACGCACAAGTAACATGAGTTATGTAATCAGATTACTTTTTCAAGTAACTAATAAACTAACGCAATACTTTTATATTTACAACAAAATAGTTGTAGCAAGTAGCACAAGTTACTTTGTTATCCCATTTATTGACTGACCTCTTCTGTCTTCGGCAGTAAGTTCAGAGGTGTATTACATGTGTAAACATGACGGTTATTGTAGTTCTAGGTGAAATGTGAGCATGCATTTACTCATCTCACTTGAAAAAAAAACAGTGAAATGCAAACTCAGAATATAACTCAGACCTGCAATAATTAAATATGTTCAATAACACAAATATACTTTGTGTGTTTAAACTCACTTTATTAACCAATGTCTTTGTTCCTGACCGTTGAAATTCCAGTTCAACCATACTTATAAGCATAAGTTACTTTTAATTAATTTATTTTTTATTGCTGAATTAAGAGTGTTGAACTTTCTTCTCCTGTGTCCTATTCTACTGCGATCTAGAATGGCAGCACAGCTGAAAGGTATGTTTGAGCTGCGCCCTCTACTGTACAGGCGTGAATTTGCATTCCCTTCAGCCTGAAGGTTATTCATTTACTCATTCATTTGCTTATTCACATGCAATTACTGGTATTTACTTCAAAAATAGAACCTTTTTTGTCATTAAAAAACAAAGCAAGCAAGCCCAACCCAGGTGAGAAAAAGTAACCCAAAATTAATGTAAGGCATTACTTTCCATAAAAAGTAACTAAGTTACTTTTTTTAAGGAGTAACTCAATATGGAAACTTATTACATGTAAAAGTAACTTCCCCAAACATTACTTATGAGGTTCCATATTGGTTATAAAGTTGCTTTAGAAGCATGTGAGCAAAAATATATTAATGACGTGACTGAAATTAGCTAGGAGTTAAAAAGATGAGCAGGAATGTGTAAGTAACTCTCATTTAAGTGACCCAAAGCCCTCTGATACCACAGGGGTCATGACAGACAACCCAGAGGAGAATGTTTTGGCCTTAGTAGCAATGTAAAATCTGAAAAAAGTCTGAAAAAGTGACTGTTGATTCTGCAACATGTGTCACCTGACCAATGTAGGGTGGAACAGAAATATCAAACAGTGCAGCTGAGTAACAAAAATAGTGGCATGCAGGGATCTCTGAGGAGCCTGCGTGGTATTGTTTAAACGTCAAAAGGACAAGAATCAGGGTATTGTTTTTTTAATGTGCACACAGTAAAAACTCGTCTGGCAGGTGTTAAAACATTACAAAGGCTGCTGGCGCACATACACATCTTTGCAGTTATTGGGTTACAGATCTTCCTCTTTGTTGAATGACCTTGTAGACACTATAGTTACCTTTCGTCTTTGTTCATCCTGATGCATCCCTCAATGATCTCTTTTAGTTCAGGGACTTTCACTTTGTAAAAACTGTCAGGCTTCATTCCCTGAGAAAGAGAGAGAGAGAGAGTATTTTTTCAGGATTCACAGATTTGTCTTTAAATCACAGAAAATACAGTTACATACCATGTGGCTCATGTTTTGCCAACATTTGGTTCTGACAAGCAAAGTAAAGAAAACACCTATATTGTGTGGAGTGTGGACCAGACCAGACTTATGAAATATTCATTTAGTGCTGATTTATATGCATAAATCTTAAAATATTACTTTTTAAATTGTGAATAATTTGTGTTGGCCAATAATCAATTAATTGAATTGTTAATCACAATGAAACAAATTATGCACAGAATCAAATTCAATCATCCTGAATTTGCAAAAATGCTTCAGAATCTAGCTGAAAATGTAATCGATTTGCTGACTGCCCACATCCGTACCATGAAAAAACAATGTTGAGTGTGTGCAAACACAACTCAATAATGATACAGACCACACTTGCCAGGTTGACCTTCAGCATTTCAATGTTGAAGCTTCAGCCTCTGTTTGACTTAAGAATGCCTATATAGAGTTAAGCTACTCTTTAAAGCTAAACCTTTTTACTCATTTCACATGCAAAAAGGTTAGCCAATCATAAAAGAAATCATTTTCATATAGACATGGAAAAAGGTCGCGAAAAACTAAATTATGACCTTGACTTCAGGGGAAGAAGGGGAAAAACCAATAATGAATATAACATAGACCTGACTAAATTAATTAAATAAATGTTTAAATGGGTTCAATATAATTTAAGCTCAATTGACAGCATTGATTCATCCTTCAGTTTGCAAAAAATGAACGAAAATTAATAGTACTTATAATGGAAACCTATGGGATGCTGTTGATGCTTCATTGAATTCAATCCGGAAGAGTCCTTTAAAAGGGACCTAATAGAAAGGAAGCAGGCAAAACCTAATGCAGACATCCCACCTCTCCCGCATATTGATAGCGGCCTGAAAATTACATACAATATCCCGGAAATCGAGTGAGAAAGAAAGCCTTTTTCCATCTGGTATTCCGATGCGTTTTCAGTGAATCGATCACAATTGGCAAGCCGTATTGGCTGTACCATCTCTCCCGGAAATGAGTTTTTGGGATGTCTGCTAACTTGTCTGCTAAATTAATGACAACTAATGTGCCTCCGTTTTACAATATGTACCTCCATATTGTAAAGAAAGAGAAACTAGGCTTTTTAAAAGATTGGCTATATAAAACTGTAAGCAGTTTTTAATGCAGCGTACATTTTACATATTGGCCCGTATAGAACTGTAAGCAGTTTTTCTGCATATTTAGTCAACAGAACACACATGCCAGAAGTGCGTTCAGTCCTTCTGGAGTAACCAGACAATGTTATCGGCGTTATCTGTTGCAGCTAATGGCAGTGAACAGACGCCATATTGTGGAAAAACATTGATCACACAAGATATGCTTTGAGGAGTATGGTTTGGTTGACTGTTTTACTAACTCTATTTTACAAGCCTTGTGAGGACATATAAGTTTCCACAATCGGCCATAATAAACACTTACAAAAATGAATACAAGGAACACTGTGATTAAGTCTATATTGGATTTTAAAGAAAAACAGTTCATAAAAAAGGAATGCACTGCAATCGTCATTCTATAAAATTATTGTTTTTCTAAAAAGACCTTCACTTTTTCATTTAGATGATAGTAAATCTAATTCTGGAATCCAATGAAACTGTCTTTTCACAGTCCATCTCCTTTGCTAAGTGGAAAAGCAAAATTAAGTCAAGCTATCGTTCTGGAAGGCAGCTGAAACCACACTGTAAAGTAGATGAGGTGAAAACCACAAAATTGTGATGCTGAGGAAATATTCGCAGCATTATAATCATTTTAGAACCAACTGATTCAAAGTAAATGTCATGTTAAGTGAACACAACCTAGTGTGTGAATACATGTTTGCCATAAACAGTTTAAAATCCATCACTTAAAACACTGTTTTTGGACTGAAATCTTCATGGAGGAAAGCTGTGATATAACTTCATTATTCTTCCAACCAGGCCTGGTGCCATTTACTCATTGCAAAAGTCATTATGAACTAGATCCATGCTGCTGTGTGACAGAACATTTTTGTGGCAACGGAAGGCACCTCAATGTTCTGAGCTGGCCTAAAAATACAGAGAGGAACTTCTTGACATAACCAGAATGCTTTGGTATTGCTCATTTAGATAATAGGCCCATTGAAATGTTGAGATGGAAAAGAAAACAGAAAATACAAAACAGAGGTGCAATTCAGCGTAAAGTGTGTGTGTGTGTGTGGGGGAGGGGGGGTATGGGGGGTGGCTGTGGCATGAAGTTCTCACCCCTGAAAACCACTTCTGTCTGAGGCATTGGGCAAAACTGATCTCATAGGCTTTCAAGAGGGGTTCGGGAGGCATCCAGACCAGAGTGTGGAAAGGGATTAGCTGAGTATAACAGAATGAGTTTTCTCTGGTCACGCTCCTCGTGATGACATCAGTCTTTTGAGGAGACCCCTTGAGAGCATGAGGCAAAGAACCAAATGCCCATTTATGTTTGTTTCACACTACATTAATCACTTCTAACTCTTTCTCTTTTCCTTCTGAGAAAAAAAAGCTTTCTTAGCCTGGTCAGGATAGTCTGGTTTACTGTTTTTATAGGGATTTGGGGTAATTATTAGCGGGCTAGGCAAGGAGACCAACTTAAGACCAACCTGACCAGACTAGGAGACCAACTAGTTCATTAGGACCAGCATGTCCAGGTTAGGAGACCAGCTGAACTGGCTTAAACGACATAAAACCAGCAAACATTCTCATCCCTGCTACAAGAAATATTTTAAATAAATATAATTTCTGTTCAGAAACTTTCTCTCTTTTTCCTCCTCCTCGCCAATGCCTTAAGGAACGTTCATTACCTCATATTTACACAAGAAGCACAACATTACATCCAGTTAAATGAGATGCAGCCATTACATGCTGGTGGCTTCAAACCAGATTTCATCTCTATATACACAAGTCTATTGTCAATAAACTTTCTGTAAGAAGTGAAAACCCTGAAATGCCCTTCACTGATAACATATTGTCTTCCCTCTACTAATTATCTGAATCAAAAGTCAATCTAAATTATACTGTTTTCACAAAATACGTACAAGATCAAATTATCATTACTTAAAATGATCTTAATGTTAACATCAATGTTATCTTAATGTTGGTATATTAATGGTATCAATGAACTATATATGATCAAAATTAATTTATTAACCTAAGTTAATGTTAATTCATAAAAATACTATTGTTCAAATTTAATTCATGTTTGTTCAAAATACATTCATGTTCATTTATAACTTGAATTGATCAAATTTAGTAATGTAGAAATTTACATTAACTAAGGTTAATAATAAATGCTGTAACAGTCTTAAAAGTGTTACTTCATGTTAATGACTGCATTAACTATAGTGTTAAACAACTAAATGTTTTTGTGAATGAATTTTACCCATTCATTTCATATCCTCATTTGAGTCTTGTCCCTAAGGAATATTTTGGCTAAACACATAATACATAACAGGAAATACCACCAAGTCTCATGAGCTATCAAAGAGCAAACTCTTAGCACTACGATTCCCTTCCCTGCCGGTCCCAGTTGCTCTTAATAAAAAAACATCACAGTTGTAAATGACCTTTTCCCCAAGGATTGCAGACAGATATGCCAACCTTTCTAGCTGACAACATTAACATGCCAACATTAAAGGGTTAGTTCACCCGAAAATGAAAATGATGTCATTAATGACTCACCCTCATGTCGCTCCAAGCCCGTAAGACCTCCGTTCATCTTCAGAACACAGTTTAAGATATTTTAGTCCGAGAGCTTTCTGTCCCTCCATTGAAAATGTATGAACGGTATACTGTCCTTGTCCAGAAAGGAAATAAAGACATCATCAAAGTAGTCCATGTGACATCAGTGGGTTAGTTAGAATGTTTTGAAGCATCGGAAATACATTTTGGTCCAAAAATAACAAAAACTACGACTTTATTCAGCATTGTATTGTCTTCCGGTTCTGTTGGGGATCCGCGTTCAGTGACGCTGCTGACGTAAGATGCTGCTGACGTGTGTCTGGTGCGCCCGAGCTTCGTTTACAGTCTGAGGGAGACGCACGCTGGAAACAAAACAATCTTCACAAACATGTCTAAGGATTTCCACACAGAGGAAGACTTGCATTTTTTTGCCCAGCCATATTTCTTTGAACCCGAATACACGGACGCACCAGATACACGTCATCAGCGTCATACGTCATCAGCGTCACTGCGGACTCGTGAACGCGGATCCCCAACAGAACCGGAAGACAATACAATGCTGAATAAAGTCCTAGTTTTGTTATTTTTGGACCAAAATGTATTTCTGATGCTTCAAAACATTCTAACTAACCCACTGATGTCAAATGGACTACTTTGATGATGTATTTATTTCCTTTCTGGACAAGGACAGTATACCGTTCATACATTTTCAATGGAGGGACAGAAAGCTCTCGGACTAAATCTAAAATATCTTAAACTGTGTTCCGAAGATGAACGGAGGTCTTACGGGCTTGGAGCGACATGAGGGTGAGTCATTAATGACATCATTTTCATTTTTGGGTGAACTAACCCTTTAACTTCTGAACCAAACTGAAAACTTCACAAATAAACTATGCTGAACTCCAAATAATGAATGTGTTCATACACTTAATATAAACATGAACACTACCCCATAAATGTGTCTACAGAAACCATGTGTTAAAAAGGGACGAGTAGTTCACGTCTAAACATTCTCTCATGAGAACTGTGATTAGGTTGATTAGCTTGGCTAAATCTTTGTTCATTTTACAGGCCAGATTTGTTATGCTCATGCAAAGCCAATAAATAGACCTGAAAAGCTTTTGATTGCAGTGAAAAGGTTGGGTCAGTTTTTTCCTGTATTTTTTCCTGCATTTCCTGCATCATCTTACTGGCACGGACCCTGATGGGAAGGCTTTCATCTCCGCTGTGCATTTAACAGGTAAGCGGCATGGAGGGAATTGGAAGGTAAATATACAAAAAGCAGCAAGGTAACATGTTTCAGTAAATGCATAATGTGTGGCTCAGTGTTCAATGTATGTAAACATGACATCAGTGTTATTTTATGGAATCAGAACGGTTTAAGCTAACCCTAACGCTCAAAATAATTAATTGGTTTGAGTAGGAACTAAACTAATTAGTTCAGCCAAATTAACTTTTATGAGTGTTTAGCACTTTCTTTTTCTTTCAAGTTCACATAACGGATATATTTTAAGTAAACTGAACTGTTTCATTCATTGTTTTGAGATTTATGATATTATTTCTTTAAATTTAGACAAACTTAAGTTTAACTGAAACAGCTGGGATGTCTATTTCCCAGCATGCTTTGCCGATGGCAATCGAAAGGGAGAGTAAATGCTAAAATTAAGTGTAATATAATGTTTTTTTGTGCAAGATTAATGTTAAGTGACTGATTTAGTAGTGCTAAATGTTTTGGTATACTAATTTAGAAGAATTTCTGTTAATGTTTGTTTTAGGATAGTTACCATCATGATGACAAGTGGTGCATGCAGCTTGATTTGAATGGAAATTAAACTTTTAGATTGCTGCACTAACACAGTAAGTGCTACTGTATAACATATTATTGTTAACATGTTAACAAATTAGTATGTCAGCAAACTAGCTTGTTAAAGCTTGCTAAGTTTATACTAATAAAAGTGTTCACATTGAGATTGCATGAAATTTTAAGTTAAATGTATGAATTAGTGTGCTCAAACATTTCAAGTAAAGAACAATTGAAATGTATAAGTAAAAAAAAAAAATCTGCCAATTCTGCTTACTTTAACTTACTTAAACTAATTTATTAACTTAAGAAATTTGAGGTAACTGATTGCCTTTGAGTTCAATTTGTTGAGTTTTGCCAACTTATTCGGGTTTACAGTGGCTGTATGACTTTTATCTTTTGTGGAACACAACAGTTAGAAGATATTATGAAAAATGCCTCAGTGCCGTTCTAAAAAACATTTGGACCACATTGACTTCCATTTGTATAGGCTAAACAGTTAAAACATTCTTCAAAATATCTTTTCTGTTCCATGGATGAAAGGAGGTCAGATAAATACAGGTTTGTTACCTCACGATTCAAGCTACACATTTTATCAGTACATATATTACCTAGGAATTGAGCCTCTAACTGTAGTGTTGCTACCGCCTTGCTTTATCATTTGAGTTAATGTGGTGCGACCACATGCTGCAGTGACATCACTGGCTCCGCAAAGACTAAAATACATAATTAACGTCTGATCCAGCCTTAATTCTCTCTGTCTGTTTTCCTCTCGTTCTGCATGTCACTCAATTCGCTGCAGATACACTGGAGGTCATTCACAGTTGAGACAGAAAAAGCTTACTTTCACAATCAAGGTGCACTGGTTCTTTGGAAAAACATCCTATTCTATGTGCGCTCAATATAATGAGGTTTCGTCAAAGTTTTATCTATGTTGATGTTTAGGCAGATGAGGAGACATGTTAGACATTAGACATGGTCTAATTATAGTACTTCTGATATGCAGAGGTGTTACACAATCTTTTGCCCTCCCAATAACATGCACATTAGTAAGTTTGGTCTTAACGCCTCCACAACCTCGAGAGAACAGATCTGTCCCCATGGGAATACAGGACCCAGATTCACGTCTAAGAGAGAATAATTGTACTGCACTTAATTAGCTGGAGCCGTGACAACAACAGCATTGCATTAATGAAACAACTGAAAATTTGCTTAGATGAACAGACTAACCTGAAATTAAAAATACAAATTATCCTTATTTACATATATTTATTCAAATTAAATGCAGGACAATAAACATTACATTTACATTAGAATTAAATGGCCATGCCTGTTGAAAAAAGGGAATAAATATAATTTAAAAAATATTTACATAAAAAGTAAAATATATAAATATATGTAACAATATTTCTTACCAACAAATATCTATCTATCTATATATCTATCTGAATGAAAATAAGTGAACATTGGTGATAAATTAAATTAAGGTAAAAAAATTTTTTTTATATACTATAACTAACCACGACTTTTGCCTCAATAAACTACTAATTACTGCTTATTAATAGTTAGTAATGTAGTATTGGGTAGGATTAAGGGATGTAGAATATGGTCATGCGGAATAAGGCATTAATATTTGCTTTATAAGAACCAAGAGACAGCCAATATCCTAATATGCATTCTAATAAGCAAATAGTTAATAGTGAAAATTGGACCGTAAACTGCTGTTAAGTGTTACCGACGTTTTAAAATAAAATAAAAAAGGGGGGACCAAATGACCTGCAAGGTGTGAGGCTCTTGAGGCTCTTATATTTCAGGAATGAGCCAAAGGTAGTTCAAGCACCCTATTTTTACCTTCAATAGACTTTCAGAAGTTAGAACTTAATAAGCGACTGTGTTGCCATGGTAACCCTAAAACTGCAAGAGAACCCTGTGGGATAACAACACAAGAATTTTAAGTGCAGGGACGGCAGTTCATAAAGTTGCGCTCGAGGGCCCACCAGTCGAGCCTATCCGAAAAACAAACACATGAGACTGAGGACTGTGTTTGTTGGAGAACGTGTTTTGCACTAAAGACTCTGAATATTGAATCTCAACCTCGATCCTCCACAAAATGCATGTGTTTTGTGGTATTTGCACATCGCCTAAAACAAACGTGCACAAATAGCACTGCATGGCTGAGGGGAGCCGGTTGTTTACAATGCTCACCGTCTGCCTTGAATGATTTTCTGTGTTACACATGCTTTGTCTCTCTGGGATGCCTTGGACGTGTGGTTTCGAAAAACAGCTTTGAAAAGCTGCTGTTTGTCTTTCTAACTTCCTCTGCTCCAGGAACAATTGAACATTCTTTTTCCCATCTCTTAAAAGCTTGTTAAAGACTCATGCAGATCATAAAACCCGTTCGCATTCTAAACAGAACGTACAGCTATCTACAAACAACAGCATCATTCTTGCTCTTATAAACATGCCAGGGTCAAACGCCTCCTCCACAGATCATGACCGCTGTATCACAAACCCCACGCTCTCAGCCCCCAGTGACACAGAGGATGATTTTCATTAACCCAGGGAAGTCCAAGGGCCTGTTGGGGTCAAATATGAATGTCCCTTTGAGGCACATTCTCCAATCAGCTGATACTCAGGCACATTGTTCAACCCCCTTTGGGCTCCACTTTGCCCCACTGAACTCCTCTGCATCCCTGCCAGGCTTGTCAGGGGCCATTGCATATGTTTGTGTCCACACTCTTAGATCACACATAGCTGATTCACAGTGTGCAGTGTCAAAATGAACAGTCATAATCAGTGAATTATGATTGGTGATGATGTGAATGGACATGCAAATACAGACATTCAAGATACACATACAAAATACAGATATACAAGATAAACATACACCAAAAAAAATCACTGTCTTAATCAGTATTTTTATTTTTGTCAGAGTTAACCATTTTAAACAACTATAAAAATGATGTAAGATAATAAGTCTTGCTTGAATTACACTGGGAATTAAGAATTAAGTTAAATAGTAACATTGCAACTACATGTCAACTACCAGTCATTAGAGTTAGTAGACAGCATTAGAGTTAGTAGACAGATTAGTAAAGTTTCTGCTTACTTACACTTTTAGGAATTTACGATATATCAGCCACCAAAGCGGTATCGGCCGATGTATGTTCATTTTTAATGTTATCATTATCGGCCCAATAAGAAAATTTGGCCGATATTTTATTGCCGATAAATTATGCATTATTTCCTTCACCTGAGACACTTCAGATGTGCACTGTTCACCATAATGTTTTTTTCACTTCAAAAAAGGAAAATAAAGTTAAGTGAAACATGTGCAGCGAAAGTATGTCATATAGGCAAGAATTATAATGAGAACAATATAATTGTGTGCTTGACACTTTTGTTTTTGAAATCAGGCTCTCAAAAATTATGTAAACATTTTATTTAGATTTATCGGCCAATATATCGGTTATCGGCTTTCAAATATAAAGAATTGTCGGTTATCGGTATCGGTCATAATTTTCATATCAGTGCACTTTATTTTTATGCTCCTCCAACAGACATTCTACTTACTAGTACTTTTTAAGTATATGTAAACTTATTCTACTAACCATGAGCCAAGCAGTCTACTAATTCTCTAATTTAGAGTTAGTTGACCTGTAGTTACAAATTAATGAGAGTTAGTTGACATGAAGCTGGCAAGTTACTGATAGATAGTAGAATGTCTAAAGTGGACTATTGAAATAGAGCAACACCTTATTTTTTAACCCCAAATTATTATTATTATTATTTTAACCATAAAATGTCATAAATATAATTATATTTATGTTTAAAACAAGAAGAAATGCAACACATGTAATGACATGTACACTACCATTCAAAAATTTTGTTTTAGAAAAGAATACGTTTTTCAGCAAAAATGCATTGAATTGACCATGTATATTTCAAATAAATGCTCTTGAACTGTCTATTCATTAATGGATCATGAAAAAAAAACAATTTCCACAAAATATTGAGCAGCACAAGTGTTTTCAACATTGATAATAACAAGAAAATGTTTTATGAACAGCTATCTTAAATTGTAATAATATTTCACAATATCACTGTTTTTCCTATAGTTATAATCAAGTAAATTCAGCTTTGGTGAAACAGCTCTGTCAAAACATCAAAAATATCTTACTGACCACAAACTTCTTAACAGTAGTGTATTGTATTCTTAGATAAATGTAGTTATATAACACATACAATTATACCACTAAGCTTGCTGCAGTCCTGTCTGGGATTGCATTCACCACAATGGATATGTACGACACTAGCTTAGATTGTGTACGTGTCATACAACAGAAGCAAACCCATAATGTTTAAAAATGTTGCCTTGATGGGCTGCACACTACGTTTTGGAAAAATGCTACTGTCTCTCTCTCTGCCTGTCCTTATCGCTAAGTGTTCGGGAAAACGGAAATGTCCTTTCCGACCAACCATGTAATTTCTGCAAGCCAACTTCAAAGCCATAATGCCACAAATTCACTGCTCTATTGTATCAGCAACAGAGGATAAAAGATGACGTCTGTTTGTCATGTCAGACAAACAAATGATTGCAAGCATCTCATTCACGCTTTCCTTCCTCTTTACTTATCAGCTGAATCTGATATGGCCTAACCTTGACAACCCCATAACACCAATCTGTGAGAGAAAACAGGAACAAAAGGATGTGCTGATTGAAGACTGAATGGCTGCAATGTCATAAACACCAGACCATGATGTATGACAGGATATTATAATGAATAGGAAAAGTGTTTCTTCAACATGTGTTGGCTATTAAATACATTATAAATGGAACTGAAATACTGCTTGAGGTTTCAGGACGAGAAAAAGAAAATCAGGCAGTTTTCGTACCAAAAATAATGAATCTCTTCTAGGGCTTTTGCATTCAACAATGCTGCTAGTGTTGTTCTAGAACTGTTTAACTGTGCGGTTTTTGCTTTGTATATTATTCATGCAGCATGCCGATTGGTTGGAATATTTATGAGTTGTCCCAAGGAAAAAAGTCACCCCTTGTGAAAGAAATAACCATGCAACTCACTGCTCACCCAAGACTGAGGTTAGCATGCATTACACACAAGTACAATGAAATTACACATTTGCAACACTGTAATCAGAAATCATCTTGAATTATGTGGTTAACCAGGGGGTTGATTAGAGATCTAGGCAAGATCAGCATATCCTAAGTAGAATTACAGCTCAAGAGAGATGCGCTAATTGTCCTCTTGTTGCAAAGAAATGTCACTGAGCACCTCATAAAGCCCTCAGACAACCATTAGTAGACTCATAAAGGCCTTGGAGCCTCTTTGAGGGGATATGGCCAATGAAGTGGGTGGCCGAGAGCTGAAAGACCAGAGAATCGGTGCATGGTTTCACAAAAAGGCCAACTACGCAAGCTGTTGTATGTGTAAGAGGCAGACAGAGAAAAAGGTCATACTTTTCATGTAACCTGACAAGCCAATGTAGTCTGTATTGACGGTAAATAACATATTAAGTGCAGCCCGGTGCAGTGACATCCATCTGAACCTTGCAATACAGATAAGGATTGACTTACACTGGTGACTTTGCGGTAGATCTGCGCAGCGTTTTGGCACTCTGAGTAGGGGTACTCTGATGTGGTCATCTCCAGGATGCACATGCCAAAGGCATAAACATCCACAGCTTCATCATATTTCTCCTCGTACATCTCTGGAGCCATAAACTCTGGGGTTCCTATGTGTGAGCAAAGATCAATGTAAAAAAAAGCATTAAGTAGCCATTTAGTTATCCAAAGTATATATATTACAAGGACACTCCTAATGTGGTACTCTGGGTTACAGTGTCTTGTTCAAGGGCACAGCGGTGATCCCAGAGCTTTGTTTGGCCCACCAAGTGGCTGAATGTTAAATGTGCACTCATACACATTCACAATACATTTGAGATCTGAGCAGGTTTCGAAGGCAAAGACTTCCACAATCACTTAAGATACTGAACAAGCATCCCTTGAAAACTCAATTCTGGGAACCTGAGCTATTGGTTGGGCTAGCCTGATGTACCAGGTTACACATTCTTTACTTATTCATGTCATTGAACTCTCCTAATCTCAGCGTGAGAAGATCAGATTTTTAACCGTGCTGAGCTAATGCTGATCTAATGAGTTAATGTGATATATGCCGCACTGTATATAGGTGAGGTGAGAAATCTGTGTCAAGCAGTTGTTGGGGCATAAATACAGTTGACAGAGAAAACAGACAAGATAAGCCCATAGTAGAGGCAGCTCAGGACAATATTTACAGTAACTCTTATGAAGGTCAAAGAAAGTTCTTCTTGAGTGATTGAAGAGAAATTGTTGAAATTGTAACTTTTTATTTCGTAATAAAATGTGTTTGTATGTCAATTTAATAAGCACAACATTTTTCAAAACTTACCAATGACGCTCTTAGCAAACGAGGCACTCTTGAGAGTGGCTAGGCCTAAATCACCAATCTTAACAGATCCAGTGGGGCCAGTGATGAAGATGTTGTCACATTTAAGGTCTCGGTGGATTATGGGAGGTGTTCGTGTGTGCAGGAAGTGAAGGCCCTTGAGGATCTGATTACTCCAACACTGGAGGACCTTTAGCTTCATCTCTTTGAACCTTTTCAGATACCTACAGGGAAAGAGCAAACAAGAATACCCTTAAGTTTAAAACACAGTGACAAACAACAAAAGGCAAACAAATGTGCACTCTGTTCCAAAACCTTGCAAACTGCCTACAAGAGGAAGCATTTTAAGGGACTTTCTAAAAATGAAGGCTATTCCAAAAGGTAGGCATTTTAGTTATAGTTGGCATATTTTTTAGCTTAATTCTAAGGCAGCATAATTTAATGAAGAAGGCAAATTCAGAATGCATTATTAGAGTAGTGCACTGTTAGCTTAGCAACATGCTAACAGCAAGCTCTACTGAAATAAGTCTCCCATGCAGAGCAATATTTTGGTGGACTATGTAGGCAGTTGGCAGTAAAAAAGGATCACTAGGTTCGGAAATGAACTGTGGACTTATTTCATTCTCCTATTAGTCCTTTTAGTTCAAATGTATATATATATATATATATATATATATATATATATATATATATATATATATACTCTATGCAGTTTTGATGTGCCTGCAGGGCAACCTTCTACAACAATCTGTGACACATCTGGGACAAAACTACTGTTAATGAACAGTGCCAATGGACTGGATACAATATTTGTTTCATAATTCTCAAAATTCTGCATGAGTCTTTAACAAGCTTTTAAGAGATGGGAAAAAGAATGTTCATAATTTAAACTACTGTATGGTGGCATAGTTGTGAAAAGATTTGGGTTGTGACCCATAGGTTCAGAAGATGTGAGTGAGATTGAGCTCAATAAAAAGCTGAGATCTTTAATTTATTGGGAAAAAAAGCACTTATCCAAATGACTGCAATTTTTCTACGGTTGGCAACTCTTGATAAATGTGTCTGCAAAACGACAAAGTGCAGTTATTAATCTGGGGGAAAAAATGGAAAAGCAGCTGGGCTTCAGTGTCTCATGTGAGAATGCACAAGCATGAGCAGAAGCTCACTTACAAAAGAGACATCTTTTCTTGTCTTCATACTGGCATCTCTAATGGCCACACCATCTGCAAGTACTTTCGTTGCAATTTTGTACATATATGCGCAGACTGAACTTACGTCTTCAGCGTCCCTGACGTCATGAGTTCCGTCACAAGGATAATGCACTTTTGCCCTTTCATTGTGGACTTCCAGGAGTCGTAAAAACGGACAATGTTTGGATGCTGCAGGCACTTCAGCATGTCCACCTCTTCACTGAAACGCTGCCGTTCCACTTTCGTCAGCCTTCGTGTCTGTCGAAGAGACACATATTTCAAGTAAATTTATAGGTTAGAAGATTCATGTTGGTACATGATAGGACATACAGTATGGTGAGATTTGTACACTTTGTGACTTGTGGGACAGGTCTTTGTCAATTGAAGTTGAACCACAAAGTTCAAAGTGACTTCAGTGGTAGAAGTCAGGGGTAGAGGTAAGAGGTAGTGTTCAAGCTATGATTGTTTGATAGAAATGTTGTTCCTGGTGCCTAAAAAAGGATTTGGGGAGGTCAAAAAGCAAGTGAAATTATCTATATACTTTTCCTCTAAACTTTACAGGTCACTTGAGAAAGAAGTCTCCAAATTGCACTGCAAAAGTGAAGTTAAACACACAAGTTAGCAGCTATTCTGCATTTTTAAAGTATCAGAAATGCAGTAGACATCAAAATGTGCCAAATCCATAAGCTGGCACACTCAATGCTTAAGATTCTGTGCTACGCACGCACATGGAAAAACTGACAGTGCTGTCTTCTTTTATAACTTTGATTTGTGGCTTTGGGCTTTAAAGGCTGAACTGCATAATTTTCTATACAAAGAGGAGGTAGTTGACAGAAGTTGTTGGTAAAAACACATATAGCACACCTAAGTTTGTTTGAATTTCCACATCTGGCTCTCCAGACAGCTCGACCTGTCCTACACATGACATTATGTCAAAGGCAAAGCCAGATGGTGCCAATAACATGGGGGCCCCTCTCAGTCTCGGACCCCCGAGACAGGTGAAAGGTCAACCGGACCATTGACTGCCTCTTTCTCATGTTTGTCAGACTGTAACCAGCAAAAACACATTCATATTGGCTGTTTTTTTTTCATCTTTAAGACAGGGAACTGATTGTCCAGATTGAGTTCATGTGTGAATTATGTGCATTGGCTCAGAAAGACAGTCCTACAGCAAGTGCAAAACTTGAAAGAAGAAAAAAAGCACATTTCATGTGCTTAGACTAAAAGAAAACACCTTTCTGATAGATCTGAAACATCCTGAATGGGGGGCAAAGATATGGAGCTAGAAATGTTTATTACATGAGAGAAAATAAATGATCTGAGAGAAAAAAAAAAGTTTAAGAGAAAAAGTTATCACACTGATAGCAAAAAAGCATTTCATGAGAGAAAAAATAATATTTGAGAGAAAAAGTTTTCATACCAATAGCAAAAAATAATATTTGAGACTAAAATGAGTTTTGAGAGAAAGTATTTTCTCATAGAACATAAAAAAATTTAATTTTGAAATTTTTAAAAATATTTCTAGGAAAAAAAATCTCTCTCAAAATACTTGGAAAAAATCTCAAATATATATTTTTTGCTATCAGTGTGAAAACATTTTCTCAAAAAAAAAAAGTGTTTCTATCAAAACTGAATCATTACACCATTGTTCGCGTTCGGTTCACCTAGATAGATGCCTTCTCTGCCTTGTGGCCTCTTTAAATACAGTTGTAAAAATGACCACGCATTCGATCTACGTCAGAGCATCAGAGCGTCCACGAATCTTTCCACGGCGTCGCTGGCAAGGCGGCGAGAGCGAATTTTGCCGCTCTCGCCGGCGGCGGTGTGAACGTACAGTTAGAGTTTAGATTCTCTGTCCGAGCCCGAGCCCAAGGTCGGGCCGATATTTCCCGTCACCATCCTCGGGCCGGGCTGGGCCGGGCCTTTGATCTAGAGACGTGCACTCCCAACGCAAAAGAGTGCGGCGCAGGACTAGATTTGATGGCCGAGTGCGAGCGCGGGCGCTGGCTGTAATGCACTCACTCTGTATGTGTGTGTGCGGGAGAATAAAACGATTCGTGGGACTCCCGCAAACTAGAAATATCTATGAATAAAACATAAAAACAAATACATTTTTATTCATCTGTTGCAGAAAAGCAGCAAGAACAACTAAAAAAATATACAAATGATTTACAGGCCATAGTTTTGTTTTAAAACATGTTTGCAGCGTTGAGTGGTGTAGCCAATCACAGACATATGTGTTGATTTCTTGAACGCAATGGCCAATCAGAAGCATTTAAGTTAGAATCTCCTCACTGCTCAAAAGGGACTTTTTGTTCAGAGCTGAATTCTGTATGCTGGGAAATCCTCTAATTATAACAAACAAAGTGTATATATTATGAAAGATTCATTGTGCAGTCAGCTTCATTGATAATAACAGAGATGTGTGAGATCGCGATGAACTGATGTCAGCTTTAGGAATTTTTAAGGGAGCGCACTTTGCGTGCATTCAGTCATGCCAAACCATGCACGCAGCAGTAGCCTGCTTGATTTTATGTTATAACAGTGGTTTGTGTGTTAATGCTTTAATAACCGAGAAGCGATAACACTATGACGCAGAGGCGGGGGAGCCGTCAAAGGCCCATTTATCAGGAGCATTTATGCTAATGTGTATGATGGTGACACGTAGGCTAACTTGAAAGTATTTGGAGGTGCAGAACAGAGGAGGAGAAAGTAACATAGAAAGTAGTTGAGAACGTCAGTTATAACGACCCACGTATTAAAATGGTCGGGTTTAAATCGGGCTCGGCCTCATAATTATAGTTAATGTGTCGGGCCGGGCTCAGACACAGCATCCACGGGCTCGGGTAGGGTCGGGCTTGATGTTTTGGGCCCGATCTAAGCTCTATGTTGAGCACGGACACTCCAATGTTTGGGTAAGATGATGACACACACAACTGGATGTTAGCTGGCTGAGCAAGTTCAGCATCACTGAAGATTAAACATTAAAAATAGCACTCATATTCATGAATGAATGTGTATTATATTATTAGCTTGCTAATCGCTAGTAAAGCTAATTATTAATTAGCCATCATGCTAGGTAAACTTGCATTAGTGCTATTTTTTAATGTTTAATCTTCAGTGATGCTGAACTTGCTCAGCCAGCTACCCATCGAGTGTGTGTGTGTCATCATCTTACCCAAACATTGTGCTCAACTAAGGCAGAGACGGCATCTATCTAGGTGAACCGAACGCGAACAATGGTGTAATGATTCAGTTCGACTCCCAAGACAAGACGATGCTCAAACCGACTGGCCAATAGGAACGTTCCCATAGGAAAAAAAGAACGTGGCCCCGCCCATGACACAATTTTCACAGCTTAAGCAAAATCCTGACACGAGAGCAACAAATTGCATCGAGAGCAAAGAAAATCGTTTTGAGAGAAACACTTTTTTTAGAGAGAAAATTTTTCACACTGATAGCAGAAAATATATATTTGAGATTTTTTTTCAAAGTATTTTGAGAGAGATTTTTTTTTCTCAGAAATAATTTAAAAAATTTCAAATTTATATTTTTTATGTTCTATGAGGAAATACCTTCTCTCAAAACTTTTTTTACTCTCAAATATGATTTTTTGATATTGGTATGAAAACTTTTCTCTCAAATATTCTTTTTTCTCTCATGAAATGCTTTTTTGCTATCAGTGTGATAACTTGTACTCTCAAACTTTTTTTTTTCTCTCAGATCATTTATTTTCTCGCATGTAATAAAGACACATTTCTAGCTCCATACAAAGACAGCTGGTTAGGTAACCAAGGCAAATGAGGACAATCTTGACAAGTTTGGATGAAGTTGGCGGGAGTGAAGGGTGAAGAGTGCATGAGCGTTTTGAGTGTGCATTAATAAGAGTAATGTGGTAATAATATGGTGCTGCAAGGAAAGAAGATCCAATGTCTTGTATGTTAGACAGAGCATCTGAGGAATGCTGTTGCGTCTCTGACAACACTATTTCAGGAAGTAACCCGTTACAGTCCTGGGAAAACTGCTGTGTGAAACTTAATCTCTCCTTCCCTCAGTTCCTTTCCCTGCTCACCAACTATTTACCCTCAGATAAGTGGTTCTTAAATGGTTTTGCTTCACGATAAGTGGTTCTCAACTGGCTTTGCTTCACAATAAAAATAATAATAATTGGACTCACTATTTTTTACATTAAAAACGATAAAAAATACATAGGCCAATTTGTAAGTACATAGGCTTATTGCACCCCACCAGTTTGTGACCATTCAAAAAGAAATCTTCTTTCATAGTAAAAGTGTTTAGCTTTAAAAATGGTAACAGAAAGTAGGTACAGTTCACATGGACATGCTCCTAAGCAAAAAAATCATGGTATAATTCTCTTATTATAAAGATGTCACAAAATATGCAGTGTCTAACTTGATGAAGAACCTATCCGACATATTTCTTTAAATCTGTGTTCTCTAGGATGTCCGTTCAATCACATAGTAACAGTCTCAGATTCTAGTGGTTAGTGGATGACTTCTTAGCAGTGGCTGCCAGCACAATTGACCTGTGGCTAAGCCACGCCCCCTCCACTCACTCGGACAAACAGTCAACGTTGTTGACTTAGACTTAGACTTATCTTAGAACAGATGTAGACATCCTTGTTTAATTTATCCACGTTAAGTTGGTGTTGTGGTCTACCGCATAACTTAATCCAGACACTTATCTTGGTTGAGATGTGGCTTGGGAAAGGGTAAAAAATACACACCGTCGTCCAGCCTCTCGGGATACCTAGTGTCGGAGTTGCGTGTACCCCATGCACACCGTTTGGCCATTTTAAATTTAAAATGACAAGACAAAACATATAAAAACGAATGAAAACTGACTAACTGCAATGCATTTCAATGGACGAGGAAGCAGAGAATGTCCGAGTGTATTGGGGTAGCTATGCGCACTGTGATTGGCTCATCGCGTTTGGGGGCGTGGCTTAGCCATAGGTCAATTTAGCCCTGAACTAACCGCTAATGGAATCACATTCAGAATGACTGCCTTAAGTTTCACCAGAGAGTAGACAGACCACTCATAGAAATATGAATGGGAGAAACTGTAACACTCAATATGGCCGCCATAAGAAAGTCTTACCTTTCATAAAATAAAATAAAAACTATAATCTTTTAAGTAGAGTTTATTTATGCTACAACACTATATGCAGTTTAAAAAACATTACTGAAAACAGACAGTTTTGGTGGTTTGGACACGATTTGTTCTCACAGGCTGCATGCAAAAACAAACATACAAAATGACCAGTGTATTCCGATTTACGAACAAATGACTGTGAGCGTAGCCTGATTTGCAAAATGGTTTAATCTCATGAGACAGTGCTTTAAATAAATATACTGTTTAGATCCGTTTAAAACACTGCCATCAGAATTAGACTCAAATGGAATCAAATCAAGTGCTTGCAAATCTGAACTGAATTAAATTGGAGAATTCTAACTGTCTGATCTACCCATTGAAGAAAACAACTGCTCATGACATTGATTCATTAGTTCTTTCTACTTTAACAGGGACTTTCCAACCAAGCCATTTGTTGAGTTCTTAAGAGTCTGTTCCACTAGAGTTATTTTTAATGAAAGGAAAGAATTGTCCTTGATAGTTAAATAATCTTATTCATACATTTATCAACCCCAAGAGTGGGAAACTCAGCACCACAAGTCAACTCACCTGTTAAACACACTCCATGAGGCCTTATGCAACACAAAGGCAGTGCAAGCAAAAAAATGTCTTGAAACATATAATAAAGAGGGGTTTATTTGCTTCGCAATGCACAAAAAATGCATAAACAGAGAATGAATATGTTAAACTGGACACTGGCTTGGCAAAGCGGAACCTGTAATTGTAGTTTATGATGGCGGTCAGTGGCGAGCTGTGATTGGGGTTTGTGAGAGCGGTCGTGACGTCAAAGCCAACATGTATAATGTATTCCAGACACGGGAAAAAGCACACACATGTAATGTGCATTTACAACGAAAATCATAAACTGGGAATAAAGGGAGGATGTGATGTAATAGTCTTTGAGCGTGTGGGTGAGTTACAAAGACCTGCTCTTTATCAGGAACAAGCTGCGTCAGCTCTAAGATAAACTCAATACGGTCTCAATGGCTCAGTGCTTTTTTAACAGATACACCGAAAACATCACGGACTTCCCACAAATGTGCCTTTGAAATAGCATGATAAATTAAAATAAAAGATAATAACTGCCACTAAGAAATATCTAGGAAATATACTGGACACTATATCCTGCATTTATTTGTTAAAAAAATACAGTAAAACGTTTTAAATTGTAATAACATTTCACAATATTACTAAGTGTTTTCTATTTGAATATATTTTAAAATGTAATTTATTCCTGTGATGGATTTTCAGCAGTCTTCAGTGTCACATGATGCTTCAGAAATCATTCCAATTTGTCAAAAAACAAGGGGAAAAAAATATTTAAAAATCTTTATGATTCTAACCTTTTGAAAAGTAGAGTACTATTGATTAGAAACTTAAAATTTAAAAGTGTTGTGAATGTTCCAAATGTTTCAAATTGGATCATGCCAGGAATCTCAGATAATGATTTCCATTACACGACTCTCGTAAGTATTTAAAACTTCATGCTGATTTGTACTCGGCTTTCGCCAAGATAAGCACCAACTAAGACATAGCTTTACAGTAACCTATGCTTCTCCATCCATTTACGCTTCTTTCCATATGGTGATGCAAATCTCCTTCTGTCTAGTGTTAACACGCGTCAGCACACACAACGGCTGCAACCACAGTGCGGTCCCCCCATGACAACCGTCTGGATTGAGCTGAGTAGGGGACATCTCTAGGGTCTTCAAGTGGGCACCTTCCGTCCTCAGTGTTTCGTCGACTAGTCCACGACACCTCAAGAGGGCTCGACAGTGACTCTGGCGTCCCAGAGTCACCCCCCTCCGACCCCCACTCAACTCAGCCCAGCTTACTGACCTCTACATCCCTCCTGCTGCTGAGACCTAACCACAATCTCACAATCTCTCCGCAACCCAACCATACGCGCCAACCCGTTTGACTAAGGCTGTCGAGCCCCACTGGTGTGTTAATATGCAGTTTCAGTGGCAACGGTTCCGTATGGCATACTACCTACCGCAAAACACAATATCTGCCCAACCACCCGTCATTCACACAATATACACAGGAACGTAATAATTGTAAATACTATACAACCTATACAAATAAACCAACAGACTCTTCAAGTTTTCAAGAATTCTACGAAACCGTAGCATGGCGGCCTGTACACAGCCAGCTAGAATCTTTCCGTCTCAACCACAGCCAGTTGCTGCTCCTTTCTGCTGCTTCAGATAAGTTCTTTACTGTGCGACGCAACTCTTGGCCACTGAATCCGACGTCTCTGAGGAACCGGGTTGTAGAGTGTGCCACAAAACCTCGACAACCCACTTCCACTGGATAAACCTGGACTCTCCATCCTCGCAGTTCTGCTTCAGTCGCCAGATGAGCATACCGCAGTTTCTTGCTCTCATATGCCTCATCTACCGCATCCTCCCATGGCACTGTTAACTCTATCAGTTGAACAATGCGTGCTGATCCAGACCACAAAACAATATCTGGTCGTAGGTTAGTGGTAGCAATCTCAGGTGGAAAAATAAGCCGTTGATCAAGATCAGCCAGCATCTTCCAGTCCCTAGCAGCTTCCAGTTGTCCTGGGCGAGAATTGGTGTTAGCACCTTTTCTTGGTGGTTGCTCGCCTGGGTGGAGGAATATTGTCTTCTGTGTGTAATGTTTTGCTAGAACAGGCGGCAACTTATTGGTCATGCTACGCTTGCCTTCCAATGCTAAAGCCAAACATCGCAATACTTGGTCATGGCGCCAAGAAAACCGACCTTGGCTAAGAGCCACCTTACATCCTGTCAAAATGTGCCTTAATGTGGCAGGTGATGAACGCAAAGGACAAGAGGGACCTCTCCTACCCAGAGGTTTAGGTTCTGCGGTGATGGGAGAACATCATATGTTGACCTAATAAGGAAACTGATCCTACTCTCTTAAATTGACCAAAGGTCTTGCCAGCCCATTTTGCGTTGTTCCACACTCTCTCATCTCATCCACTCTCCCTGCTTGGCCTGGGAAATGGCCTTTATACATCTCATCCTCTCCTCTTGCTTTCGCACCTCGTTGACTACCAGCTTCCTCCTTTGAGCTGGGCCTGCCTTGTGCCATTTAGGAGGAGCTACACTGAGCCCAAAACCCCCTCTTCCATGCTGTACCTGTCCCACGATATCCCCAATTAGAAGGTCAGCCTTTGCCTCTACTACAGATTTCTTTGCTGACCACTTTCTACCAGTTTATTCCACAGGGGCTGCCTCCCTTACACATTTGTCGCGTGACTCTGCTAAAGTCATTTCCAGTCTGACCTTGGCACACTTAAACTCCTCGGTTAAAGCAGAGATTGGCAGCTGCAATACTCCTTTACTATAAAGTCCCACTCTGCTGAGGCAGCGTGGAACTCCCAACCATTTCCTGATGTATGAACTTATTAACGCTTCCAGCTTATCCACTGTTGTCAAAGAAACCTCGTACACAGTCAGTGGCCACAGCAACCTTGGCAGTAGACCAAACTGAGAGCAACAGAGTTTTTGCCTGGTAGAGCACAGCTGTTTATGCTCTTCAACCCTTCCACTGCTTGTCGTCTAACTTCTCCCACTCGAACTGTGTCGTTCAGATCCCCATCGTACCATCTCCCAAGGCTCTTCACTGGTTTCTCAGAAACTGTTGGTATTGCCTCACCATTAATGAAGAATGTTTTATCTACTACCTTTCCTTTAACTATCAAGATGCTCCTTGATTTAGAGGGCTTAAAGTGCATTCGTGCCCATTCGATATTATCTGTTAACTTCCCCAATAATCGATTAGTGCTGGCTACTGTTGTAGTCATGGTTGTCATGTCATCCATGTATGCTCTGATTGGTGGTAGTCGCATTCCAGAAGCCAAGCACTCTCTTCCTACTACCATTCTTGATGCCCTAATGATTACTTCCATTGCCATGGTAAAAGCCAGTGGAGAAATGTTGCATCCTGCCATTATTCCAACCTCTAAGCATTGCCATGCGGTGCTGAATTTTGGAGTTGAGAAACTAAATTGCAACTCTCCAAAATAGGCTTTCACTAAATTTGTTATTGACATTGGTACTCTAAAAAAATCAAATGCTGCCCAAAGAAGCTCATGTGGCACTGAACCACATCCATTAGCCAAATCCAGGAATTTCACATGGAGCTCCTTCCTCTCCTTTTTAGCTGATTGAATTCGTTGCCAGATAACATTGATGTGTTCTAAGCATCCTGAGAACCCTGGAATGCCCGCTTTTTGAACTGAAGTGTCAATGAAGCCATTCTTTAATAGGTAGGTTGACAATCTCTGCGCAATAATGCTGAAGAAAATCTTACCTTCGACGTTTAATAGTAAAATAAGACGAAACTGACTGATGCTTGTAGCGTCTTTTTCTTTAGGTATAAAGACTCCACCTGCTCGGCGCCATGCTCTAGGTACAACCTGCTTTTCCCATGCCACTTTTATCAATTTCCACAGAATTCGTAGAACTCCTGAAGCACTATTGTACACTCTGTACGGAACTCCATTAGGCCCTGGAAATGAAGCCCTTGCCTTTCTCACAACCTGCCCTATCTCTTTCCACTTAGGTGCACAGAACTCCATTTGGTATTCTGGTGGATTGATAGGTGGGATATCTGACGGAATTGACATAGGCTCATGCCTTTTTGCATCTGTATGCGTTTCCTCCAAATATCTCTCTAGCTCAACCCTAGATGCTTTTAAAGTGCCATTCTTCTCACTGGTGAATAACTTCTTTACAAATTTGAATGGGTCTTTATAGCAATTAGCCCTCGTACGTTCCTTCTTTTTGTAGCGTTTCCGTAGGCGCTCAGCTCTGCGTAATGTTGCAAGCTTATCTTTTATGGCCCTTTGTAAGAGATTGAGTCCCTCCTTCTGACTTTGTTCTGCTTTTTTCCATTGCTTCCTCAGCTGTCTCCATTCTCTAACTAACCCTTCAATTTTCTGCTGCCGTCTAGATACAGCAGGAGTAGTTTGTACTTTTTCCTTCCTTTTTTCCACACCAAACCTCTCACTTCCATATGCGTAAATGATGTCCCCAAATTTATCCAGCTTCTTTTCAACCGTACCAGTTAATCTTTCCAATGCAAAGCATAGATCTGTGTTTACCGTGTCCCATGGAGTTTTCTCACAAGCTCTTGGCCATCTAACTCCAGGCCTATGCCCGTTGAGGTTCTTTTCTCTCTTATGCTGGTTAGTCTGACTGGGTTCACAAGTATCAATGTGTTCATCACTAACTGTGCAAACCCTCATCTCCTCTATGACAGGGGTACTGATATCCTTTGAACTGTGGTTTGCTTCCTGTCGCTGGATTTCATTCGACTGACTTGACTGACTTCGTAAGAAGTACTGATCAATGCGAGGCCCGTATCCCTTCTCCCTCAAGCATTTCATTTTCCCTTGATGAATCTTCAACCCCCTGACCGTTGTCGCCTTGCTCCAGCCACAGACACAAGCTTGGAGTTCAATGACTTTGCTAACTGCAGAACCTGAACTAGTCTTTTGTGAAGTACACTCCATACTCATATCCGTTTCCATTCCAACGTCGTTAACCATGTTGTCCAACATTGAGTCATCTTCCGCCCCTGCTCTCGCAGACTCTAGGGGTATTTTTCTCTTTAATTTCTCAGAAGCTTTGGCGTCCTGTAAACACAGAGCTGGATACTGCCGACAAGGGTAACTAACCCTTACCAGCTCCATTGGGGTCTCTTTCCTCCTGTCAGCTGTCTCTCCAGGCTGTCACAAAGTCTTTCCCTTGTTGCCAGCAGCATTATTCACTGCAGTCACTGGACGTATGTGCAAGAAAAATAATATGTGCAAGAATTTGAATATGACAGAACTTGTCTAAGTCACTGTTTGGTTCAGCAGCGTTTACTCACTAATATTCTAAGGCTTCAAGGGCAAAATAGAAACAAACATTTGCCAAGTTTAAAAAGAGATATCAACCAAGTCTCATACTATGCTTAGATTTACCAGGCTATCCATTAAAGGAAAGTAGCAGTAATATTTTAAATAGCTGGGACCATTTCTGAAATCTAAGTAAATGTGCAAGTCCAGTGTTTTAGCACAATTTTACCACTTGTTTTATTGGTAAAACAAGCTCTTTTTTTCTTAGCAGAAAATGTTCTAAATTGCATTGCATGTTTGCACAGTGGTTGCATATGAAAAGTGAAGCTAATGCATGTTTGTAAGTTGTTCTGTATAAGAATGTCTACTAAATCCCTTAAACAGAAATTCAAAGCATTTCAGTTCATACTCTTATAAACATGGAGCAATTATCTGCCCTTGCATGTGTATACCAAGCAATAGTTACCATGTCCATGCAATTACTCATATTACATGGGTCATCATACTCCACATCTGCTCTGGGCAGTGTATTCTTAGCCTACACTAGAGAGCAATGAATATTTGGCTCTGCATTTCACTCTTACCTAACCCGTGTTTTGGTGTTTATAGACCCTTCACTTGCCTCTCTGCCTTTTAGAATGACTGAAGGCCAGGATATGAAGATAGCATCTATAATGATGAACTGAATAATGGTTGATGCCATGAGATGTACATTAGATAGCAGAATTAAGATAAACTGCTATCTATAGAGACCATGTTTTTCCGTATACAGTCCATACTTAATATTCTGTCATCATTTACTAACTTGTGTCATTCCAGACCTGTCTTTTTGACTTTTAAAAATATATATATTTCTCACTGACACATTTTTTAGTCCCCACTAGAAAGAAGGACTATGCCTTCCGTATGTGAATTGAAGCAAGGTAGATGCTAATGTTGGTGACAACATCTCAAGTTCGTCTAAGGTGGCAACAGGCTACTGGAAACTTCTCAGGTTCCACTCTGGTATCTGAGATGATGTGGCTGATCTCAATGTACAAGTGGAAGCCAAGTACTTCCAAAGATACCCATGGTGATCGATATATTTCCAGGCTCTGATCCACATGGTTGGGGGCTGGTAACCTGCCAGATGGATCACCTGAGATCTCATTATAATCCAGACATCCAAAAGGAGATTTCCACACATCACAACTGCCTAAGCAAGCAGAATGACATGATAATGACAACATAATGACATGTAAATGATGATAAAATTATAATTTGGATGAACTACTCCTTTAAACCTTCTGTCAAGCAGGAGGGATTCTGGTATGCCAGAGGAACGATGGAGGATTTCTCCATTGCGTAAGAGATGAATCAATCTGTAACTAGCAGCCCCAATGCCTCACTGGAAGCTTCCTCTCTATCTCTCTACGAATTATGAAAGGCCGAGATTTATGGATCACCAAAACTCAACGAACAGCCTCTTGCTGTAATACAAAACAGACTGCAAAATTAAAATTGACATGGTGGAAATGAGGTGTGGAAATATCTGCTCATTTCCACAAGGCTGGTGTTTTTGTCTGAACAGAACCAGACCCATATCACTGATTTGACATTATTAAACTCAGGAAAAAGTCTGACGCATGTATCTGGTATCATTCATTGGTCAGTATATTACTAAAGCAGGTGTAGGGTATGAGCGCAGAATCATAAAGTCATTATTTCTTAACACAATAAACACATGTTCACGAAGGGTTTCTAAAGCCCAACCTATGACTCCCCAAGTCTAAATCTTCCCTTAGCGCCAGCCAGTCTGGAGGGTAGATTAGCTCGTGACACCTTTACAGCTTAATGAGTCCCGAAAGATGATCCTCACGCGATCCTGATTCGTTCGCGAGCCAACATCCAAGAAGACCGTTATCTCCAAACCCCCCGCCCAACCCCCCCCCCCCCAACAAAAACACACACACACATATGCATCTCTAACATTAAAACCCAGAAATTAGTGATTATGAAATGTAAACATGATGTATTCCTGTATGTTTGAAGTTTATACTGTATCGAGTCTATCTAGGACTGTTAGTTATGTAGTTGAAGCTAGCTGACTTCTATAAAAGTCTAAGAGATATCCTTGTATGCGTAACAAACACAGACTGAGTGGTATCAAACGAAATATCCTGACTTGCTCGAGTCAAATATTTGTAAGAAGTTACTGAAAAATTATTGCACTATGTTTTTCCCATCTTTGTAAGTGAAGACCTAATCGCTCATCCTCATAAAACACGCGAATGAGGTCATCAGACTAAGACAAAGGGAAGATCTGGCGCCAAAATCTGTGAGGTGCTATTGGTCTGTGCTCCCAAAGAAGGGGCGTTAAGTTTCACTTTAAAAGATGCGACATGGCTCTTCTTCACTCTCTTCTTCGTGCTACTCTTCCAGTGTATGTCCTGCGACCTAGTCGACTTATTTTATCTTTGGTTTTATTTTACGTTTAACTCAGTCTTTTATTTGATGCTCAGTTCTTGTCGGCAGACCGAACGTTTTGTATCGATCATATATCGATCACCATGGGTACATTTGACATTTTTGATAGAAGTCCTATATCCTCTGGGTAAAAGGATTCCTCCACAGCATACCTTTAAGACTTTCGAATTGCTCACCAACTACGAGGACATCCACACCCACACACGCCTGCTGGTCCAGCGACATAAAGGTCCCTTGCAAGTATTAATTCAATCCAGATTCAAGCGCGTTAAAATGTGTATTTTCCTTGTTGGTTCTTATGGTTCAACTGTGGTAACAATCTTTGTTTTCCTGTCTTCTACTTTTCTTTCTCATTGTTTTTGCTTTTATTATTCGATATATTCATTGTTGAATATAGTTGTATTTTCTAGTTCATTTTTATTAAACTCATTATACTCTCGATTGTCTCTGTTTGTTGGCCACGGAACAAAGCCTCTTTAATGTATGATCTAAAGCTACGAGCTGATACTGTTAAAGTTAACTAATTTGATTAGTAAACTGATATGAAGGATAAACCTTTTTGAGAATTGATAACGAATATCAAACAAGCAGCTCGGTGGACGAACTGACTAGTTGGGATAACAGTTACAGTTAACTCTATTAAGGTATTCTGAAAATTAATATAGCCCGCCTGCATGTGAATTATATACTTAATTAATTACAATTCGTTGTGTTAATTAACTATATATATCTGAAGCAGACACGTGAGCTATATAATCCCTATTTGGGTGATTTTTATGTATGATGATCTAGTTCAGACCCGTATTTAATCACTGTTGATCCTCAATTAATAATTGTTGAATACTTATTCCCCAAACCTGAGCTAAATTCCTAACACAGGGCTGCACAATGCATGAGAAGATACATAAACACCCACTAAAATTAAAGTCCCCATGAAATCAAAATGTAAGTTTTTTTTCCCTTTTAGTGTGAATGTCAGCCTTAAGGTTATCTATAAGTTAGTGTGCTCCAAAACAAAACAAAATTCACATTTAGAAGATATAAGCATTCAAAACTTACAGTCTCTCACTTCCACCAAACTTGATCAACGATTTTGATGACATCACTCCGCATTTTAGCTTCTCAACCAATTTTCTGTCCAATCAAATGCTCTCTAGAATCTGAAGCGTCCCACTCACTACACTAGTAGACGCTGAAGCTGCGGCTGAAATCAGTCACTTGTTAACACAATTACTATTTTCTATATAGTGAATGGCACATAATGCACTATACATGTGATAGGGAATGATTCAGACAGTGTAAATATGCTTTAAATTGGGGCAAATTAAGTCTGATTTTGCGTTAGTGCCACGCAAACTGCCGCAGTGCGCACACATTCTGCTCTGGTCCAGAAACATGATAGCACAGAGCGGATCATATGCGTAAATGCTATATTTTAACCCTTTCGCACGTACGATCACACCGGTGTGATCAGTCTTGGCTGGTCCCTGGAGCGTACGATCACACCGGTGTGATTAGAACGGTCAGTGCATCACGTGATCAACTGCTAAATTCAAATGTGCTTTCGCGCGTTTGCTGGCGCTGAGCCAGAGAAGGACGCACTCAGTGCTGTCATATATCACAACTATTCAGTGTTTTCAACCACATAATGTTTATTTTAGGTTTCAGATATTTAAATACACACAAGTACTAGCAAAACAATGATTTTGAGTTTGTAAAATACACACTGATGTCTATGGAAGCGGCAATAATAACATTATAATACATTACATTATAATAAGACGACACATTTTATTCATATCAGATACACATTATGTAAGTAGCTTTACATTTGACCCTATTCTTCTCCCAGTTCACCGGTCACTTACTTTCATGTATTTCGTGAGAAGTTGAGGAATTGACGTGTTGTAAATCCAACAGATCCCATTCTCTGAACTGTGAAAGAAACTAACATGGCGCTGCCCATCGCGCATACAGCTCAACTAACGCGATCGTTATAAAGGTGTTTAAACAACAAAACACATCCACTTGCACATAATCGACAATCGGAATATCAGTGTTTCATGCTATAGCTAATACATTTGTGTATATTTTTAATAAAAAAGGAAAAATGACATAAAAGCAGATCATCATTCATACAGCGCTGTGTTGTGGTTGCGCTGTGTCACGTGACAAGCAATGACGCGTCACCATGGAAACATTAAAGTGACAAGTTCTAAATAACGGTCGCCTTGAAAAACTCACGCTGGGGGGTCAGTTAGAATATTTTAAACTTACGTGTGAAAGTGATTAGGAGGAGAAAAGGTTAGACAGACTTGGCATTAGAATCAGTACTAACGAGTAGAAGAGATGCCATGCACCAACATAAATTACACGCTTTCCTTGTCGGATCCTCCGAACGAGACCATACCCCTCTCGCTGGCAGAGGGGCGTTGGTCGGGTTGGGTAAACAGCACAGATGAAACCTCTCTATGTGGAGAGAATGAGGCACGTGGGACGTGAGCCACTCACTGTGCTTGTATTTAACGTGCAGAGGCGCCCTAGACGAGCCACAGTGGTGGCGCGAAATTTGCATCAACGTCGCAATTTGGTCTTTTAGAAATAAAATAAGGCTCTTTAAGACTAGCCGGATGGCGGCAGGGGATCGCTGAATCAGCTGCTTGCAGGTACGGAGCAGCAGCGGGCGGGATCGGCGAAGAGCTGATGCCGGCGCGCTGATTTGACTGGATTCGCTGCTTTGCTGGTCAACATCGAGAAGGCTTCAATCCTCGGAGTATCAGAGTATGAAGAGAAATGTCGTGAAGGAGAATTGATCTGAGTATTCTATGCCAGATCGCCTGCTTTTATAGCCAGATGCCACGCCCATATTGGCGCGTTCTGCCATAGGCTCGTGCAGCTCCGCTGCCACACCATTGGTTCGTTTTCTTACTCTGCATGAACCAATGGCGTTGCAGTTTCACTGCGTGATTAAAAAGGCTTCAGAATTCTGAGTTTTCCCCATAACAGCGTCTAGCGACGCAGTACGAGTAAAGCTTTGAAAGGGAACTGTGGTTGTCATAAGCTGTCAAATGCGGTTTTGCCAAACTCAACGACTCTGGCCAAGCTGTGATATACTGTAAACGAAAAGCTATTGGCTATTTTTTTAAAGGGGAGGGGCTATTCGATACATCCCGGCCTGCCTTCCTGTTTCAGTGGAAATTATGTCAACACAGTGAATAATGAGTGTTTCAAGGCACTTCAGATGGCCTTTAACTGCAGCCTTGAAGTAAAACTAAAATTGAGTTAAAACTCTGAAACTTGAGTAAAACTAAATGAATAAACAAATTAATTAATTAATTAAATATTCAATGGCTATTCTTTTCTAATTGAAAAATCTAATGAATTTATTTAGTCCATTTAAACTGAAACAATTTTGTAAAAATAAAATTTTAACTACTATAATATGAACACATTATTTATAAAGTGTATAAAAGACAAATAATAATCAAAATATGAGAAGAATTAGAGAAGAATATGAGAAGAATTAGTACTAATATACTAATCAAATAAATAACTAACATAAAACAAACCCTTGAGAAAATAAATTTCATGTGCTGCTTTTATTGGCTTGACAGTAGCTGATAACAAGATTCTCTATAATCTGCTCTCTTTTTTTGCATTTGCGCTTCTAAATGATAGTAAGTTAGTTGTTCTTGAGGCATTGGTGTAACTCATTCCTCTTTACTAGTCGAGTGTGTACGTCCTGCCTGAGGGGAGGGAGGCCGTCTGGTGGCTGTTTGGAATGTCTCATTAAAGCAGCATCTCACTCATAAAGCTCTCAGGATCTATAAAGGGAACTGGAGATCCAGCGCGTCTAGATGTTCCCTATTATAAGATTTCCCAGGAGCCTCTGACAGCACTTGGACTAGATTACCACATCTTCCTGGATAACAGCTACAGTCAGAGCCAGCAACAACAACAACAACTAAATAATAATAAAAAGCATCAATAAATCGAGTGATAGTTCTTTTTTGGGGGCCCTGAGAATAAGGACATAATAAGGATTTGATCATATTTTACGTAGATCAAACTGTTTTTTCTTTGGCAAATGCAGGCTGTTAAAATACTGGCAGAACCATAAGGTTTTATTGTTTTCCAGCAGTAAAAGGGAAACATTTTGCTGCCATTTTCCTATTTCCTATTTGAGAGGTGGTTTCAAGTTTTTATATCCAACTGAGCTGGTATGGTATGTTTAATCCCAAACAGTATTGGTAAATGTATGTTTTTAACCTAAAGTCTTTCTATCCTGGCCTGAGAACAGAAGCTGGGAGCCACCAAGTGTGAATATAAGATGGAAATTATGTTTGACAGACATAAAATGACCAACTACTGTTTGCATTAGGTGCCATGTACTGTAATTCTGAAATAGTCTCTAAAAGAAAAGAGAAATCTTATTATTTTGTGATGGCTTTGTGATGGTTTTGAAAACTCAAAAGAGAAAAAAAAAACATGGTTTGCTGGTATTAGCTGGTATGTTGGGTGTTTTGTGTACATGGAGTTTAGTCCAGTATCACATGATTAATCAGGCATCACAGTCTGACTGTAAAAGAAAATCATTAGTTACTTCAATCAATTTATGTCAAGAAATGGGGAGGAATTTATGTCGATATTTTCCAAATGGCCACTTTGAAACGTTTCCACACTTTTGGAAGGCACTGAAAACACTACTGGTTCAAATAAAAAAAGAATTTAGCGCTTAAATAATTCCACAGCATGTGCACAAATAATTTCTAAGCAACCACCTAAATAATACAGTATAATACAAACAATTATAAAAGTCATAGTTTTATTTTTAGACAATTTCAAAGATTTAAAAAAATAAATAATGAATATATTCTTACAGACCCTGAGACTTTCTCTCATCCCTACGTGTCACTTAATAGAGTTTGAACGGTTTGAACAAGCGTCACCATATGCACGGCCCACAGTAGTAAAATCAGGTAATTACTGTACATAGATCCACTATGATAAATTACTCTCGCTCATTTATAAATCAATCAATCACATTATCCATCCATAGAGAAGGAACCATGACTCACAGCTGTATGCACAGGGTGTGTGCAATAAATCTTACACAGCAATTCAATCCATTCTGTCAGTGTAGTTGACTATCCAGGCAAAAACACTGTATGGGAACCTGGTGTGGAACAGCTACTATCCTGAATGCTTCCATCTCTTAAAATACTCCTGTCTGTTATGTTCTGTAAGTGCTAGATAACATTTTAAATGCTTCTGTAAATAACTTTCCTGCACATTTCTGTATACTGAAGAGCTCAAGTAAATGATAGTCAAAAGAACAAGGCCAAATATTATTGATACTTATCTTTTTAAAACTATACTGTACACATGTGTAGCTTTTCATATTTGCCCTGAAGTCTACTTATACTGTTATAATATTCATGTGCTGCTTTTATTGGCTTGACAGTAGCTAATAACAAGATTCTCTATAATCTGCTCTCTTTTTTTGCATTTGCGCTTCTAAATGATAGTAAGTTAGTTGTTCTTGAGGCATTGGTGTAACTCATTCCTCTTTACTAGTCGAGTTTAATATCAAATCGGCCACTGCACTGCATTCTTTTTCCTCTTCCAAAATCACTTGAACGCATATCCCATGGTAATTATAAGCTCATAAATGATCCAGGAGTACTTGAACAGGGCATGAGGTCATTTCAAAATCAATTAGAAGCACATTTAGCTATGACATTTCACCTGGGATTAACAGAATTATTTAAATGCTTAATTCAAGTCTAATTGCATCACAACCCTCTGTTTTGGATTCATGTGTTTGTCATATCACCTCTGATAATATCAATGTTGTGAAATTACGAAGTGATTATCCTCCGGAAAAGATCTTCCAAAGGAACGTACATTAGTACACTGCTCTTGACCTGAGTGAATAAGAACGAATTAACCTTGACTCGTCATATTGAAAAGGAAAAATCAAGTCAGTTGCGGTGTGGGGTATAATATTCTACACAGTGTGCTCTGGATGCATGATACACAGTTGGATAAATCAACTTTTGTCTTCCACACATGTAAATCATCCAGGTTTGGAAAAATGATTTTTGGGTGAACTATCTCTTTTAACAGTGCTAAACCATAAAGTTAAAGCTTTGGTAAGAGTAATAACCCAAACAACCTATAAACTTGTCATCCCCCATGCTTGTTTAGCCACTGACTAAACAATATATCAGCTAAACTAAGTACAGCTGAGTTCCCTATCAAGGCTACGGAACTTCGACATTACGAATGTCGTATATGGGAACTCCTCTCATCCTTCACTTCCGCTGAAATCTTATAGGCTAACGCCAGCAGAGCTGGCAAATTGACGCAAATATGCAAATACTGACACCTCGTAGCAGTATAAAGCAAGTGTAGCGTCAATTCCCTTCAGAATCTCTCTCTTCACGCTCAAATCGTGTGCTAGAAAGCTGATACTACTCTACAAAATTGGATTATTCGCTGTCGTTGAAGGTGCGCCGGAGATACCTGAACTGTCTCCAGCATCCGATGACGACCGCTTGCAACCTGCAACCTCCTTTCGAAGGCCGTCGAGGAACTGGATTTATCGTGGAAAGCTCCCGATGAACCACCTCAGAGCAAACTGGATACGTGGTTCCTCCAATCGAGCCGCCGTCAGGCCGTTTCGAAAAGGGGAACACCGTTCTTTCCTGACGTGCATGAGCACGTGGTGTGAATTCTGCTGGCGTTAGCCTATAAGATTTCAGCGGAAGTGAAGGATGAGAGGAGTTCCCATATACGACATTCGTAATGTCTCGTTCCCTGCCTTTCAGGGAACCGAGGTTACATAAGTAACCGGAGACGATTTAATTTGTGTTTGAATCCAGTGTGGTCACATGTTCGAATTGGGTAATAGATTTAAATGTGAACTCTCACACTCCATTGAAGACAGCTGCTGTTGTTTCATTATACAGAAACAAAACAGCGAGGACTGCAGGGTGTGGCGTACAAGAGAACAAACATTACTGCAAAGAGAATATGTGTGTTTGAATGTGTGGGAGCGTGTGTAAATTATATGCATGCATCTAAAGACAAGTTTGCATAGCTGAATTATTGCATGCTGTAATTGTAGTGCATACTAAATGACATAAAACGTATAATCTAATATTTTTAAAACTTATTCTTATTCAATCTAATCCAATCTGACCATGATTTCCACACAATTTTGGCTTGTAACAGATTTCATATATATATATATATATATATATATACCAAATGAATGACCAAATTAAATGATACTTGGATTATGAAATATCACCAGAGGGAGCAGATGTGAGATACACTACATTCATATTTCCGAAATAAACAAAAAACGAATTATGTCATTAATAACACACCCTCATGTCATTCCAAACCCTTAAGACTTTCGTTCATCCTCGAAACACAAATGAAGATATTTTGATGAAATCTGAGAGCTTTCTGTAATTAATGACAGAATTTTAATTTTTGGGTGAACTACTGTAAGAATCACTACAACTATAGCAACTATTATTCTGTTGTGTGAAACTGAGGAACAACTGATGATGGCACGGTTTGATATTTGATGTTTGGTTGACCATTCAGTGGAAAGGGGCGTTTCATTCGAGGACCAATCTCCAACATGAGATTAATGTATTATGTTCACTAGAAAGGTTGGCCATGTGATAAATTAACAGTTTCTTAATTTTTCCGTTTTGAAGACAAAAGCATGAAAACGTCTCGGTTACGTATGTAACCCTCGTTCCCTGAGTAGGGAACGGAGACGTTACGTCGGATGACGACGAATGGGGGTTTCGCTTAGAACACCTATCAACTTCGAGTATTACAAAACGAGCCAATGGCGATGAAATGCCATGGGTCTGCGGAATTTGCATAGCGTATCTCCGCCCCACCGCGTGGGTATAAAGGAGGACGCCGGCAACATGCAGGTATGTCTTCGCTGAGGAGCCGAGACTGAACTCAGGCGTCTGCCCAGCGGTACAGCGGAAGTGGCAGGGAGACGTAACGTCTCCGTTCCCTACTCAGGGAACGAGGGTTACATACGTAACCGAGACGTTCCCTTTCGTAGTCACTCCGAGTTACGTCGGATGACGACGAATGGGGGTCCCCGTGAAATCACGCCACCTTCACAGCTGTCTTCCAGTGCCCTGCGAAAGTCTGATCCCCCTGTCGTGATGCTGGCACGGACGAAGGAGTCCTACTTAACACAGGAATACCAAAGTACACTGGGAAGCATATCTCAGAGGAGATATGCCGCAGCATGCCTACCCGTAGGGAGGACTTAAGAAACACATATGGCCGGAGGGCTTCATATGGAGGAACGCTGGAGTGACCAGCCCAAGGGGTGTCAACTTTCAACTCCAGGAGGGCAAGGTGGCTTGCCAAGGGAAAGACACATGCTCAAGGAGGCTTACAGTGGAATTACACATGTGGGGGTTACTCAGGGAGGAACCATGCACACGGAGGCACCTAGCCGACGCCCAGGCAATAGACACTGGCGCCAGCGTCAACAGTGCTGGAGGAACTCAGGGCTTCAGAGAGGAAGGCTCACCTGAGGAATAATCGCCCGTATCCAGTCCGTGGAGTGGAATGGCAAGCAAGCGAAGACACCTGAGCGGGTCCAGTACTGGCTAACTGAAGCGAGTACACGAGAGGACACAGGCTCCACTCGGAGATTATAGAATCTGGCGAATTTGTTGGGTGTCGCCCAGCCTGCAGCTCTACAAATGTCTGCCAGCGAGGCGCCATGCGCTAGTGCCCAAAAGGAAGCCACACTCCGAGTGGAGTGGGCTGTCACACCAAGGGGGCACGGTCGGCCTTGCTGTTGGTAAGCCAAAGCAATGGCGTCCACTATCCAGTGAGACAACCTCTGCTTTGAGAGAGCCTTTCCCTTCAGTCTCCCACCATAACAGACAAAGAGCTGGTCTGAGGTCCTGAAACACTGCGTTCTGTCTACATAAGCGCGGAGAGCGCGTACTGGACAGAGCAGTGCCAAGGCTGGGTCTGCCTCCTCCCGGGGCAGCGCTTGCAAGTTCACCACCTGGTCCCGGAAGGGAGTGGTGGGAACCTTGGGCACATAACCAGGCCGGGGTCTCAGGATCACGTGAGAGTGACCGGGCCCGAATTCCAGGCACGCTTCGTCAACGGAGAATGCGTGCAGGTCCCCTACCCTCTTGATAGAGGCCAAAGCAACCAGGAGCGCTGTCTTCATAGACTGGAACTTAAGCTCAACTGAATGCAGAGGCTCAAAGGGAACCCTCTGCAGGGCATTTAAGACCACTGAGAGGTCCCAAGAGGGAACGAGAGGAGGGCGAGGAGGATTCAGTCTCCTCGCTCCTCTCAGGAACCTGACGATCAGGTCGTGCTTCCCTAGAGACTTACCTTGAACTGCTTCGTGATATGCGGCGATAGCGGCCACATACACCTTCAGGGTGGAGGGAGACAGCCTTCGCTCCAACCCATCTTGCAGGAAGGAAAGCACGACAGAGATCGAGCATCTCCTGGGGTCTTCTCGACGAGAAGAGCACCAGTTGACGAAGAGGTTCCACTTCAACGCATAGACATGTCTCGTGGACGATGCTCTAGCGGAAGTGATGGTAGCCACCACCGCTGGTGGCAGGGTACTCAAACCTGCCTCGTCCCGTCCAGGAGCCACACGTGGAGCCTCCAGAGATCGGGTCGAGCGTGCCAAAGGGTGCCCCGTCTCTGAGAAAGGAGATCCTTCCTCAGAGGAATTGGCCAAGGAGGCTGTCGCGAGGAGTACCAGTTCGGAGAACCAGGTCCGGGTGGGCCAATACGGCGCAACCAGAATGAGCTGCTCCTCGTCCTCCTTGATCTTGCACAAGGTCTGTGCGAGAAGGCTCACTGGGGGAAACGCATATTTGCGTAGGCCCCGCGGCCAGCTGTGCGCCAGTGCATCCGTGCCGAGAGAGCCCTCGGTCAGGGAATAGAACAGGGCGCAATGGGTCGAGTCGAGAGGCAAACAGATCTATCTGTGCGTCCCCGAACTGGTCCCAAATCAGCTGAACCGACTGGGGATGGAGTCTCCATTCGCCGGAGATGGCCGAAACCGTGACAGCTCGTCGGCTGCAAAGTTCCGATCTCCCGGAATGTAGATAGCACGAAGGGACCTCAGGTGCTTCTGACTCCATAAGAGGAGGTGGCGTGCGAGTTGCGACATACGGCGGGAGCGTAGACCACCCTGACGGTTGATGTACGCTACAGTCGCGGTATTGTCTGAACGGACCAGTACGTGTTGACCCCTGAGCAACGTGAGGAAACGGTGCAGGGCAAGGCGTACTGCCAGCAACTCGAGGCAATTGACAAGCAGAAGGCGCTGGGGTCCTGTCCAGGAGCCCGCGGCAGCATGTCCGTTGCACATGGCGCCTCAGCCCGTGGAAGAGGCATCTGTGGAGACAACAACATGCCTGGAAACTCGTTCTAGGGGAACACCGGCCCGTAGAAACTGAGGTTCCACCACGGGGCGAAGGTCTGACGACAGGTCGGAGTTACTGTAACTCGGAGCGTGCCATGATGCCAACCAAGAACCATCGCTGCAAACCAATCCTGTGGCCGCACACATCCAGAAATGCGTTTGGCCAGGAGCATCTTGAACGGCAGCCTGTGAAGGGAGCGGTTCAGATGCATAGGTCCAGGATTGGTCTAACCCACCAGACTTCTCCGGGGCAATGAGGTAGGGACTGTAAACCCGGACCTCATCTCGGCTGGAGGGACAGTCTCAATCGCACCCTTCGCCAGTAGGGAGCAACCTCCGCTCTCATGATAGGGGCATAGCCACCGACCAAAGTGGAGCGGACTCCCGTGAAGCAGGGAGGAGACCGTGCGAACTGAATCGCATAGCCGAGCCGATGGTTCGCACGACCCAGCGGAACAGATAGGGAGCTCTAGTGCAGGCTCCCAACTGTGCCAGCGGAGTGAAGAACCACAGACGTCCCCCCGGTGGTGCAGCGAAGCGGAATGACCAGCCCAGTCGAGGGCGGCATAGCGGCCCGGTGTGGGGGCAAGGTCATAAACGCACCCTGACAGAGGAGGCCAGGGAAGGACCAGCGTTCCACGGGGGCCTGCTCTGTCAGGGGTCTGGCGACAGAGGGGGACAGGGGCGAAACGGTCCGTGGACGGCACGCCGTGTCAACCACCTCTGGGGCAGAGGGGGATGAGGAGAGCACGGCTTGTGGGCGGCGCTCTGTGTCGTCCGAGAAGTCTGTATGCTCAGAGACGAGAGAGTCAGTTCTTTCTGAATAAGGATTCTTCCCCAGCCCTCCACCGGGGAAAGGAGTGGCCCTGCTACCAACTCCTGGAAGAACTGAGTCTCATCTCTGAGCAGCCCATCTCAAAAGTGCCGCTTAACCCGGCGTTTAGCGGGGTGCGGGGCTGGAGAGGGCTGTGGCATCCCCCTACGGTCTTCCAGAGCCAGGCCCGGGTGAACGGGCGGGGTTGGAGCCGTGGGAGGGAGCCTTCGGCGGTGGGCAGACTGAGGGATCTGAGCGGACGGCGGGGCCGTCGGGCAGAATAACCTCAATCTGCTCACGGGCGGTTGAGAACTGTTGGGCAGAAGCACTCAACCGCACCGCCGAAGAGGCCGACCTGGGAGATGGGGGTGTCGAGCAGACGGGTCTGCCCGACATCTTGCACATCAGACCGGTCAGCCCCAAACTGGTGAACATCACCTGACTCCGAGAGCGTACGGCCACTTTCGTCGCTCGGAGAGCAAGGTCAGTGGCGGCGCGCAGCTCACTGAAGAGCCTCGGGTCAGTCCCGCCCTCCTGCATGTCCATGAGCGTCTGGGTCAGATAGACCAGCAGAACGGTCATGGGATGCAGTGAGGCAGCTGCCTGTCCTGGGCACTATAGGATTTCGCCACAGATTACTGTGACGAAAAGAACTACAGGCTTGGACGGGTGCTTAGGATTGCGCCGGGAAGCACTCTGAGGACACAGTAGCATGGCAACAGAGCGTTCAACCGGGGGAACCCCAGTGTACCCATGGGCAGCGGCCCCTGAGGGGAGGAAAGGCGGATGAGACCAACGAGAGGACCCGTGAACTCATCATGCACGTCCGGGAGGAAAGAATTGGGGTTTGCCGTGGACGCGTCGGCGGCCTCACCCAAAAACCAATCGTCCCGGGAAAGCATGGCCATCATCTCCGGATCAGACTCAGGCACAGCCGTATGCACACCAAAGGGTGGCAGCTGTGAAGAGTCGTCATTTCCAGAAGAATCAAGCCCACCTAGTGATGCTGCTACAGACACAGCATCATCCTCTGTAGCTTCAAATGAAAACACACGGGCCACCCGAGGGTAGACTCGTGGAATCATCAGTTCGCTAGTGGGCACCGTCATTAAAGAGGGGGGGCTGGGGCGTGGACACAGAGTCGGCGCCTTGTTCCAGACCAACACCCTCAGGTCACCCTGTCCACCAGCCGAAGATCGGGTAGTGGATGAGGGGACTCTCACTCTTGCGAGTTCACCGAGTCTCGACCTATATATGACGCGATGATCACGTTCCCAGAGAGAACATGAGTCATCCACGAGCGCTGTTCAAGCATGATCAAAGCCCAAACACACTAGACAGCGCTCGTGCCCATCAGAGTCCGATACCAGTCCGCTGCAACCAGAAATTCACGGGCGAGCCGTCTTTAAAAAGACGTGCCGCGTGCGAGCTCTTTTATGAGAGGAGAAAAAAACTCCGCGATGTTGAAGCGCACAGGGAGACACACACACACTGGCAGATCACTGCACAGATCAGCAGGCACTGTGAGCTCGCTGCAGATCGCCGTCACACCAACACCGGAGAGAGAAGCTCGTCTCATAGAGCGAAGTCAGAGATGATTGTGGAGTGAAGAAATATTCTTGGCTCCGAAGCGAAAACATACCTGCATGTTGCCGGCGTCCTCCTTTATACCCACGCGGTGGGGCGGAGATACGCTATGCAAATTCCGCAGACCCATGGCATTTCATCGCCATTGGCTCGTTTTGTAATACTCGAAGTCGATAAGTGTTCTAAGCGAAACCCCCATTCGTCGTCATCCGACGTAACTCGGAGTGACTACGAAAGGGAACAAATTATCCGAAGGTACAGTACACGGACCCTGCCTGCCTGCCTGTCTGGTTTCCTTGTTAGTTGTCTTGGTTACTTGATTTGAGTTACACACCTGTTTGTAGTTGAGTTGTTCGTTATCTTGTTTCCTTCCTTTGTTCAGTGTTTACACTCCTGGGCAAATAGAAAAATGGGCCAAGGCAAAAATGGCAAAATATTTAGTATGGTCTTTTAATGGTCTTAACCATTTTAATCACAAATCACTGGTCAGGAAATTAGCAAAAAGTGCACAAATACTGTAGATAAAGTAACTTAGTGCAGAATAGCCTTCCCCAACTTGCAGACAGTTTTTTACAGGAAGAAGAGTCAGTGTTGTTCCACTCAATGTTAACGCTTGAGTTTAATGCGAGACCGAATATAGGCTTCAAATCTGGAAACATGAGCCTGATGGACTTGTTCTCAAGCCACTTCTTGGTTGTCTTTGCAGCTTGGACAGGAACATTGTCCTGTTGAAAATAACATCTGATCATTCCTTGTTTGATAACAACTTTTCAATTGTAGGAAGCAAGCCATTCTGCAATATTCTCCTGCACTCTAAGCATTAAATGACTTTTCACAGTAAAGTAGCTCACACATACCAGCACCTGAAAAGGCACGGTCTCTCCATCAATGCTTCACTATGATAGAGATGCATTTATTATTATATTTCTTAGCAGATTTTTAAAGACACCACTCGGGAGCATCAAAATGCAACTCGTGTTTCATTGTGATTCATCACGCCACACACAACTTCCCATATTCTGCCAAAAACTTGGCTTTAATGCATTTGTTTAAAGTTTGCTAAGACAATGAAAAGCTTTTTGGGTTAAGCCCTTTTTTCTTTTTTGCCCATGAGTGTACTTTGTTTCTATTCTTGGTTGTCCATTCTCATCATTATCTGGATGTTGTTCTTTTTGTGTATCAAGTGGTTAAAGTTACTTGAGTATTTCTTACTGCTGCAATTAGATCCTTTATTTTTCATTATCTGCGTCAACTAAGAGTGACACAAATTATGATTAATTAATTTCCATTTAATGTAATTTTTTCAATTAAAATGTTTTCTTGACAGCCCGATTGAAAATATAATGCACACTGTGAAGGCCATACTAGAGATCCAGATATGAAACAGGCTTGTTCCTCTGACTCAAACTCATCTGAATTTGCAAATACTCTAGTTACTGTAACTGAGCGATCAGAGGATGACAACACCAGATCTGATGTAATCTCAAAAGATACACAGTTCACATGCTTTTAAGTCACTACATGAAAACATGTAGAGATACTGTGTTACAGACACTGTGTACAAAAGATGCACAAAAAGTTTTAAAGTCATGAGTGTATTTTTGTCAGTGTTGAGGAAGGGAGTGTCATATTAATGGTTAAGCAACAACGATAAAGGTATACATAGCCTATTTTGCTTGTGTTATCTCATTTATACAGACTAACATATCTGTAGTATGACGCATGGCCAGATGAGACTTCACTTTGCATACAGCGTGAGTATAGAAGCAACACATCTCAACATCTTCAAGAAGATGAAAAATTTCAAATTCTATGAGCTGGACTCAAAGAGGCACAAGGAAATAGGAAGAAAAGAATATAATACCACAGGTACTGCAGTAGTACAGACAGACGCGATGCAGCCCTGGCCAACTTCCAACAGCAACAGATCTGCATGTGATGAGATAGTATCAATAGAGAGTTTATGAATATCCTACTTTCACCTGTTGCTAATCCCACTGGCTCCTCACTGACACGTGATATCTGGGAAATGTCCATGTCAGAGCAAACTGTAAATTACAACACATTTTCAGAGAGGAAGAAAAGACATTTATATAAATAAAAGAATAACATTCTAGAGGCCAAATGCAAAAATCCAATAAAACTTCTTCCGTCTGGTTCAGCCAAGAGTCTTCTCGCGATTTACAGTGGAGAAGTCCTAACCTAATTTTGTGTACTTTTGACTTAAGACATAAAGCCATTGTTCATACAGCACCTTATTTTTTTGTTAAAACAGCCCAATTTAACAGAAAGACACAATCTGATTGAAAGTGACCAACCACAGCTAATTTTATTTGTATGTGTTATTTAGGGGAGAATTCTGATATCAATATAACAGTAATGGACCAGTTCTATAGCATATTTGGAGATTTTGAAACTAACCGATTCCACTTGGCTAATTAAAGTTTCAATCCCTCCATTTTCATCATCTTGAAATACTGACAGCTTTGGCAATGAATAGATAGTTTGATAGTAAATGATTTATTAGGGAATATTGAGTGAAAACATATTATAAATAAATATAATATTTATATTAGTGGCCAAAAGTGATGTCTGGAGCACTCAAAAAAATGAAATATGGCTGTTGTTGATCCATAGAATGTAACTATGTTCAAATTAAATAATGCTCTTATGTTTGTGCATTAAAACTAAAACAGCTGTGTTGATAGAATTAGAAAAAGTAATTTCTCAAATTTACACAACTCACTTAAAGGTAGGGTAGGCAATGTGTTTCTAAAAAACTTTTGCCAAATTTGTTTAAACTGTCTTTATATACCAATACATATCTAAAATGTAAGTACTCTGAATAGGAGTTTATAAAAATAGAGTGTCTGTAGTCCTCTCAGGGCTGCAATAAACACAGCTCATTATTCCATTTGGACCGAGTGCTCTGATTGACTGGGCGACTGTCACTCTCCTTCGCTGCTATGGCTACCAACAGGAGCTGCCCACATGCGCACACTCGGTTGACTCGCTCATTTCGGAAGAGGAGAGGCGCATACCAACCGCAAGCCACGAAGTCTCACAATTATGGCAGAGAAAGAACAGTCAAAAAGGTATTTTATTACTTGTGATTCTGACATGATGTCACTCAATCGCACTGCGCTCCTCTCCGCTCCGCACTGGTAAACGCGTCCTCCAGCTGAGCGGTTGGCATTGCGCGTTCAAGTGTTTTGGGGGTATGGCTCTGGAATGAGCTCAGAAGGAAGGGGGTGGGAGTTTCTCTGTTGGATACTTTCAAAATCCAGCAGTTTTCTGATAGTTTCTCAGACTTACCTACCCCACCTTTAAGTTAAATGAACGAAATGCAGTTGTGTTACTTCTGCAGTACCTCATTTTGGTCAACAGGTGGAGCTATTTTAGCGCATGCGCAAATATTTCAAAGCACGTTCAACTCGTCGCTCATCTTTTAGCACGTGTTCTCCAATTTGTGGGAATCAAATCATGCTCAAACGGAGGATGCAATCAACATTTTGTATTTATCTGGACAAACAGGTGAGTTATTTTACTTCCTATCCTTTAATATTGAGGCTGTCAGTAAATTATAATAGTCAATCGCTGATTTTGCTGGCATTTTATTGTAGTTGCTGTATTCCTCAAGTGGTTCTGACATTGTTGTTAGTGTTTTTTAGCTCTTATGTGATCTTTTAAACTCGCTGAACTTTGATAATATTTAAATTCACCCACACAAAAAATGGCAAATGACCTTATTAGGGCCCGATTATTAAATTGCTAGTTAAGAAGAGTTTCTCCATGTGGTGCCCTAATAAAGCAGATTTATCAAGTGTTAGTATCAATTTTAATAACTGCCTTAATGTTGAGCATTTGTATTTAATGTCAAATAATAACTCTGAAACTTTTGAAGTACAGATAGGCCTATGGCAATAAGCATGTTTGACACTGACTTGAATAAGATGGCATCTAGCAATCTGTTTGGCTTGTTAGGTAATCCAAAATAATTTTACTACAGTTTAGTAGTCCGCAACCTAGAATTTTTTTGTATTATTGTTATTCTTTGATGATTCACATCTTCATTTTTTTCACAAGTTTATCAGCAGCCAACCTGATTTGTCCTTTTTGATCATTTCTGAACCCAGCTCCTCAAAATTTTCAAAAAGACAGGAGGAACAGCTGCACAGAAGATCAAAGCATTTTTGTTTTATTTTAATGACCCTACAAGTTCGATTAATCCATCAAAATATGAGTAAAATAATTTATATTTTTAAAGTTTTAAATATGAGGGAAGAACAAAACACTAAACTTGGTTAAGGTATTTATCTGACAAAATTATTTGGCGAATTTTATGCAAAAACAAAAACAAGCATAGAAAAGCAAAAAGCTCACAAAAAGCATACATGAATAAAATCATTAACATAATATTTAAATAAAGGGTAAAGACACAATTTAACATATAAATATGTATACAAATAATTCAATTACAGCAAATGAGATGCAGAAATCTTACACTACTTTTATTTAAAAGTCTCAATAATACTTAAGACTAGAGGTGCTGCCCATAACCTCACATCTCTCTTTCACAAATGCTCTTAAAGGCAGGGTTTAATCATTAAATGGAACAAAGAGAGAAAACATTTCAAGAACAGCATTTCTCTGTGCTTTGGTGCCTTGCTGACATTAAGCTACAAGGACAGGGCAGAGCCGTGGCTTGTTTAAAGTACAAACAGGTGGAAAGGTTTAATGTAACCATCAACTTTAAAAGCCCTGTTTGCAAATACAAAAGATACAATTTGGAGATATTATGTGTACACATATTAGCTAAGGTCAAGACACAGAAAGCACCTTTAGATCTACACTATGCTGGCCAAAAGTTTAAAACAATGAATTCATAGTTTTTGTGTTATTACAAAAAAAAAAAAAATTGTGAAATATTATAACAATTTAAAATAATAATCAGTCATTATCAATTATTATTGGTGCTCAATTATTAATGATGGTTCTTATTATTATAAAACTGATACATTTTTCCACAGAATTAAGTTCAAAAAGCAGCATTTATTTGAAACAAAAATCTTTTACTTTAACTTTCGATCAATTCAACGCATGCTTACTGAATAAATGTTTAAAACAAATGATTTGACCTAGACTGAAGGTCATGTGCGGTATAAGCTCCAAGATCCCCATAAGCATGAATATGGAGTATCTGATATTAAAGTTAATGTTTATGTTGGCATCCCAGAACCAGACACAGCCGCCTGCTGCCGTTGTGGTGAAGAGATGAGTCCCAGCTTAGATCTTAAGCTGTTCTCGCGATAACTTGTTGTAGCTAACATGAGCTGTTTTAGCTTTATCTGGTAGCTTTAATATACAGTAGAATGCTAAATCCCACTGCTATGAAGGCCAACAGCTACAGTAAATCCCGCTCCTATCTACAAGATAAGATATCCCTACCACGATCAGTAAATTAGCGACGGCTCCTGGTACCATCACAGAGTGGCACAAAATCACTCTCCAGAACATTTTCATTCATGGTTCATTGCTGGTGGAATGATCTTCCCCACCCTTCTTCCGAAATGCAGAATCCCTGACAATATTCAAAAGACAGCTGAAAACTCATCTCTTCTATGAGCACATATAAATTAAAAAAATAAAATTTTTATATCATTTGCTGCCCCTGCTTGAACTCCCACCTTACCGTGGTGGAGGGGTTTGAGTACCCGAATGATCCTAGGAGCCAGGGCTGGACTGGCCATCGGGCATACCGTGCATTTGCCCGGTGGGCCGACGTGCTTTTTGGGCCGATACAGATCATTTTTTAGACAAAATATAAAAAACATTTTTTTGTCTAAACGGCCCATAATACTCGGACATCGGCGGTCCATTCGTTTAGTTTTGCTTAATTGGCGGCGCTGGGACCTTTGTGCCGGTGTAATGCATTGTACAAAAAAAGTCCAACCGGACTTCGACCGGATCCCGAGGGAGTCTGGAGATATTGAGTCAGATAGGACCATGTTCTCCACCTCCACTGTCAACGCAGCCGCTCGGAGCTGTGGCCGTAAGGTCTCCGGTGCCTGTCGAGATGGCAAGATCTCTCTATCTCTCAAAGATTGGTGGAATAGGATTCGGCTTGCTAGATCATCGGATAGCTGTATGCTATGCTACTATGTAGTGTTGCACGATATACCGGTACTAGAAAGGTATTGCGATACCCATTAAAATCGGTACGATATGAACTGGTAATTTAAGAGTGACAGCACTCTAAATAATAAGAGCAGTATTTCTTTAATTTGCGTCGATGTGTGACAGCCGGAGTCAGGATGTGTGTGCAGAGCTCTGCTTCCACTGTTTTCATTCACTAAACAACGGAAGCAGAACAGTAAAATATACGCACAGGCACAGCGAAACATGCATGCATGAGGAAATAAAGCGTGGGACGTGCTTAGGCTGCCGGGCTCAGACCTGAAGCGCGCGCACAGGCTTTTCACCATAGACAGTAAAAGAAATGGACACAGCGACCCCATTGATTTCAACGGAGAAGACTAAAGCCTGATTATTGCACTTCCTGTCTGATGGCTGAGCGTCCTGCGCAGGCTCAAACTGAGCGTGACGACAGTCTGACAGTTGTACATCTTCTAGTAGCTGCGGCAAAACAAATCTGAATCACCTAATTCCTCAAAATCGTTTTTGAAATATTTAGTCCCGTTGTTTTTATGGACTCTCTATCTATGGGCTTCTCCCTTGACTTTATGCCACTATGTCCCCCCGATTGCCTCATAGACAGTAAAAGATTGCCTGTGAGCTTCTCCTCCTGTCTATAGGGTAATGTCTCTATTGTGCAAAATAGAGTCGCGTGGTTATGATGCAATCGTTAGCCTGTTTTTAACAACCAAACGACTTCTACGGGGCCATAACGTAAGGCACAAAGTAATGGAGCCTTTTATACATTGTCGTGTTTTTTTAGAAATAAATAATGGACAAATGAAGTCTTTGGACGCCTCAGATGTAAAGTTATTTGCTGTCAAAGTGACGCCAAAATGAATGGGAGTCAATGGAACGCTAACAGCAGGTGAAGTTCTGCTACAATGGCGGCTCCCGCGAGGCTTCAACTTCCGGCTGATGGATTACCCACTTGCTTTTCACACAGCATGCAATCGCGACTTCAGTTCTCTTTCGTCGATTATTTGGATTGAATAATCAAAATTCTAGGTAAAAATGTACGTCCTTGCAAGTATTCACGTAAACACAGTTGGGTATGTCTTTAGTGAATGTGAACCGTTTGTAAAAATAAATCGTATGTGTTCCATTGGGTAGCCTACGTGCAGGTCTTAAAGGGCCGGACCAGCAGCCTAATATTCTGTGTAATTATTGTTAATGAAACAACAGAAAATAGACAATCACCTAATGCTTGACTGAATAAATGTATATATTTATTAAGAATCAGTCTATAGTTAATTTATAGAGTGAAGTCTATTTTTTTCAACTACAGTACTAGGTCTATTTAACAGTAGCATTCAAAAGAGAAATGAAGCACTGTTTACTTTATTTGTCTCTTATAGTATTTGTCATATTGTTTGTAATTTGCTTTTTTGTTTATTTTTAATAACAAAGATACAATTAAATTAAATATCTATATTGTAATTATAAAATTACATTTAAAAAAATATTAAATAACTAGTTTCATGAAATAAGATTTTGCTCATCCCAACCTGTTCAGAATTGTGAAAGGTTGGCAAATGTTAACATGATCGATAAAAATGTCAATGTTGCAAACATTTTTGTAAGTATGTACACACTAGCACTTGCTAATTATTATTATTTTATTTAATAAAGGGGAGGGAATGGTCAAAAAGCAGGGAAGGAACAAAGTTTTAAGTTTTTTTTAATTAATTTATAAAACAATGAATTGTAAGTTCTGTTTTTTTTTTAGTTACTTTTACTGTTTTCGGGGTTTTTTTATCGCGGTATTTTAGTCTGGTATCGTATCGAAGTCATAATTTTGGTATCGGGACAACATTACTACTATGTAATCTAACTATAAAAACTAAGAACGAGAAATATTTAATTTCAGAATCTATAGGTTATTCGGTTATATATTAGTATATGAAACATATAAGTTAAAAGACATTAAAGGTTTTTATAAAGTAGTTCAAACTACATATATAATAAAGTGATTTTGTCTGATTTGTAACCAGGCACTGAAGCGATTACCCATAAAACGTGCTTTGAACCAATCGGATTGCTTGGGTCCTAAGCTGGGATTCATCTCATTGCTGGGACTCAGCTCTTCACCACACTGTCACTCTCATTGCTGATAGCACATAGATATCTGCTGATATGTTCATGTGAAATACAGCATCCTGGGTTTGAGCTCCAGTCACACAAGCTATTATGCCTCATACAACTGCGGGTGACCAACACCAGGAATGTTGCACTGCTGAACCATCTAAACACAGACAGACAGATTTTTAGATGTGTGATTCACACAACTAATTATCATCTACTACATCTACTATTGATGGAAAAAGGCATATTTCCATAGTTGCAGAATTTGCACTACCACTTTTGTTAGAAGGGAAGCTATCATCACTTGACTTGAAAGGGCCACAACCTTTGGTTGAAAGATCCGTTTGCAATATAAGATCCAAAACAAGGTAAATCAGCGGAAAACATATGGTTTCTGTCTAAGTGGTCAAGCATGTATGGAAAGTGATGACATGCTATTACCATTTAGGATTCTAACGTGTTAACAGACATGGACTAAAAACCACAAAACTGGGGACCTCAACACCTTAGTTTCATTGTCAGACGTCACATGAAAATCTAAAAAAAGCAGCAAGATAAAGCCTCACTGTTGGCTGGGGGAAAAAACTGATATGCTGCGCAACTGATGCCACAACAGAGCTTCAGGCCACAGGCTTTGTGCGAGAAGTATTTGGAATGACGAAAAAGGAGGAGTGACGTGTCATTCAAGAGCAGAACGTGTGGCGAAGCAAGGCACGGTCTCAGCACTCTAATGATGTGTTGGGCAACAAAACTTCTTTTCACCAGCTGTTGATGCCCTTTATCCTTTTATGAATGCTTTTCAAGTCTGAATTCATTGGAATAATTGAAAATGAGATAAAGGGTGTGAAATGAACAGGATCAGCTGGTGAAATCCACCTGCTGTGCTGAACTACAATAGGTTGTATTCAAGCCATCAGAATTACGACTTTCATGCACTGCTATCTGTAATCACACAGTTATTAAGGTCAAAACATTGACTCGACAAAGAGGAAAATTGGTTAAATTGAAAATAGGGACTGCATGTGAAGCAGTTAATTTTAAAGAGAAACTCAAAGACATTCAGGCTGGTTTTTACATTATACAAAGCTGGGGAGTTGGCAAACTCTTATGCAGCCTGCAGCTCAGAAAGATGATGAATGCTTGTGAGGGAAATTTAATCCACCTTCAAAAGCCACAAGGCTGCAGCCCCTTTTTATAACACAGGTGCAAATAAATTGTATGTACTTAGCCATAAATTAGATATACTGGTGCTGTACTATTGAGAAATAAACAATGGCAAGACAAAAATCCTCCAAAATAATTTAGACATGAATGGACACCGGGGAAAAATACACGAATATTTTTCACAATATTTTACATTTCCATTAATCCTAAAGCACAAATCAATGCAACGCATAATTCAAAATAAACATAAGTGAAAAATCAATATGGACAATTCCTTCCTTAACATATACAGTACACGGTGGGCTATTTTTACAGACTTTTTGTGCAGTTACAGATTATATTTCATTCATTTACATTTTACATCAAGCTCAGCTTTCAGTTCTGAACAGGTTTTTTGAATTCATTAAATGAACCTACCCACACAACTGGCTGACCGTAAGCTAGCTATGAACACACCATAGATAGACCATCTGTTACACACTCTGACATACTTATTTCCACCCTCCCCCGCAGATTCTGCGGCCAATGGCCTCTTTTTCAGCCCAGCTTGTCACTTACATTCTATCTCTATCCAGCCCAACCACCTGACAGACATGCGAGTCCCTAGCATCTCCGCTCCTTCAACAGGAAATACAATATCAGACCCCACAGCTGGGCCACATGGACCGATGAATTAGTCAACAAGTGTGAGACACATCCACAGCATGCTCAGCTTCTAATCAGTGAGCAGCAGAAATAAGGCGGAGAGATAGGCATGAATGTAAAATTTAGTCTATATGTTCAAAATACATTACCATTAACATAACGCATATTTACATTAACATTTTATATGTAAGTAATTTTATAAATATCTGATGTTGATTTATATATATATTTAAAAATATACACATTTTTAATAATATTATATAACCTACTATAAATAGGGTGTAATGGTTTGTGGCAAAAAATCCAACCACGGTTCGGCACACACTTGCACCGCATTTCATCTCAAATCTGACGACACATATGCATTTATAATTATGGTTTGTTGAAAATATGCGTAAAACAGACAGAGTTTTCTGTCGATGGATTCGTATTCTGGCTTCCCCTAAACTTTGTTCAATGCGAGTGACGTACGCTCGAATATGACCAGTCATTTGTGCCAGTGTTGATAGCGCGTGAGCGAAGGTAAGAACTGAGCAGCAAACATTGGTATCTGTGTTTAAACTAAACTCATTTAACCCTTGTCGATTTAAACATTAAAGTGCAAGAAGGTGCGAAAGAGAACTTGTGTGTGCTGTGCGCTGTGAGAAGTGTGTGTGTGTGTGTGTGCGTGCGTGCGTGTGTCACACATCCGAAAGCCGCGTCTCAAACAGTACACAAATATTGAGAGTTCTCAATATATATTATAGAATACAAAGGAAACGTTTGCAATCCAATTCTAATCTATTTGTAAAGAATTTCTCACAATAAATATCTTACTGAAACAAAAAAAAACAAAAAAAACAACCACAAACAACATGTAAAAAGCATAAAACGATTCAACACAAGTCACAGGGTCGGGGTCTTAAACACATAAGGGCCATTCCTACACATGCACTGAATGAGCAGCAGTGCAGCTAAGCTCTGTGTTAAGTCATTCTTAACTTTGATCTCCCTTCACGTAAGTCGTCGTGAAAGAGAGATCGCTGAGTCTCAGTGAGAAACTTCAGTCAATCCCATTAGCAGCCCTAAGTCTCAAAGCAAATCTTGTCTCATTTTCAGAGAGCGTGGCCATCTCTGAGCGTAAGCCATCCTCAAGCGGTCACAAGCCACCGTCACCACGGCAGCTCTCCTCCACCAGGCGACCATTTACTTGCATTCAAGGTAAAATAAATGTTCAAGAAGATTAGCTCAATGAGCATGCCACAGACAGTGAGATGAGCAGGCAGAAAAATAAACTGCAGGATAAAGTGTCGCCAAAGAACGACAATTTCTCGGATAAAACTGTGTGGGGAAAGCAAGTTCTCTATGAGTGGCCAAGGGCCGGTAGTCTGGAAAGTCACAAAACCACTTCTCTGGCTGTTCAAAGATTAACAACCATCCTTTTTTCTAACAGTCAGCGCCTCCTCTAAAGCTACGTTCATATTACAGGCCTTCATTTTCAGATTTTTCTTTTTGTACATATCCAGTATTTTGCTATATTTGCAAGAATAAATCAAAGAAAAAAGAAATTAACTAAAGAAGCACTCATCAGAAACTGTGTTGACAGATCATCATCTGCTTTGTCCAAGAAAAGTGCCACTGGCAATGAATGACGACAACAACAGTAATGTGCACCTGTGCAGTGATGAGTTAAATGAAAGAAATACATGAATTGAAGTCTAATAGTCTATGCTGAGCTCTTTGTACAGTAGTGGTTTTGCTTCAGGACCAACAATTTACAAAAAGTGATGACACAACACAGTACCAAAAATGTTTTTTTTTTTTACAAAAGTAAACAAAAATGTCCATACAATTTTAATGTTAAGGGGTAAACAGAAATCATTTGACAGAAATCATTCTGAGAAATATGTAAATGACATGACTACTTTTGTGTGTGTGTGTGTGTTTTATATATATATATATATATATATAATGTATTTTGGGTCGTGTTTACTTTCAGAGGTGTAGATCATTGGGATCGCATTGGGATCTGGCTAATTTGGTTAAATTCTACCAAATAATACCTGAAAAAAAGAGTTCGGACATTCAACCTTTGATGCCAACCACCAATGATATGGGAAGCTTTTTCTCCTCCCTTTAAAAAGTTGATTTAGAGAAATTCACTATCCTAAATACAGTTTAATTGCATATTAATATCTGCATTTAGCATTGTTAATTTTCTTGGCATCCCATCCAAACCTGCGATCCACCAAATGAGAACCACATATAGTGATTTATTGAATTAACCAAAAACAGATTTGAAAAGCTTAGAATCAGATTGGTGGCCATTAACATTAAGACTGTAGTATGCACATGTTTTAGTATTCAAGTTTTTTCAGAAAAAATGTACTTGACAACTAATATGACCCCTTCTATCTGACTTCTGACTAGTAGCCACAGCATGTGATCACATATCACACATGTGGTCATGACATCTTGCATTATTACACCATAAGGAAGCCTGGGGGAAGGATTTTAGATTGTGGATTCAAGGTGAACGCATAGCTAACAGAACACATACATATAATAAAGATTAAGGATAGGCCAATATTAGACACTCTACAACCTTTAATTCAATTTGTAAAGTTAAAAATAACAGATCCAGCAGATTTGATCCGCATGATTTACATTGCATCAAGCAATGTGCTGATTATAAACTAATAAGCTTATCTAAAGTCTGGACTATCCGTACTAAACTGTTTGACAATCCACACACACACATACACACACACACACACACACACACACACACACACACACACACACACACACACACACACACACACACACACACACACACACACACACAGGTATTAAACTAGAAAAAACAAACTTAAAAACCTTGAGGTGAAAATAAAAATAGATTAACCCATCTATATTTACTTCTGAAAAATGCAACATGACATAACCTTGAGCAAGCCATTCCTGACTTGAGCCTTTCACATTAATCAACCTACTGACTCTCCATGTGAGTAGATGAGATCATGCCTCTTATGAGAATATACATTTTCAATGTGTCATCTTTTGCTAAATGACATATTAATTCTTAGAAAACCACTGCCTTGATTAGACTGAAATGTCACAGGTTGATAACCCAATCAACCGCCTTGCAAATATGTGACATCAGTATCATTTCCAGTGAAGAACAGATGCAGGGGGAATCTGACAACTAGATAGACAACTGCAAAGATAACAAATACATTCATCCGTTTATCATTGGGTGAGCCTATCAGCTGGGTGAAGTCATTGTATAACACAAAGACAATCTAAATGCTATCAATGCTTATCATTATTTTAAATAGGCCTACACCCTTCCTCATCATAATCATCATCACAAGATTCTGACCATACAGGACTTGCTCTGGTTCTTATTGCAAGATCCAATTTTACTGATTGACCTGATGGATCCAATAGGCTACACATCTATGCTGTAATTTGCTAATAAAACAATTAAGACATCCCCTCAAAGGAGATCCAAGAAAAAGGTTGTGATTGCGAGTCTTATAAGAAGTAGTAGTATTTTTACTTAGAATATATGTTTCAAACAACGTTGTAGGTACCAATAAAGTTTACAAGTTAGTTTGAGTCTCCTAAATGCATCGAACAGTATATCGATAAAAACCTAAGTAAGCCTACTGTCATTGTTTATCTATATCACAATACATAAAAAAGTCCTTAGTGTTATGTTTAAAAGTTACTGTAACTTCGCTAGGGGCGTCTTAAGACAATTTGGGTTGAATGAGGCGAACCTCAACCGACAGAGAATTTGACCCCCATCCTTACCTGCAGTTCACACCAAGCAACCTCCACGGTGGTCTCCGTGTCCAAGCCTTTGTAGACTGTCTTAAAAGACCCCCTTCCGATCTCAATGTTGAATTTCAGAAACCTTCCATCAGGTGAAGTCGCCACCGCTTTAGTCTCGACCTCATCCTTTTCCTCCTGCTGGCGTTTACTCTCAAACTGGGCTCTTGACAAAACGAGCTTTTTCTGGGTGCTTTCATCATCGGAGTCCGAGCTGGCATCAGCCTCCTGTGCGCTGGGCTCATCGGTGGCCCAGGAACCAGCCGGTCTCGGGTCCGAGTCTCGCGTCTCAGGTGGTGAGCTGGAGACAGGTGACTTTGGAGGAGAAGAGTCCGTCTTTTTCTCCTCGTTGGTACTTTCCGATAAAATGTTGTCGGCTGACCACGAAAGAGTTTTTGTCAAAGGCGCGAGTAACTCCTGGGGCTCTACGTCCATGGTCTGGAGTTTGTTAATCCTGTAGGCATTTCTCCTGGAGTTTGCCGAGTGTCTCCTCCGTCTCGGCGGCAGGCGAACTGGGAAGAACGAGTCCGCGTCAAAACCTCCAGGCAACTTCGGGAAGCCAAGACCAGCCATGTCAACCTCAGCCTGTGACATTGTAGTCGATATCTGTACTGTTAACATTAGAATTACAGCGCACAATTTAATGCATTCTTTGTCTTTGCATTCCAGAATTTCTCCATAACAACTATGCGTTTACATTTAGCTCAACAATATGCCCTCCAAACCATAAAAAAAGCTCGAGAACGAACTTATCCAAGAGAGCAATGCAAACGAGAACGCAAGTTCCGTTGAAATGTAACGAAAGCGTTCTCTACTGAGCGCGCGATGTGCCTTCGCTTCCCAAGTGCAAGTGTGTGTCTAGTAGCCTACGCTACTTTGCTATGGTTGCTCCTCCCCGTGAAAAAAACACCTTAGTAATTAGTCTGTGAGGGACCACTAACAGTCAAGCTACAATGCAATCCCTCACGTCTCAGATATTACAGTTGTTTATTATGGCAAGCCGTGCAACAAATATTTACTCTTTAAAATGTTATCACTGTAGCCTATTAATGAATTATTATTTTTTCAAAGTAATTATTCCAATAGTGACAAGTAGGCTACCTTTCCTTTCATTAGATCAGATATTATAGCCAAAGTGACTATATCTGTTCAATTAGTATTTATTCATCAAAGACAAGTACTTATTCCTTTGATATAGCCTAAGTCAATTAGGCTAACCAGGTAACAAATTGCTCGTTTTAAAATTTCCATTAAATTCTGAATCTGAAGTTCAGAAATATTCACCCCAGATCATTTTAGTTCACTCTAGTTGTTAATATCTGAATTTCAAGTTTTGCAATTTATTACCAGGTGACAATGGAACTATTGGGGAAGTATCTGTAAAAAGTAAATATAGTTAATAATTGATTAGAAATTAGTCCCTAATGGAATTAGGGACTATCTAAAATAAAAGCAGAAATAAAAATTCTTTAATAGATTCTAGTTAGTTTAAAGGAATAAATGCTGAAAGAACCTGCTTGCCACATGTCTATTGCTTAAGTTACGTTGGCTTTGTCTGTTGCAAGAGCGTTAAAGTCATTGAGTTAAACTCAGTGCAGGGAAACCCAGATCTTTGAAGTCACAAAGCAGTGAATTCAAGAAACAGCGGCTTAATAAAAATGCATATAAGTATCAAAACTTACCTATTTGAAAGTGAAAAAAAAGTGAAATTATTTCAGTTTGGTTGGTCATAGCCCCTTTATCACAATCATATTAGTCAACCTTAAAACTTGTACACATTCTTTCTGTACTGAAAATGATTATATCATGCAGTATTCCATTTGAAGTGCATGCCAGAATCATGCCAAATAATTTAAGAATCAATATGTGAACCCATCAGTCAACCACTAATCTAAATATTGGGGAGTATGTGCACCCCCCTAATGTAGTCATGACCCCATGATCATGTTACAATAAGTAGGCCATAACAGAAACTAATAATAGCTGATCAGCTGATGAGCAGTATCAGAGTTGCATAAACATAGACATCGGGTGTAATGAAAAACCTCTTCATGGCATGTTGATGTAAGCACAGACACTTTGATACAAATACACTAGACATGTTTGACAACATGACATTACACCAAATATGTTTGTAATGGCTTCATGTGACTAGAAATATTATCCCGTTCACATACAGCAGCAATCACTGAAATTTTCCCGCACCAGTCTTTTATCTCACCGTCTCTGGTCTTTGTTTTTATGCATTAGTTTCCTAGCAATAAAGCTGATGCCCAATAAAAAGACATGGACTGATTGTGACCGCACAGAAGCGTGAGGGTCAGTGAAGGTCTAGCCACTCAAACACGGGTCATCTTTTTCTGACTGAGTGTGTGTTTTTTATTGGCTTAAATACGCTTAGGATTAACTTTGAGTCGTCTTCTACCAGCGGGCCACCAGGGAGGTTTTATCTGCAGCGACCGGTGACTTATGACAACAGTGTTTATGTTCATTTACATAACAGTGATCTCAGGAGCATTGAACACTCAGGACAGGGGAAATAGGATAGGGATAGTTCACTCAAAAAATTAAATTGTCCTCCAGTTCAAAACTGTATCCAAATAACTTTGGAGACCATTGACTTCATTATACAATCCTAAAAATAAAGGTTCTTTATTGGAATCTATATGGTTCCATGAAGCACCTTTAACATCCATGGAAATTTTCCACTGGACAAAAGTTTTTTTAAAGTGAAAAAAGTTCTTTAGATTAATAAAATGTTCTTCACATTAAAAAAAAGGTTACTTTGAAAACAGTTTATTGAAAGGTCCTTTTGGGGACCCTTAAAAGTTGTCCTATGGCATCGCTGTGAAAACCACCTTTTAGAACCTTTTTAGGTCTTTTTTAGATTTTATTTTTTTTGAATTTCTTTTATGTTTATAAATAATTTTTTAATTCATCTGACTGGTACGGAAATTGGTAAAGGTTTTGGCACTTGCTATGTGAACACACACAAAAAAATCATGGACATGATTCCAAAGGGTTAAACGGTCCTGAAAAAATAGTCAGACTTGTACTCCGCAAAAATGGGGGACGAATTTCATCTAGTGAAATCTTTTGGTATTGCGGCCAAACAAAATCTTATTTTTTTAAGATCATTTTTTTTAGATATCAAGATCATATTTGGAACACAACTTGTTTAGATTTATGGCTTTGATTTTCTTGCAGTTTTAGAGTGAAACGTAAATTGTATTTTTGTGCATTTTATAATTTATTTCATAACAATAAACATAAAATTCTGTAACTCTTTCTAAGTTTACTTTTTTCACTTCAGCAAAAAATTTGCCAAGTGTAGTCTTTGAAAGGAGATGCTGTAAAGCATTCAAGATTTACGACAGTTTAAGTTGTAAATTTTGTAATGTTTGGTATAATTAAGTAAAAATAAAGTGAATAAATGGATTATAACTACAGCGTAAATAATTAAGTAAAAAATATATAAAAAATAAAATAAATATAAAATTCATACAATAAATCACATATAAAATACAAAATATGAAACAAAAAACATTATCAAACTAAAATATAAAACATTAATTTGAAATAATACAAAAATCAGTCATTTTTGACCGGCAAGCGAAGAGCACGGACGAAAAAAGGCTTTTTTTGAAATGTTCTTTTGTGTTCCACAGAAAAAAACAAAGTCATCCATTTTCAGAAGTGAAGTGAATAACATGAAGGTGAATTAAATTAAGACCGAATTTTGGATGAGCTGTTGAGCGGTTGAATTAGCTGGCCTACGACCTGAACGATGCACTTAAATGTCATCTAAAACAGTATCAGAACCCCAAAGGCTGTTTTTCTGACAGCTTCGCTGGAAAGCTTCGTTGAGCTGAACGACCGAATTTCACAAGCAAAATCACGTGTCTGAAAACGAAAAAGAAGATATGAATGTGGTCCAGAATGGAGCTAGAGATGAGCTTGCCTGGAGGAGATATCTCTGACCCCCACAGCGAGATACTGTATAGCTAGTGCCTGGGACTCTGAACTGACCCATGTGACACACAACAAGCTCACAAGACATACTTGTGTGAGTGTGCACGCTTATCAGGATCAACATATTGCTGCTCCGCCGATATACAAATCAACCCCTCCCCGTTTCAAACTTTTGCAGAATCGTGTTGGATTGAGAGAGGACAAATACAGTATAATCGTGTGACAGAAGTCGGTCATGTGAGAGAGGTGATGACAGTTGTTATTCTCACTAAACAGTGCCGGCCCCGCATCAGCTTTCTGTATCTCTGTATCTCTGTGCAGGGTCTGTATGAAGGGCATATGCTCAGAACCAAGCTTTCATGAAGGGAATAAACACAAGGAGTAGTTTAGTTTCATAGATGAGTCAATACAACTATAATTCCAATTTATATTCCAGGTTCAATATAACTTATATGCAAGTTAACATTAAGCATTACCACAAAAAAATGATTTCCACTCACCATTGCTTTGCTTTATAATAGTAATAATTATTATTATTATTTATGAATTTATTTATTGCCATGTTAGCATCAAATGCTATACACAAATGCTATATACAAAATATAAATAAAATAACTACATAAAATATTTTAGTGTAATGAATGATAGAAACTCTAAAATTTCCTAAGCTAAAACCCTTTTTAAAAACCTCTATTAATACAATTTCGGAATGAAACTTGCATAGTCCTTTTCTTAAAAAGCAAAAAAGGTTCATAGCTCATATATAAATAAAAAGGCACTAAATTGTAACTTTAAATTTGCACAAAAAGTTAGTAAGCATTTTTTTCTTTTTTCATATCTTGTGGCTATATTATTAAAACAGAATATTAACATTTATGGATTTACCCTATTCACTTCCACTGTAAGTGTAATCCAAATTTTTGATCTCTTTAAAGAAAAGGAGGGAAATTTAGTCTATTAACTAAAATGTAGTTTATTTAGTCAAAATTACACCACAATTGAGCTTAAATATATGTAACCTGTAATTTTTCTTTAACATCCCCAGTAAGAATATTATCAGAGTGTAAAATGTTACATTTAACATAGCTAGCTCTATGGGCTACGGCTTTGCAAATCTTAGGATTGTTATTAATACTGTATGTACAATTTTTTCATTATGACATAAAGAACGAAATTTGTTATATTCTCCAGGTTTCTCAGAGAAATCCGGCCCTCTATATCAATGATCAGTTTGTTCCGTAATAAGAAATATATCAGTACTGTTCTTGAATGACACATGACCGGAGAGGTACAGTATGTCCTAAGCTTATCAAGATATGAGTATTTACTGTGAAAACAAATGAACAACACCTCCTCTTGATGGGACTGCACATACTGCCATCTAGTGGAATACTCTTTTTTTAAGTCACAGTAACTATTATAACACAAGAAAAGGCAAAGACGAGAATGATTCAAATAAATAAATCTTTATTGAAATCATTCCTTAGTGAAATACGCATTCATTTGCTTTGTATCATATAATGAGGCCACTGGGAAATAAATGTTCATTGAGACTAAGCAAAAGATCAACAGGCTCAAACATCTTCAGCATCACTAAGACTAAGAGTTGGCCCCCGTCCGGGGCCCTTTCATGACGAAGGTCTTTGCCGCGTCGTCAATCTCGTCCATGATTCTCTCCTGCCTGACTGAGAGAATAGTGTAGCTGACTGATGGAGTGATGTAGTTAAGGCCATCAAGTCACACAACTGGAGTATGAGTAGCCTATGTGAAAATGTGCTATTAACATATTTAACGGAAAAAAAAATGGATTATGGTGCAACCATATTTTTTTATACTGTATGGTACCATGATAATACAATGTTTTTTATGTTGTTCACTGTCCTTTGGTACTTTTTTATTTTAAATCACGTGATAAACAAAGGGCCACCAAAATACCAGTGTTGCTAACATGTGATCATGATTTTTAAAAGAAGTCTCTTCTGTCACCAAGGCTGCATTTATTTAATAATAATAATAATAATAAAGGTAATATTGTGAAATATTATGACAAATTTAAAATAACTGTTTTCTGTTTGAATATATTTAAAATGTAATTTATTCCTGTGATGACAAAGCTGGACTTTCAGCATTATTACTCCAGTCTTCAGTGTCACATGATCCTTCAGAAATCATTCTATGATGATGATTTGATGCTCAAAAAACATTTATTATTATTATTATTATCAATGTTGATGAATAGAAAATTCAAAAGAACAGTATTTATCTGAAATGGAAAGCTTTTGTTACATTATACAATACCGTTCACAAGTTTGGGGTCAGAAAGATTTTTTTTTTTGAAAGAAATTAGATGAATTAATACTTTTATTCAAAAAGGATGTATTCAACGTATCAATAGTGACAGGTAAGATATTAATAATGTGACAAAAGCTTTCTATTTCGAATAAATGCTGTTCTTTACTTTCTATTCATCACAGAATCCTGCAAAAAAATTACATATTAGTTTTCAACATTAATAATAATCAGAAATGTTTCTTGAGCAGCAAATCCTCATATTAGAATGATTTCTATCTATTTGAAAATCAGCTTTGTCATCACGGGAATAAAACGCATTTAAAAAAATATTCAAATAAAAAAGTTATTTTAAATTGTAATAATATTTCACAATATTACTGTTTGTTATGTATTTGTAATCAAATAAATGCAGCCTTGGTGAGCATAAGAGACTTTTTTTAAAAACATTTTTAAAAAACGTATCGATACCAAACATTTGACCGGCAGTGTACATTTATATGGAATGGCCTTCAAGGTTAGGAATGTTCTGTATATATTTTAAATATTAGCTTAGCTAATACTAAAAAAGTTTTACTGTAGTAACATGTCATTTTTAAAAAAATATTACCAGAAAGAACGTTATAATATAAATTGGCACAGTTAAGAAATTATGAGCAGCATTTATTATATGGTTTTAAATTAAATGTGCATAATGATGTTTATCCACTTATGAAAATAAATCATTTGAGGCTCAGCTGTCATGTTATGAAACTATGAAGGATACATAGGCCCACCACAAAGGCTCCGATGGTCAGTCCCGTGATCAAATTACGGCTTCGGAGTTGTTTTGAGTGCCTTTTCCAGTATTCCAGTTCCTGCTGTCTTTTAAGCAACTGTTTCTGGGCAGGTGTAAGATGTTTCGGCGCTGCTGAAGACGCGTTTTGAGTATTTTCCTCCATGTTTGTTCCGTCTTCTGTGACGTCAGACGCGTCAGACGGCGGCACCAATCAAATCATCCAAATGCGACACGTCGGTGTCTCGCTGTGAACAACCAGGAGGTGTCGCTATAACTACGAGGAATATTAGGACTTTTTCACCAACAGGGTTTAGATTAATCCAGGAATAGTTAGATCGTTAAAGTAGGACATTTAAGTAGCTTTTTAAAACGTGCCTCAGAAAAGAAACCGTACGTGTGCATCCTGAGACAAAACAATGGCACTGACATCTTAAAATATACAAAAACATCTTCAAATATAGTTGCTTTCGGTTACAAACAGCTCACGGAATTATCAACTTTACGTGGGTTGTGCATCGGCGCGGATGAATCCAATGTTTTGAGGAGAATTTGCGGCTGTCAGTCACTGTGGGGTGTGGATACTGTCATTCGGAATCAATATGGAGCTAGAAATGTGTCTTTATTACATGCGAGAAAATAAATTATCTGAGAGAAGAAAAAAAAGTTTGAGAAAAAAACTGATAGCAAAAAAGCATTTCATGAGAGAAAAAATAACATTTGAGAGAAAAAGTTTTCATACCAATAGCAAAAATAATATTTGAGACTAAAAAAAGTTTTTTCTCATAGAACATTAAAAAAATATAAATTTGAAATTTGTAAAATTATTTCAGAGAAAAAAATCTCTCTCAAAATACTTTGAAAAAAATCTCAAATACATATTTTTTGCTATCAGTGTGAAAACATTTTCTCTAAAAAAAAAGTGTTTCTCTCAAAACACTTTTCTTTGCTCTCGATGCAATTTTTTGCTCTCGTGTCAGGATTTTGCTTTAGCTGTGAAAATTGTGTCATGGGCGGGGCCACGTTCTTTTTTTCCTATGGGAACGTTGCTATTTGATCTAGAGACGTGCACTCCCAACGCAGCGAGAGTGCGGCGCGGGACTAGATTTGATGGCCGAGTGCGATCGCGGGCGCGGGCTGTAATGCACTCACTCTGTATGTGTGTGTGCGGGAGAATAAAACGATTAGTGGGACTCCCGCAAACTAGAAATATATATGAATAAAACATAAAAACGAATACATTTTTATTCATCTGTTGCAGAAAAGCAACACGAACAACTAAAACAAAATACATAGGATTTACAGGCCAGAGTTTCGTTTTATAACATGTTTGCAGCGTTGAGCGATGTAGCCAATCACAGGCATATGTGTTGATTTCTTGAACGCAATGGCCAATCAGAAGCATTTATAGACTCCCCTCACTGCTCAAAACGGACTTTTTGTTCAGTGCTGAATTCTGTATGCTGGGAAATCCTCTAATTATAACAAACAAAGTGTATATATTATGAAAGATTCATTGTGCAGTCAGCTTCATTGATAATAACAGAGATGTGTGAGATCTATTAATTAATTATAGTTAATGTGTCTGGCCGGACTCAGACACAACATCCACGGGTTCGGGTAGGGTCGTGCTTGATGTTTTGGGCCCGATCTAAGCTCTATGTTGAGCACGGACACTCCAATGTTTGGGTAAGATGATGACACACACAACTGGATGTTAGCTGGCTGAGCAAGTTCAGCATCACTGAAGATTAAACATTAAAAATAGCACTCATATTCATGAATGAATGTGTATTATATTATTAGCTTGCTAATCGCTAGTAAAGCTAATTATTAATTAGCCATCATGCTAGGTAAACTTGCATGAGTGCTATTTTTTAATCTTTAATCTTCAGTGATGCTGAACTTGCTCAGCCAGCTACCCATCGAGTGTGTGTGTGTCATCATCTTACCCAAACATTGGAGTGTCGGTGTTCAACTCATAGACTGGTTCAACTAAGGCAGAGACGGCATCTATCTAGGTGAACCGAACGCGAAAAATGGTGTAATGATTCAGTTCTACTCCCAACACAAGACGATGCTCAAACCGACTGGCCAATAGGAACGTTCCCATAGGAAAAAAAGAACGTGGCCCCGCCCATGACACAATTTTCACAGCTAAAGCAAAATCCTGACACGAGAGCAAAAAATTGCATCGAGAGCAAAGAAAAGCGCTTTGAGAGAAACACTTTTTTTTAGAGAAAATGTTTTCACACTGATAGCAAAAAATATATATTTGAGATTTTTTTTCAAAGTATTTTGAGAGAGATTTTTTTCTCAGAAATAATTGTACAAATTTTAAATTTATATATTTTTTATGTTCTATGAGAAAATACTTTCTCTCAAAACTTTTTTTAGTCTCAAATATTATTTTTTGCTATTGGTATGAAACCTTTTCCTCTCAAATATACTTTTTTCTCTCATGAAATGCTTTTTTGCTATCAGTGTGATAACCTTTTCCCTCAAACGTTTTTTTTTCTCTCAGATCATTTATTTTCTCGCATTTAATAAAGACACATTTCTAGCTCCATAGTATGAAAGATTCTACTTTCTGGATTGGAAGTATGATCAACATAATAATTTTTTACAGGAAAATGTCATCTGAACAAGTAAGTAACATCCACTTTTGTTCTGACCAATTAATGGGAAAAAGCATTGCAGTAAATCGAGCTGATTAAATCTAATGATCGCTTATCATATCATGTCAGTCAAACCGTGCAAATTATACTTTGCTCTCAAATTGTTAATATTTTCAACATCAGCATTGCGTGACTACATGTAATGTCCTTCCGATATTTATCCTTGTAAACTTGGGACTGCATGGTTGGTTGCAGTCTCTTTTTTTCTGTAGCCCCTCACGGTTGAATCTCCAGTTGTCTCTGGTGATTGTCATTTGAACCTTTCTGGATCCGCCGTCAAATTGATAAGTTTATATGCTGTGAGAAAAGGCTATAAATCTTTACCTCCAACATCCTTACAGGCAATAGCCTTCTAGCCGAGACAACTTCTTTATTTATTTACAAAGAAGAAACAGCACTGCACTGAGTACATTAACAAAAAAACAAAAATAAATACATACATAAATAAATAAAAGTAAATAAAAGAACTAGCTCCTCAACAAGTAGGAAAAAAGCTTACATAGTTCTTAAGAAATGTGTTGTTCTTACTGTTATCGATGAGTTTAAGAGATTTTACAATAAGGGAAATCTCAGCAATGAGGACATCAAATCAGGCAAAATCTTGAGAAATTTGTTTTTGTGAATAAAAAATTTACAATGCAACACAAAGAAATTAACAACATTATCAATAGCATAGTCACTCCCAGAAAAATAGAGGAATATATCCTTCAATGAAAAGTTTAAATCACATTTGATAAAATGAGAAAGATAACAACCCAAGCTCTCCCAAAGAGGCTTAACCTGATTGGAGTGGTAGAATAAATGAAGCAAAGTTTCTTCCTCAACCTTGCAAAATACACACAGGTAAGAGATATCAACAAAAGAGGCAATTTGTGAGTTGGTTGGGTAAACATTATGAAGAATAATGCATCTCTATTTTTATTGGACATACAATACTTCTCTGGGAGTAACCATGCCCTCTTCCAGCAAATACTGTCAAAAAAATGATTCCAGAAAGATTTACACAGTGTTATTAACTGTAACAATAGCTTTATAAGTTTACTATTAAATTTTTTTTTATCAATAAGGCTAACTCCATCCAATAAAAGTTTGGGCATAATGGTTTTTCTCTCATTAAAGAAAAGGTGTGTTTTAAATAAATGCACATAACTTGGAGACAAAGCTTTGATGACAGAATTGAAAGTTCTAGCAGGCAGACAGTCATAAATTCTTCATATTCCAGTATACTGCCATCATTTTTAAATAAATCCAAAACAAAAACAATGCCTCTATCATACCACGCATCCATAAAAAAAGATTTGTTTCGGATTAAAATGTTCAAATTATTCCACAGAATTTCTTTGTGTGGAGAAAAATTGTGCATATAACACAATTTCCAAGCAAGTAAATCTTGTTGGTGAAATTTGGATAGAGAAATTGGTAATTTAGAAGGGGAGAAATTACATTTTAAAAGAAACTCTAAACTGCCTATACGAAATATGGCATTGGGGATATAGTACCAAATTGAGCCATTAGCCTACTGCAAAGACATTTTTTTAACCAACTAATTCTAAAAGAGCTGACTAATTCTTTAAAATGTAAAACTTCCAGTCCAGCCTCAGAGCGTCTATTAGACAAAACAGATTTCCTAACTTTGTGAGATCTGTTCCTCTAAATAAAATGTAGTAAAATTTTGTCAATATCATCACAGATTTTGTCACTAACAAATAAAGATAAAGAGGGATAAACACAACGAGACAAACCCTCTGCTTTAGAAATAAGTACTCTCCCATAGATTGACAGATCTCGTTGTAGCCAACAATTAAATATGGTTCTTGTTTTCTTTATTTTATGTAAAAAATTAAGTTGTTGGCGGAGCAATCTATCCTTAGTTAGGAAAATCCCCAGGTACTTGATACAGTCTTTAACAGGTATATTGTGCATCAATGTTTGTTGAGTGTCATAAATACAGAAAAGTTCACACTTTGATACATTTAAACCTGAAGCTGCAGAGAAAGAATTAATAATATTGATACACAAGGGAATTTGACTTTGGTCTTTAAGAAATATGATTGTATCATCAGCTAGTTGAGATATTTTAAATTCTTTACCAAATATAGAAATACCTTTTAAACTGGGATTTTGTAAAATAACAATTGATAACAATTCAACAGCTAACAGAAAAAGAAATGGAGAAATGGGGCAACCTTGGTGCACTCCTCTATCGCAATTAAAGCGTTTAGTAGTTTGAAAGCCAACCGAAACTGAAGAGTTAATATCATTATAAAGCATGCCCACCATGTTCATAAAATTAGATCCAAAACCAAAAAGGCTAAGAGATTTAAGCAAAAATTGGTTTTCTAAAGAGTCAAATGCTTAATAAAAATCCAAAAATATTATTATAACTTCTGAATCAATATTCTCTGAATAATCAATAAGATCAAGAACTAATCTTATGTTGGAGCTAATATGCCTATTTTTCATAAATCCATTTTGTGTTTCGCCAATTATACTATTAAGGCCAGATTTTAAACGAACTGCCAAAATTAAAGCAAGTAATTTATAATCAACATTTAACAGTGATATAGGTCTCCAGTTTTCAATTAAAAGTGGGTCTTTATCAGTTTTGGGGATCAAGGAAATAAGACCCTGCTTCATTGAGGGAGTCATCTCTCCTTTTTAAATACAGTCTTTAAACAAACTATGTAGAGGTTGCCATCAGTTCCCTGGAGATTTTCCCTTCTTCATAGATTTCAGTGCATCCTCCAATTCAACTGTAGAGATATCAGAATCACAAAGTTGCTTAAAGTCGTCCTTAATACCTGAAATCTTATCATGAATACTCAAAAGAAAATCATCCGATTTTTCTTGAGAAAACTGAGAAGTATAAAAAAATTTATAAAAGGAGTATACAAAGGTTGAAATCATTCCTGGATCTTTACATAAAACACTATTAATGTTTAAGGCAGAGAGAGATGTCTTTTTACGATTTCTTTTTTCAAGAGCAAAAAAGTAATTCGTGTTTCTTTTGCCCTTCTCGATCCATTTTGCTCTAGAGCGTATAAAAGCACCTATCTCTGTGTACATATTTTCAATTTGCAAATGACATGTGCTCAATTCTACCTCATCCTCTTTACTGGGATTTTCCTTCTGCATTAACACACTTAATCTATGAATGAGTTCTAATTCTTTAATGTTTTTTTTCACTTTTAATTTGCTTACTTCTATTAACAGCAAGGTCTCTAACTCTAAATTTAAAAACACACCTTCTTCATGTGTAGCCTACAGATGTGACGTAATGATGCAAAGACATGTTTACACGACATTTTTACAAGCTTACCGTTTTGAATCGAGCTAAGGCAAGCAGATAGTTTTGACCACTGGCTGGTTATGTACTTGCTCAAATTTATTTTGGATAAATTTTAACTTAAAAAGGTTACGGAATGCCGCTTTAACTTTCTATTAATTTTCTCTTTCTATGCATTATATGTAAGAATTATTTTTTTCCCCCTGTATTATTTACTTTTACTACTGGGCTATTTAGGACTATCATATTAGTCCATAAAAAGACTAAATAATTATAAACCATTAAAAAAGTACATAATCTTGTTTAAATTGACAAACTGGTTATTGAATGCTTGAAAATATCTCGGTGAACAATAAACAAAGACAGGAAACCAAAGAGTGAAAATGAAGGCACCATATTTATTTATAATTTCTCACATTGCATTGATATATAGTCCAGTGATAATATCTGTTCACTATCTTAAATTGATGTACATACTTTTCATCTGACTTGCAAAATTATTATTGTATATATGCACTCTTTTAATACTAATAACATTTCTTCCTTATATCTTGATATATTTCCTAGATTTCAGTAATCACCAGTGTAAAAAACTATGCACATATTTGCATAAAATTAAATATGGTTAATCTGTTTTATTTACAGAATATGTATCTCTGTAATTAAATGAAATTGCCAAATATTTCTTAACCATACTTTTATATAAACAACATATGTAAAATATGTACAGCTTTAGTCTACTACATCCACAAAGTTTGTTTTTCAACATCCACATTTTACTTTACTGCATAATGTTCCATTGTTCATATTCGTTTTCATACGTCTGTACATTGTACTTTCAGCATTTTAGAAACATGTTTGATCTTAAAGATTAAAGACAGTGAAAAATGTTAGTCAGTGTACAGTTTCTTCTCAGTCTCCTTAGCAAAAAAGTTCATAGGCCTAGAGCTTCCTCCATGTTGGTGATCAAGCACTCTAAAACCCAGGTTTCATCATCAAGATCTTCTTTCAGAGAAAAATCAAAAAACATACCTTTGTAGAGGACCTTTACTTGTTCATTCAACATCTGCACAGAAATCTCACAGGAAAAAACTTCTTTGTTTGGCTAATTCAAAAATGTTGTTGTTCCACAGGAACTGTTTTGGATGAGTAGCAATAATATACAGTATATTATTCAGTAACAAGTACAAGTATGTGCTCTGCTTGTCTAATATCTTCAAAGCAATTGTTGTACGTTTTTTTTCACAATGTTCTCATCTCAAACATAAAACCCTTGACAAATTAGAATTTGTCTTTCTTTATAAGATTTGGCGGTACCAAAAACACAGATTGCATTCAAGAACAAGGCAGTTTCGAGGTACAGATCCTCTTGATGTTTCACAGGGCACTTATTGGTTGAGACGTTTTGATTAGTTTTAATAAAAAAGAAATATTGAATGGGACAGTCAATATCCAATCAGTGGACAGAAAACAGTCAGTAACCTTGTTCATTTCTCTGGAAAGATGATGGGAACGACAGAAGATGTGCTGATGGTTGTATTATCTTTCCTACCATTTTGTAATTTCATTTGGGTTGGAAGAGCTCATTGAACTCGTTGAGTATGAGCTCCACAATTTGGTTCTGAAAGACCATGTGCATGGTGATGTTGGACTCCTCCTGCGGTCTCAGCAACGTTGGGCCGAACACGATGGCCATACTTTGGACAGACATGCGGTTCTGCTCACCATGGTCAATTACTCTGAAAGATGGGTAAATGGATTTAGTACTTCAACAGACAAAACCAACATATGTGACAAAGATCCTCATCATACTACTGACATATACTACATTAAAACGGAGCAAAAAAAAAAAAGAAAGAAAAGAGGTCCATACTTTCGGAGATGTTTGAAGAGAACCTCCATGGTGTCGTGATTGGGTAAAGGCAAGTTTCTCACCAGATCTCGTATATACGACACTTTCTGGCTGTAGTCACTCATTTCTAGAAAACAAGTACAATTCTTTAATTTTATCCCGTTGAATTGTATTAATAGACATAATAATCAAATAAGTCAAAAATAATCAAGAATCACACATTTCAGAGTTCATGATGCAACGATTAATTTAGTAAAGAATCATACCAAATCAAATTGCTGTCAAAGCAAACATACTGTACATCCATGTCAAAAATATATTATTTTTAATATCTAACAAACTCTGTAAAAAAAAAAAAAAATCAACAGATTTATTAGGTACACCATTCATTTGTTCTCTGAAACAGGACGGTTATACTTACGAATGGCTGCGATGAACCTATCAAAAAAGCTGAAGGGGAAAAGAGGCTCAGGAAGTTCACGAAGGAAAAGCTTCAAAGCTCCTGAGATCACATGGATCTCTTCCCACTGCCCGTCCTCCAGATCCAGATCATCTTCTACAGAGAGAAAGGAGAATACAGTTTTGTATCGTCAATAAAACAAACTTTAATAAGAAAAATAAGAAATCATTGTTTGAAGGAGATCTCACATTAAGTTATTATGATTTTACAGCATCAACAATTTATATTTATTATTATTTGTACACTTTTTTTATGTCAGAACATTGTTTAGAGCAGAATAGTTAAAGTACAATGACAAAACAATTAAAAACAAACTCTTACTGATTTGTAAGAAAACTATGTAAGCTCTTTCAATTTGACCATTGATGTAATTTTTTTTTTTTAAACAAACAATTTTTTAATAAAATTCAGAATAAAATCTTTTACTATAGCTGTAGCAATTATGGTGTTTTGTTTATTTCCAGAGTAGTCTATAAATTCACTGTGATATAGTGAACAACTCAATCCTTAATAGTGGATGTGTACAGTGAAATGGTTTAAACACAATAAAAGTAATGGCGGTGATCTTTCATGATGCGTCTAGTTCTTGTTTACCATGATCAGCTTTAAATCGCAGCCTCTGGATGACAGCCAGGTTCCCGCTCACTCTGTAGATTCCATCTATTTTCAGACCTGCACCAGGCAAACAGACACTGACACTTTAGATTCCTTTTCTTAAGGCCCGTTCACACCAAGAACGATAATTATATTATATCTGTTTGTTTATCAGAAGCATCCTGCAGTTTTGTTGTCCTCTGCTTAAAATGCTCAAGGAACAATTTTGATTGGCTGTCAAAGCTTTTATCGTTTATCAGAAGGAAATAAAAAGTTCTGAAAGTGATTCCAATGATTGTTCCTCTGTGCTGTTAGAGTTATAGTAGAGGTGTGGACTCTATTCTTTTACATTTAGAACTATTTTGAAAAAGATTTCTTTATTGTTATATTTAACGTCCTTGGTGTGAACAGGCCTTAACTCAAACTCATTATCAAATGCCAAAATGATTGCTTACCCCTTTTCTCGATAGATCTGATACATTTTTCCATAAACTTGGGCACGGTTGCGTTTTCCCGATGACAGAGGGTATCTAGGTGGCAGCCAAACACATTCTCTAAACAAAGGAACAAATTGAAAGTTAAAATCATTTACTGTATCAGAACAGGAAGTGAATATAAGATAAGAACCAGTCCATTACAGTCAATTTCTCATTGATATCTGCTTGAATTCTTTGAAACGGGTTCTTCTATATATGTATGGACTAAACAGTGTCACTGATTAAATTCATGTTGAAAGGCAAAAGTTGAATCTAACCTTTGATGTAGCCCTTCTCTTTGACTGACTGTAAGGTGGGACGCCTCTGGAGGAACTTGCGGAGCTTGGTACGGACACGGCCCTGTTCTGTGTCTACTATGCTACTTGTTGAACTCAGTCGTGTTGCTATAAGAAAAATGTGTACAAATTCAAAGATGCTTTATTAGGTCATTGATAACAGTTAAGTATGTGATGTGCATCTGATTCAGTTTCTCACATTCAGTCTTCTTCTCTTTATCTGAAAGCAATGGAGGTTTTTCTGGGATCTCTTCCACTTCATCCTCTGAGTAATGGCCATGGTCATGCTGTAAAAGATCACAACATATTTTCAACATTGTTTTAAGCAAATGTGAGGGGGGTGAAAAATCTGGACAACTTCAGATTTTGTGTTATACTGTATGTGGCCAGCATGGCGCAGCACTCACCAGCAGTCTGATAGTGTCCAAAATGATCTTGCACCAGTCATGTATGATGCTGTCGGTGTCATACTGTATCAGATACTCAGAGCCGTGACGTGTCTTGAGCTGCTCAGTGACATGAAAAGTATTACAGGCTTTAATATTCAAAATATTGACTGTTTCTGCCTACAAGAAAATCTCTTAAGGGCAAAAGTCAACCATTATTGCCAGCAATCAATATAAAAGCTATGAATTAACATATTTGTGCATGAGATAACATACTTCTAGGCTTTAACACACTCTAAACTGCAACACATGTTCATAATAGTCCAAGAGTTATAGCAGCATTTGTGTTTTATTGCCCAAACAAAGGTCACAGTCACACTGGCCTATGACTAAACCAATGACAATGGAACAGATTTGAATTCAGAGAAACTATTCAGGAAAATTCAGTCTTAATTCTAGGAAAAGCAATGTAATAAATTTCACAGGATGTAAGTCCTTTGTTTATTTATTTTCAGAGACTGTACAGAGTCACAGTGATTACCTCTAAAACATTCTTCTTGCTTGACTTTTCTTTAGATGCCCATGATAATGTTGCTCCTTTCAGTTCCACAGTGTACTCTGGGACAATCTGATTGGACTTGGTCTGCAGAAGATAAACCAATGGCAAAAGGTTTATATGAAAGTGAAGCTTTCTTTAGTAAACTTAATTAAAGATTATATTTAAATTTATTATTAAAGGAATAGTTCCCCCAAAAATGAAAGTTACATCATTTTCTCACCCTCAAGTTGTTCCAAACCTGAATGAATTTCTTTCTTCTGTTGAACACAAAAAGATTTTTGAAGAATGTTGGTAACCAAACCAACGCCCATTGACTTCCATTTTTTTTTTCTACTATGGAAGTCAATGGCTACCGTCAACTGTCTGTTAACCAATATTCTCCAAAATATCTTCTTTTCTGTTCTGCAGAAGAAAGAAACTTATACAGATTTGGTACAATGTGAGGGTAAAAAACCATTTTTGGTTGAACTATCCCTTTAAATGATCATCTTTTAAAAGATTTAAAGATGATGGCAAAGGTAATCTAAATGTAAAAACATAGGATAAAAATGAGCATGTAGAATTACATATAATCTCAAATATAAATATAAACTTACAGACATCCCAGCAGGTGTAAATTTAGGGTCTTTGTGGAAAGTGAGTACGCCATCATGGAGAACCGTCCAAGACTGCGCCCAATTCTTCCTGCACAGACATTTCAACATTTTAGAGCAGAGAGACTTGCTGAAAAAACACATTAACTGGGCCCTGGCGATCTACCTACCTGCAGAGTTCAGATTCAACCCTGATCCAACACACCTGTCTGTAAAACTGTAGTGCTCCAGGGCCCAGTTGTTCAAAAAGTTTGGAAATCCCATGTTTTGCTATTGAGAATCAGGTAATCCTTCTTACTTTTGTGCCGGATTTTCAAAGCAAAATTGGATTGGATCACCCTGATACAGATACACACTTTTTCAGATTACCAAATCTGGATTACCAGTGCTCTACTACAGAGCCCCTAACGGACATGGTGATGGAAAAAATATGAGATGGGGGGGCATATGTCAATGCTTTGACTGGTTCATCTGTTATGATTGTACCAATGTAGATTACAAATAGTGATTAAATAAACACTAAATTAAATATCATATTTTTGTTTAATATTTACAGCTGTTTATGGCACCATAATCTCTTAACTTTACTGTTGTAGGCTTCTGAAAGGGTTAATAGGTTGCCTAATGTCTACTTCTAATTAAATAAATACTACACTTGACCAGTATTAAAGTTTTATTACATATTTGTTCCTGAAATCCACCCTTCTGCTGGGATCAGTATAATCCTGATTTTATTGGATCAAAAGTTATCCAATCTTACTAAAAAGTTTTGATCCAGATCACAGGGAGTAAAGTGAAGAAAATTCTTCTGACTGAACTTTTTTCAGGCCAAGACACATTCCTTTAACTTTATTTAAATAGTCGAGACCAATAGCGTTTTAAGGGGAGATATTTTAAACAGCTTTAATATTGCCAGTTTGCGTATTTTAAAAGCTATTTTAATCTATGAAAAATAATTACTTAGCTTGACAAATAATTAACCATCTACATAACTTTTCAGTGCATGTTTTTATTTATCTTATAAGACCAAACATGCTAAACTATATATAGCCTATAGTTTGTTCCATGGCAAATGGTTCTGGCTGAGGGCAAAGTGAAGTTTCATAACTTTATATATTTAGGCCATTTAACTTTAGTCAGCTCTCTAATAGGCTACAAACTTAATGTTTGACTGAATTGTTTGCTTTATTTCTCATTGTATAGCTTCTTATAGCTACCTATTAAGCTACTTATACTTTTATACTGGATATTATTGATAATTAAAACTGACATTTAACAAAAAGAGACAGGGTTGTGTAATGTTATATTCTAAAATATATAAAATATTATTTATATATATTTTACAATGCATTCTCTTCACTGTATAGGCCTATGTACATGTATAATAAAATAAAACGATACAACCCTGTCTCTGTTTGATAAATGTCAGTTTTAATGATCACTATTGTTTCATATTTTTAAAATGAAAACAAAATAGCAGCAGGGTTGTGTTTTATATTTCGTGTTGTTATAAATATATGCAGTGAAGATAATCAATGTGCGTTGCGTGAACCACATTTGTGTGGCCAATATGTTTATGATAATATGTTCATTTATAAATGAAAAGAGGCGTTTTATATATATTTCGTTTTATTGTTGATGAAAAGAGGCAGAGTTGTATTTTATACCATATTTCGTTTTATTGTTGCCTAAAATATACAAAGACATAACCGGAGTAGCCAGAGCGCGCTGAGTGACGCGATCAAGAACGCTGCTGCGCTGTTCCATTTGCAGAATAACCGGACTCGCGTCCTCTCGTCCTCGGGAGTTCGTTCTCCTGAGTCGAACTTGGCAAGTCTGAACTACCAAGGACGCAAGTCCGAAGTTTGCGTACTTGGTATTGAGAAACGGCCAATATTGACCCGCGTTCTGTTTTCTATCATGCGCAGTGCACGTTTGCGATGACGTAATGCACGCAAACGCAGGGTTCGATAGAATCAAGTTGAGTGTGAAAAGAGACCAACGCTGCGGGGGGCGCCCGAATTCGCTCGAATTCGGACAGCAGCAAACTAGCTGTAGCCTGACATGCACTTCTCCAAAACTAAGATTAATTGAGTGAACACGGAGCAGTTTTTCCGTTAGCGGGAATTGAAATCCCGGAGTGGATCATAAGCGAAGTGATTACAGAATGCTTAGAGTGGAGAGAGGAACTTGCTTTTGCTCCAATCCAGGCTTTATCACATCCCCCTCAGCAGGGTTAACACCTCGTCTTTCCTTAATTTAAGACCTATTCAAACTAAAATTAAGACATTTATCACACTATTTGAGAAACGAAAGCCTATTTACGGCCTTAAAATTATGAAAAGTGATTTTAAGGCATGGACAGACGGGAACCCTGCAATTGACGGAAATCCGTCATAGACTCGCTGCAATTAACGGAAATCCGTCGTAGCGACGGAGAACTTTAATCCCTGAGATCAAAACCAGGATTGGATTTTGTGATCTAATCTGATTTCAGAATCCTTTTTCTCTTTTGAACAACCCATTTTCAAGATTTGATCCAATCTGATAGCCGAAATCCGATCCGATTACTTTCAAACAACTGAGCCCTGAAGATCTGAATTAGCTGGTTCAGTTGTGTTTGATCAGGGTTGGAGCTGAATTTTGCAGGACGGTAGATCTCCAGGAACAGGATTTCTCACCCCTGCCGTAAGATAAAACACTAAAACTAAGGGTATGTTTACACGACAACAATGTACTAAAAACGGAAGTTATTCCTTTGTGTTTTTCGTGTACAGACGACAACGTTGTCAAAACGATCCCCGTTCACACGGATCCATGAAAACGACTAAAAACGCTGTATTATGCATGCCCGGCCAGTAGTTGGCGATGTCACTTTGTAAAGAAACATTATGCGCCTATAGACTGAACGCGTAATACACATGCACATGACTTCACCATTTTCACAGATTCACGTTTTTGTAGTTTACATGGAGACAATAACAGTATCGTTACAAAAACTCGCACTTTGAAACCAGTTTTAAAAAGTTTGCGTTTTCAGGCCCCCAAAACACAGTTGCCGTTGTAAATGAACTAAAAGGTTTTCCATTTTTAGTTGAAAACGGTGTCGTGTAAACGGCCCCTGAACAGATGACTGATTTACATGCTTTTTTTCCCCATCAATACTTAGGTTAAGTATGACTATACTGTTTAACCACAGTCAAAAGCTGTTAATTCAAGGCCACACCTTAGCCTCTTTCCATTCTCAGCGACTTTGGTCTTGTTGAGAATCCCAGCCTTCTCCAGCGATGACTGCTGAACACAAAAGACAAGGGGTTGTTTGTCAGATTCAAAACTAATAAATCAAACCAAGGACGAACAAAAAGGTCTTTTTGAACATTAAAAATAAACCATGTGTTCATTATATAATGACAAGAGAAGTAAACAAGAACTACATTTCAAATTTTGTTTGATGTGAGTGCAACAGTTGTTAAAAAAAGTGTGTTGGTTCAGGTCTGTCCGTAGAATGTTTAATGAGTAATGATAGAATAACATGCCACAAAACAACATTATCTACAGCTGCTGATGAATGACAAACATTTAAAAGCCAAGCAAGACCATCAGAGAACAAGCAGTGATGTTAGTTTTTGTCTAATGCATGACATGTTAGTTTTGGACCCCAGTGCAGACAACTTAAAAGGCCTAATAAACAAGCTCAGGACGCACATGATGAGAATGTGAATCTGTGCTTTGACTGGACAGGTTTCTCCGCCGTCTTAACTTTTTATCCTTGAGAAAGGAAACAAAATTATTGGTTCTCACAAATCTTTTTTTTTTTCATACTATACTGAATATTTTTTTATGAAACAACGTATCTATATTTAAATCAAGAATGGTGATAACTAAATCCGCACATCAGAAAATTGTTTACTTAAAAACAGCTTTTTTTAACTGGTCAAAATCAGTTTAAGATCTTGTATGCAAATGCATTCAGTTAGAGGAACATAACATGAATTAGAGCAAAATTATAATAAAATAAGAATGAGACTGTTACACATGAATGAGTTTTGGGGAACTAAATGACATGAGTTAAAAGCTCCAATGAGAGTTGGAAATAACAGAGGTCACGTTACATACGTAATGCTGTGATTCTGGTGAATTCCCTGAGCTGGATGCATCACTGGCGTTGTCAGAGGCGATCCGCCTGTGTGAGGGGGAAAATTTCTGATGGAGGAAATGAAGAGAAAGAAAAATAAATGAATGAATATTAGGTGGTGGAAAGAGGTGCGGATCGAGTACCAGATGTTTCCTTCCTTCCTGTTGTGGGCCCTGTGATGTCAGCTGCAGAAAATAGCTGAGAATGAAATGTCTCACATGAGAGAGAACAGACTTTGCATTGAGGGCATCCCTCACACAATTTGATGAAACATTTTGGCTTATTTGTAGCTGTATCTGTCTGACCTCTCTAAGGGTTTATAAGTCAGATAAATGTTAACTATTTAAAAAGCAAAGGATAAAAAGAGTCAAAGAATTGTGCATATCTCGAAAAGATCCAGGTAGAGAGTATCCTGATCTGACACTCACCAGGTCTTCCTGAGACATGTTGAACGGGGCCATTGTTAATCTCCAGTTGTTCAAAACAGGTTGAGCATCTTGGTCTATTCCGTTTCCATTCATTGGCCGACCGGACGGGACTGAAGCCTTCACAAAGAGTCAATAAAGGTATTATGAGTATATACAAAGTTCAGGGTGAGACATGCATTTGTAAAGAATATAAAAATCACAAATACAGAATGACAAATGAAACAAAATCATGCACAGACCTCTGGAAGGGTCCACTGACATTTAGATCCCCCTTTTAAGTAGTAAAACATCTTCCCTTTGTCATCCTTTGACTGGATCCACTGCAATTGGGAGACAAAAATATTAGTCAGTCGTTTTGTGAAACACATTTCTTTTCTTTTTATAACGTACATATTTTTAAAGAAGACTTGACCTGGCCACAAAATGGTTTGAGCTTATTTGATGTGGTGATATAGGTCAGCTACAGAAATCTCTGACAAATCTTTCACAAAGTTCGACACATTCCGATTATTGTCCCATGATTGTCTACCAAATTAGGGCAGAAAATGTGAAGAAAAAGAAATTCTGTTTGGAGCTGGTTTGATACATTTGCAATATGTCCTCACTATGTTGCCATGTGCAGTTGCAGTATCATGAAGGCACCAAAAGGAGGCACTAATACACACAAAACATTAGTCATCATTCTGCTGTTTTTTTTTTTACGGTGACAAGCATTAAAACGACAAAGAAAATATATACATTAAATATAGATTTTCACAGTCTGTTCAGCGGTGTTAGTGTATGATCATTGTAGTAATACAATAATTCTGATAAGCCCTCATCACCTGTTCATGAGTGAGTTCATTTGTCCAGACATTTTTTCCATCGGCCCCTACAGAGTGAGTCCAGCCCTGATGGACATCTTTACGTGTGTCCATAACAGCCCTAGGGATGACGGCATGCTTGATTTGGTGCAAATGAAAATCTTTAGGAAGTTGAAGTGATATAAGGGAATCTTCACGCTGATTCGCTGGGTAGTCCTCTTCTGGAAGAGGTGGCTGAGAATGCAAAGAATGAATAAAAGATGAAAAGATGATAGATGATAGATGATAGATGATAGATAGATAGATAGATAGATAGATAGATAGATAGATAGATAGATAGATAGATAGATAGATAGATAGATAGATAGATAGATAGCTTTAAAAATATGATACTTTAATTGTTAATTAATACTACTTTAATTTAATAATATTTTAAATAGTAATTTATTCCTGAAGCAAAGCTGAATTTTTAGCATCATTACTCCAGTCTTCAGTCATATGATCCTTCAGAAATGCTTCTAATATGCTGATTTGAAACATTTATGTATTCACCAGAAAAATGTATTATTATCAATCTTGAAAACAGTTGTGCTGCTTAACATGTTTGTGTAAACCGGGATACATTTGATCAGGATTCTTTGATGAATATAAAGTTCAAAAGAACAGCATCTATTCGAAATAGAAATATTTTGTAACATTATAAATGTCTTAACTACCGGTTTTAATATCATTTTATTTTAATACATCCTTGCTGAATACAAGATTCATTTCTTTCTTTTTTTTAAAAAAACCCCATCAAATGGTATATTGTAGATGGAAAGAAATAGAGACAGGCAGAATCTTACCGGTTCATCCACGTCCGTGGAGGACAGATGTGGCGATGGCTCCGGGGCAGTCCAAGAGGTTTGCTTCGAAGCGTGATTGTAATAATAATGGCTCCCAGTGGCCTCATCCAAAAGCTTCTCCCAGTCAGAGCCCAGCGAGTGAGCTGAGGATGGGGAGGACACAGGCATGGAGGAGGTCACAGACTCCATACCAGCTCCTGGGTTAGGGCTACGGGGATCAGACCAACTGCTCTCTCCAGTGGAAGGCTGGTAGTAGTACTCCTTACCGCTCTCGTGGTCAGTATGGACCTGCCATTCAGCCGAGCTGGGCGAGCAGGCGGAGTCTGGGCCGGGACTGAGGGCGATGCCGGGTGAGGAGCAGGTGGAGGCAGAGGAGTTTGAAGACTGAGGAACGGTCTTCTTCAGGTCAGTAACGTTTGCATACACTGCAGTGGTGGGGTCATTCTCAGTCTGGGGGGAGAGAGGACATGTTTTAGGTATGATGGCTGCTTTTACAAGACTAAATCTCATCTAAAGATGAAAAAATATGTAAGGGATAATTTAGAGCGAGGCGGTTGTTATAGCGAATACAACAGCGAATAAAAAGTTTACAGGTAAACTTTTATACAATTGAAACCACATCCCATGGAACACATCACTAACATGACATCATGTTAAAGTGAGGAGTGTATCCAGGGCCTAAAATTAACACTTGCCAAGCACCAAATATGAGTAAAAATTGATTCTGGTGAGTATACTGTATGAAACATTGTGAATCATCAGTTGGTCGGTAACATTTTTATGAATTCTAACTATCCAATGTGGTGAGATCATGAACGACGCTTGGGACAGTTGACAGGTCAGTGCTGCATTGTCACGGAAGTTAAAGCCTAGTCAATTTAAATATTTAAGTGCAAGAAGACGCAAAAGGGAGCTCAATTCATTACTCACGCCCTGTGTGGAAAGTTTTGTGTGTGCACACATCCGAAGCACGCCCAGAAAGCTGCGTCTCGGCAGCAGGCAAATAATGAGCTCTCATTCAGGTCGTATTGTGCCTCAACAGACAAATTCACACACAAAAAAATCGCAAGTCCTTGTAAACTTAGTCAGTTATGTCTTAAGTGAACATAAACAGTTGAGAAAGACAATGCATGTGTAACAGTATATTGGATCCTTGCATTAGGCTGCCTTTGCATCCTATCAGAATTATCGTGAATACGAGTTTCGAAGTTAAAAATTGGAAATTGAACGCCCAAGTTGTATTTACTGGGAAGTTCGGGGATAATTTTGATACCCAAGTTCACGAGTTGGGCGTGCCCTAAACTTTAAATATGGTGGAGGGACGACCGATTGCTGCTGTGACTGGTATTCTTTAGTGTTTTTTATCCACAACAGCTACAATCGCCTTGTCTTGTAATTAAAGTAATGCATACATATATGAATAATCATATGAACCATATAAAATAGCCTGTATTTAACCAAAATTCCAGAATCGTCAGCAAGCTGTCTAGATAGAGTGGTGAATGTTTATATTGTTGTCAATGAATGGGATGCTAAATATAATTTTGGCTTTAATAAGGTTTCCCCCCCCAAAAAAGCAAAGCATGAACCTGGTCTCGACCATGATTCCTGTTCTTTCCGACAACAAAGCGTCGAGCTCGTATTCACAACTTCAGAAGCGGGAATGAGTAAATTTCTAATAGCACATGAAGGCAGCATTAGTCTTAATGTCTGTTTTTAAAGTTAATCAAACAACAAAAGACAAAGAAAACAATCACTCACTGGTCCTGACTGAATAACTGTTTCACCTTCAATGATTAAACAATGTTTATTCAAACAGCGAATACTACTCCAGTGTCATTTTAAATTTGATTATTCAAAAAATCTACCTGAAAACTACTGTTACTTGTCTTAAATAATAATGTTTTTAATTTATTTTTAGTTTAGTTTTAGCTGTGGTATTGAAATTGGAATAGAGAATTGTGATTTTTCACTGGTATCTAAACTGGTTTCACTGGTCATGACTGCTTTTTTTTTGCAAAATCGGTTTCATGACCAGTAAAAAATATGGCCACTGGCAGGTGTGGCAAAAAAAAATGTTTTAGGCCCTGAGTGTATCTATCTATATCCCATGCAAGAACTTCCATTATTCATCTCAATAGATCTATCAATAGAAACGTGATGAAAACAAAGAGCTATGGGGAGAAAATCCTGCTGAACCACTCCCTCGATTCAGTAAAGACACAAAGAAGTTTATGTGGAATCAAATATCTCGCCAGCTTTCATCTTTAGGCCTTCAATTTTTCTCCTGTTATGGAGAGCTTCAATCAAACAGAACACATCTCTGCACTTAAATGGAAAGATTGACCAAAAAATGTAATATTATTCAGCTCATCTTGCTTAAAACATTTAGAGTTATATAATAATATAGACTAGACTTGTATGGACAATTTAAAGTATGTATACTTGTGTAGCATCTGGACCAATCAGACACACCCAAATTATTATTATTATATTTAATGAATAATGATGAATAATGAAGGAATAATGAGGAATAATGAACAATAACACATTGGCAGAACCTGGTGTCCTGTTACAGGACACATTAAGACTGATAAGACTTTTTACGACCCCAAAAGGAATTTGCAGAGAGTTGTGACTCTCACTTATAAATAATAAACCCTTTTAATCCTATATATTCTATAAATAACCACTTGAGAAATGTACAAACATGCATCTAATTTCCCCATCTCATGATTTTCCTTTTATGTGGTTTGGCCTATGTATTCATTTTCTCTTTTAAACTCTTTTGGATTAATGTTTCAGACTTGCCTACTATGGTTAACCAAAACCATATAGTGATATGTTTAGTCTCTATAAACTCCAATCTTCAGAGGGTGTGACAACATCACGCTTTAAAAATCACTGATCACAAGATCACACCTCTTAGCCGCTTAGTTCCTTTCTGAGATTCTAATGTGAAGATGATGCTGAACTAGAAGTTTTCTAAGGACCCCCAAGCTTGTGGCAGGCTGCGGCCTTGTCTTTCCATTCACCAAAGATCCTCTGACTCACACTGGTTCTCTCTCATCAAGACCACGTCAGCAAAGATCAACATGAGCCTCAACAAATTGCATCAGGACAGTTTAATTCAAATGGGCGAGACATGGAAGTATCAAACTTAGTCTCATTATTTGATACATTAAGTATCCTTAACCCTTTTAAAGAAGGGTGTGTTAGAACTAAACTGATGGTTTGCTCAAGGCTGTTGATCTGCTGAATTTCAAACAATGCTATAACTTCTTGCTTTCCTGTATTCTGCTTCAGCTCTCTTTCCCTTGGTAAACTGTATGCATGCATGTGTGTGTATGTTAGAGTTTAAGTGTTTAGTCTAGTTAATAAAGTCTTGTTCATATGACACGTAAAGTTGTCTGTGTTTCAAGCATAGCATAATTGCCTAAGTCATATTTCAATGTCTGTATGCTAGGCAATTATGCTATGAGGCTAACTGGAGTCCCTAATCATGCAGATTTTGACCACTTGCTCTTAGTAGTACTGTAAAGTAAGAAAGACATTTCCCATACCCCGGATATGTACATTTTTTTGAATTAATAAACAATTAACTCTGAACAAACAGGTTAATTGATCACAACATTAAGTTAATTATATATACTGATCCAAATATTCATAATTGATTATTAATATTTCTTTAGAGCTAATTTGCTACACTTGAGAGTCGTAATCATGATTTGTATGGAAAAAAAAACAGCCTGGAAATTCTGCTATTGCCAACTCCTAAAACTCCAACTTCAAAAGATGGCATCATATGCATTTAAAATATCATGAGGGGTGAGGATATATGACATAATTGACATAGTTTGAGTTAAAAGTATCATAGCATGGCTGCAACCTTTTGACCCGCACACCTGTGAAACCTCACTTGAATCCACCATGTGAGGTCTGAAAAACATCAACTACAGGCCTTCTTAATGAAAGCCTGTGTTTGTTTAGTCCAAGTGAAAGTTTCTCTGGAAACCATGTCCTTTCAAAATTTGAATGCATCCACATAATGTGTTTTCCAAAGCACAGCACACTCTCTGGGGAAGGGAAGCCAGTATCAAAACAGAACAACGGGCAGAGGTTTCCACTGCACCATGGACATTTGAGAAGAGCTTGATACACACATAATGGTGGAGTGTGGACAACGGCCAATATAACTGCCAGATACTTATTAATCAAATTAATCAACTCTTGTCTCTGTGTGACACTTAGAAGAAATCTTTATAATGCAGTAAACAGAGCAGCTTGAATTCACACACACACACACACAGACACAGACACAGACACAGACACAGACACAGACACACACACACACACACACACACACACACACACACACACACACACACACACACGTAGTGTTTCCATGTTTTATGGGGACTTTCCATAGACATAATGATTTTTATACTGTACAAACTGTATATTCTATTCCCTTACACTAACCCTACCCCTAAACCTACCCATCACAGAAAACTTTCTGCATTTTTACATTTTCAAAAAACATCACTTAGTATGATTTATAAGCTGTTTTCCTCATGGGGACCAAAAAATGTCCCCACACGAACAAGGATTTCAGATATTGAACTTTGTCCCCATAAGGTAGGGTTTACCAGGCCACACACACACACACACACACACACACACACACACACACACACACACACACACACACACACACACACACACACACACACACACACACACACACACACACACACTCACACTCACACTCACACACAGTAAATAGACAGCACTTTAAATCACATTTTAGCTCTATCATGTTCACTTAAAGTCATGCAGTGTGACTGAGTACAATAATTCATGTATTAATCACTTAATTAGCATAGTCATTAAATTGCATGTTAAGTTATTATATAAGAATTCGAAAAAAATAATTGTTTAAAATAATATTACATGCACGTTAAACTGTAGTACACAGCTCTCACTGCTTAAAATTTCATACCAACTGCTAAAATAAAGCTGTTAAAAAACAAATGCAAGAACAAGCTATGAAAACCCATTATTTCTGATTATATTCTCATAGTATTAAAATAAACAGTAAAAATCAATCTGCAAAAATCTTATCAAGTGCAAGTAATGGATTTGCATTATCTAAAATTCAAATTCTGGTGTTCCATGCAGGCTATATATTGTCATCCAAAATCTCTTTTATGATTTGAAAACAGGAATGACCCAATAACAATTACAATTTATTTATGGGTTCAGTTCAAGGCATCAAAAGTAAATAATCTGACCATGTGTCACCTCGTCTCCAGCAGTAACAAACTTTGAGTAGAATATCTTTATCGGGTAAACAACAGCTTCTTTTAATTAACAATAGTAGTCTCACAAGCACTGACGAGATCAGTGTGTTCCCCATATCCTGCATATCTGACACAGCAATCCCACAAAAACCCAGTTTCAGCTTCACAAAGCTACCTTGTGTTTACCGCTTACCTTACGAAACCTCAGAAAGGTCTGCAGTCTGGGCATAAATGTACGGCATGCCTTACGGATAACCTCTTTCACTTCCATCCGAACGGTTATCAAAATAAAATTCCTCTCAGAAAAAAAGGCAGAAAGCATATCAAAACTCAATCCATTTCATTCCAGTAGGGTCCTGTCACCATTGGTGCTCGGGCTACTGTGTTCAGACCACATATGAAAGGAGCGAGAGTTTAAAACACCACAAAATCTGGAAATGCTTTTCCGCCGAACTACAACTCAGCTCAGTACATTATCAGCAGGTATACAGCGAGTACAGATTCACAGAAATTGCAAATTAACATCAGGCTTTAGGGGAAGGACACATCAGATTATTTAACAGGAAAGCTAGCGGGGATCTCCTGAGGGTGCAACACGCATGTTTGAGTGCACATACAAACACAGAAAGCTCAAATGGGAACACAAACTAACTGCTGTGGGTGGAGGGACTATCATTTCCTCTTGAGGTGGAGTAATGCTAATTAAAATAAACAAACAATCATATAGGCTCAGTAAACATCCTGTGATCTGTCAAAAGGTTACATGGACAACAATCAACCGTTTGAAGTAAAACCAAAGCTATGAATGCAGATATTTGTAATTTTATGTTTTAACGTTTCAAGTACGCTTTAGTGTATGCAAAGCCCCATCATTCCAATAGGGGAAGTAGTGCTTGCGAACTGAAATCACAAATTTAGTCTCTACCATTACTTCCTCTTTCCTGTTGAACAAGCCATGTGCAAAAAACTGGGTTAGATAGACTTCTGGTGTAATCAAATCAAGCGGTTAGAGATTACAGGCTGTGTTTTGTCATTCAAATAAAACCTCAAAAGCCTGATTTCACTTTAAAAATGGCCCTATGTATTTCAAGATCTGTATCAGAATTGCAATCAGGATCAAGTTAACAAACAGTGAGAACAGGCCAGATTTAACTCAACTCACTATTACTACTGTTCATATTTTAGGGATGTTTCCAAAACTCTAACTCAAGATTAAACATGTAACTCGTATTTAAAATTGTTTGGTTTAAGAAGAGGTGGTATAACTTATCTATGCAAATAATTTTGGGATAAAATTGTCCAAAATATAACAAATCGTCCAAAACATATCTACACTGAATGAGGGATCTGAGCAATATCCTTGATAATGTGGTGGGATGTTTTGCACAGGCAAACAATGTAAAAGTAAAAATAATTGTACTGGTAGTTTTATTCAAAGAAGAACAGTCTACCAGCATTGGTGTCAAGGAAACTGAAACTGTTTGTTTGTTTGTTTGTTTGTTTTTGTGCCATCTCGTTTTGTGCATCTCTTCACACTGACACACACAGCCAAATAAAGCGTTGAAGGGTTCAAGGGAGAAAAAAGTCCACATTAATTGCATTACCATCGTGTTGTTGACATTCATGTTTTAGAGGGGAATAAAACTAATAAAAAAATAATCAAAATCCCTCAGGTTACAGGTAAACATATTTCATTTATATAACCCATGAACTACTGTCAACATACAGTACACTGTTGAAAATCACTGTTCACTAAGTGGGATGTTTGGTTAATCATTAATGTTGCCTAAAGTCTCAAAATAGTTTTATGACGTGACATTCCAGTGTAATTTGACCCCATTCTTGATCATTCAGTTATCAAGCAGTTCTTCCTTTTGCAACAAACAATAACAGAAACCAGGAATCAAACCAAGTCCTAATCTTTTAAACTGCTGATCACTTAGGTCTCACTAAAAGCATACCTAAATTAATATATCTATCTGAATAAAAGTAATGGAATTCATGCCAAACCAGATGACACAACTATTAGTCACAAAATAAATCATGTGGACTCTGATTCATTGGGTCAAATACATTTCTGAGTGGTGACTCCCTGTGAAAGTTTAAACGCAGGTAAATAACAATTATCTAAAGTTGAGGACACAGAGCTAAACTTAATAACATTTGCATACATCTGAGAATTGTTGGCTTGGTCACATTGTAATTGCAATCATATCCAAAAGAGGCAGCAACTTCTGAGTAGACCCCAAAACAAGGGCTTTAAATAAACAATCTGCACAAATAGTATAAATCCATGAAATCCTGATTTACAGCTAATCACTGAACAGTTCAGAGAGCAAGTAGCCTTATCTGCTCATAATAGCTCCACTCCAGCGAAAAGGCAAAAAAGACGGTCTACAATGAGTTTGTGTGTGTAAGTGTGACAGATAAAAAGAACTGACCGAGCAGAGGGAAAAGACACAATAATTCTCAAAGAAAAAATATAAAAAAGAAAACAGAAGATAGAGAAAATTAGTTTTTTAGTAGGCCACTTCAGAACATGCACACCACAACAAGCTCCTCTTTAATGCTGGCTGTTTTTATGCCCTTTTATGCCCAGTTACACTAATAACTGGGGTCTACAAAAGCTCTCAAGTTTTTTTGCAAACATTTTACATAAATACTACAGCTTTCTAATATCAATATTACGTAGCCTACAGGTTTAAACCAAACGAATAATTTTAACCTGGAAATAGACCGTTTTAGTATTAACATTAATCAATGATGAATAGTGATAATTGATTATCCTATGATTCCTATCTGATGAAAAGAAAAACATATACACTGACACAGCATGGTAATCATTTAACAGCAATATCCGCGTTCATGGTAAAACAAGGCGTGTACCCAAAGTCCACTTTTTATTTTTTACTGTAAAATTCCAATTGAAATAAAAAAGGTATTAAAGGCATAGGCTGTATAGAAAAATATGTACTATGAAAAGCACAACACAAACAAAAACTGACAATACTATCCCATACACTGCAAGCAAGGCAGTGGTGTCTCGCGAACGCTCGTAATGACTTACAATAAACGAAGCCGTCTAAAATCGCGCGAATCAGTTAAGTTCTTATAGTATTAGGTATAATAATAGCCTACATTTGATTTCCACCGATGAATCTCCCTTGTTTCTCCGACTCCTAGCAGAGAGTCAAGTCCTCCTCCCTGGAGCCAGTGGCGCCCGTGCAGGTAAACTACCACACAGCAACTTTAAGGGAGCATGGAGTCGACCCACCTTCGTTTTTTAACTCTTTCTCTACCACACTTATGCAGAAACGAATAATAGCCTACTTGCGTTGTAAAACGAAAGTGTTGTAGGCTATCCTTTACGTTTATTATTATTTAGCTCTTCGCAGTATACCGGCCATCTGTCACGCTGAGGGTCAGAGGAGAGGACACGGTTTGCTGGGTATTCACACTTCACAGTGCCTGTGGTGTGGGTTAAGGGTGGGAGCTGTCTTTAACTTGTTTGGGTTTTAAGCAGTAAAATGAGATTTGGAGGCCTTCAGGAAGAACTCCTCCTTTGTTTTGTAAACGTGCTGGTGGCTGAGAGGCATTTGCAGGAATGGACCAGCTGTCATCCGTTCTCATTGTTGTTGCCATAGAAAAATAATAGATTGCCTAGCCTACACATTAGCTAAAACCAGTAAAAGTGAGCCTATAGTGATTACAAATGTATTTGTATTCCTCAGTACCTGATTTGAGCTCATGGACATTCTTAAAATATGGTGACAACCATGTAGCCTACCTTGACTTTGCTGACAAAATATAATAAACCTTTTTTCTTTTTTTCTTAAAGAGACGTTTTAAGTCTTTAGACAAACTATATGCACCTTATTTTTCTGGTATTTGTAATAGTAACCTGTCTGGCTTTCTGTGTTAAGTTATTTACAAAACAGCTCATTATGCTGTTTGATATTGCAAACTATTTCTTTCCATATTATTTCAATGTATGTATTAATTAAAAACATGCTGGTTTGTAGCACAAACAGTTTTACAGTTTACTTTGATATATTATTCTCGTTGTTTTCCTATAGCAGCTAATAATTCAAAAGTCTTGCACATTAACAGAAAACACCTTATTTCCGCATTGAAAAATAAGGTGGATAGAAGCATGAAGTCATCTGAGGACCTTCAGAACCGAAGCTTCACACAGTACTGGTTTTGTGTGAAACATTTGTCATGTACACTGATGTAGACAGACTAACAATGGCTTTGAAACCTGATACAGGTGCACTGAGAGCTCCACTCCCAATGTGCCTCTCTCCTTCTTTCCAAACAAATTCCAAGCTTTTCCCAAACAAGAATGGAACCGACACTCACTGTTATTCATCTATTTCTTGTGATATTTAATAAAAGGACAAATAAAAAGATGTGGGGAAAAAGGGCACTTTGTTGGCACTGTCCACTAAAACTCAAATGAGTAAAGTTCAGAGAAACTGAGAACTTTCCCGGGAATTTTGTAAAAATGCTTTGTGGTGAAACTGAAATGAATATGAACATTTTATATTAAATATATATACTTAGAAAGTTATTTCTTTAAAAAGTAAGCCAAAAGCCTCTCTCTCTCTCTCTCTCTCTCTCTCTCTCTCTCTCTCTCTCTCTCTCTCTCTCTCTCTCTCTCTCTCTCTCTCTCTCTCTCTCTCTCTCTCTCTCTCTCTCTCTCAGACAATGAGCACATAAACCTTTCTCTTTCATACTCAGTCTTTATCTCTCTCTCCCTCCCTTGCTTTTTGCCAAATTTCAGTGATCTTCAGGATCATTTACTGTTTTTGAAACGGAGAAGCTGAAAGCATCTGTGCTAACAATAGTAACCTTGCAGCTACAACACCAAGCCTGACTCAGATCCCAAGATCTGTGTTAACATGTTTCAGGAGATGAACATGTTCCCTTTAAAATGTGCATGCAAAAAGATAGATTTTACTTTTTTACTGTACTGTCAAAGCTGTATTCTTAAACAAACACAATTAGGAATATTGTCTCATTATATTTCAGGCATGAAAAGATGCCTCACTACATAAAATAAAACCTAACCCTGTTGTGACATGCCCTGTAGCTCTTATTAACTGAACTCAAAACTTTAAAATTTGTTCACGCACATAAAAAAAGGGATGGGCGCCCTTACAACCTGTAAAGAGACACGAGAAAGTGCATTACATAGTGAATGTGAACAGAAAAAGTGGGGGGAAAATTAATTTGTAAAGTTTTCTTTGGATACAGTACAGTTTGTCAGTTTACAGGGTCTAGACTATCATTGAATATTGTTATGCACACAGCACATATGATGCATGATGGCATAAGTTTTTATTGGATGAGAGTGTCAATAGATTGTCTTTCAAATGCTAAAGCTTTACCTCACTATATCCTTCCCTCGCTATAGGAAAGGCTGTATTATCCTGTTCTGACGTCATGTAGGAAGGCCTAATTGTGAAGCGGCTCTCCTTTATTTCCCATTGTTTTCTGTGCCTTATTTCATCTGGCTCCAAAACAGCTGAGTAACTACTTCTTTAGTGGACAAAATGTCTCATTGATGGTGACTTGATCGCATCAAGATCATGGCTGTCTAAATGTTCTGTATGATGTTGGGTAATGCTGAAACTGTACTGTACACTTAATGTTAGCGTCCTTGAGCTTGGAAAAGGTGATATATAAATTAAATATTATTATTATCATTAGGCTATTATTATTATTATTAATAGTGAAACTCGATTCTTAACGGAAAAAACAAGTACTACACTTTATGCAGCATGCCAACATCGCCTCCCAGTGGCCCACTTGATATCATCCCCAAACATTTCTTTTGATACACACTTTTTTTCCTCATAAGGATTTATGCCATGTCAAAAATACACAGTTTAAAGGTCAGGGGTCATTATGTAATCAAATACAAGACTTATTTTGTTCTACAATAGAAACAGATCAAAAATAAAGATACTCCATTCAAGCTAACTTTTCTATTAGAAAGATAAAGAACACAATTTGAAATAACATTATAGTATATGTGAAAAGCAATACTGTCAATGTGCTCAAAAGATTGTTCACATCTTTCCAATCTATCTGTACAGAAATAGGTCAGTGTCGTTTAAGGAACTGTCAAAAGTGAAATTTTGAAAGGGAAACCAATGCCACATGAGGATTTGAAAACATGCATTCTTATTTCTATTTGCTAGCACAATAAAGGCTGTTACCTGCAAGGCATATATGGTCTTCAAACTTAAATACCTTTTCAAATTAATTTAAAATACCACTTATTGAAGTTATATGAATTTGAATTCATTTCAATCCTGCATGCTTAAATATGAATTGTTAATTCTACATTCTGTTTCCTAAATTTAAATTCTGGAAAGGAATAAATACCTAAAAGAAATTATCAATTAAATTCTGAATGGGGCACAACACTTAAAAACAAACAGTTTAAACTGTACCTTTATTGTTGGAGGTGAGCATGAAGAGTTTGGCAATCCATCAGGTGCTTTGTCAGTCAGTGACAACAGGTCTAGATTCAGGTCCGATATGGATTCATAAATATTCTCAGAGTCCGGTGATGGCAGTGGTTCTGAACTGAAACTTTCACTTTCAGGCTCTATTGGGGAATCCAGCTCTGGAGACTTCCTGTGAGGCCTGATCTCATTTAGGTTCTTGATGACAGGGAGCTCCACAGGTTTGGCAGGGGTAGGTCTATGGAGGGGGTCGGCTGGGCTGAAGCTGGGAACTCTAAACTTATCAGGCACTGTTTCAGCTAGAGCAGTGCGAGAGCCGAACAGCAGATTGGAAGCATGACTCATCCTCTTCTTCTGCTGTGAAGAATCTGAGGCAGAAACCGTGTTCAGGGAGAAGAGAGAATCTGAAGGTCTGCCATGTTTGTAAAAAGGGGGCTCATGCAAATCCAAAGGAACACCAAATGTCGACATGCGGTTTTCTGTCTTGTAATTCCCTTTGGAGCGAAGTCTAATTGTCACCTCATCTGCCTTGCGTGTGTCTGTGAGGTCAGGCACCGCAGGCCTCACATCAGGGGCTGGAGGCTCTCTTAAGTCCAGAGGTGAAGGGATGTTGGGTGGAAGCTCTTTTACATAATTAGCAGGGATGTAAAATGGCTTGGCTCGTTCATCTTTGCACACATGCCACCAATGATCGTTTGTTTTGTCCAGGAGGATGTAGCGCTCGTTGGGTTTAATGGACACCATGTGGCCATCCCGGCCCTCATATTCATATTCAAACTCCACCAATACTAGGCCCACACTGTGTAAGGACGTCATCTTACCCGTCTCACCCATTTACCCTTTAAGGGAATCAAGCTGGAATCAAGGCTCAGGAAAGGCCCTCCTGTGGGTAGAAAACAAATGAGAGGATTATAAAAAGCAGTTTGAGCACAAGACAGATTATGGTTTAATTGCTGTTCTCACATTTGAGTCATAAAGTAAAGAGCACCTGCTCTATAAGTGCAAAACAACAGCACTTTGGCTGAACTTTCTACTGGTCCAGCTGTTCAGGAATTGCCCAACAAGCCTGAATGAGATAGATCATACTACTCCTTACCCCATTTTTTTTTTATCTGTAATAGGTAGACATAAAGTGTAGTCACTACAAATTATGCAATGCATTCCGCAGTAAAGGCAAGCACAGTATTTAATTTAATCACACAGTACTACATTCCAAGAGCTCTAGATCATTTTAAGCTGACGGTGGCGTTCTCTAACCTACACCTTTTGTCAACAGCTGATGTTTAACTTAAGAGAATTTAAGGCAGGCAAATGTGAGGTAGTGCTCTGATATGGACCAGTAACTGAGGTTAAATGCCATCGTTCTGATCAATGACCTGAAGCAATCAATCTAGCGTGGCCTCCACAGCCACTCAAGTAAGATTAGGGCACCCCTTTTTGCAATGCTCTTGTATTTTAAATAAACAGGATAAGATTGTAGAAAATTGCTTAATTTAAATGTACTAATAAGGGCTGTATTTCACAAAAGCATCGGCTTAAGTAGATTGTAGAACCATTGCCACAATGCTTTTGAGTAACGCAGCCCAGATCATTAGGATTTCTATGTATATATATACTGTATATATATACACACACATATATATATATATATATATATATATGTATATAGTCAACATTTGAAGTGGATCAGAACCTTTCATCAAAGTTATACATGAATTATGAACAATACCCGTACTTGTCTTTGATTAACTTTTTTGATCCACTTCTTTTTTGATACTAATACAACCCCAAATCAGAAAAAGTTGGGACATTTTGTAAAATACATTAAAATCAATAATCTGTGATTTGTTAATTCTATTTAAACTTTTTTTAACTGACAAAAGTACAAAGAAAAGTTTTCCAATGTTTTCACTGACCAACATAATTGTATTTTGTAAATATGAACAAATTTTGATTTTGATGGCTGCAACACACTTTTCATTGCAAAGTTTTTTTGTTAAGGTTTTGTTTACTGTGTGTGATTTATTCAAAACAAAGCACGTTCATTGCAACGTTTTTTTTGTTTTGTTTTTTGTTAAGGATTCATTTAATGGAAAGCACATTCACTTCTAGTTGTCTTGCTGTTCATTTTAAATAAACGTAGAGCGAGTTGTCCTATAACAGACGAACAGTTATTCAACCTAACGTCTAGCTGCTATCTAAAAAAAAAAAAAAAAAAGTTCGACTATCAGTCGACTACGGCAAAATCTAACGAATCAGATTCGACTATGAAAATCCTTAGTCGAAAACAGCCCTAAAAGAATGTCTTTTATCATCTTCCATACATAATATTGTCACAAGATTCAGGGAATCCAGAGAAATCTCAGTCTGTGTTGGGCAAGGCAGTAGACCTCTGTTGAAAATGCGTGACCTTTGAGCCCTCAGATGGCATTGCACAAGATACCATCATGCTAATCCGTTAAATACAGACACATGTGCTCAGGAGGAATTTGGAAAACCGTTTTCACTGAACACAGTCTTACTCTGCATTAAGAAATGCCACTTGATTCTCTGTTACGCAAGGAGAAAGCTTTACATCAGTTCTATGTGGAGATGCCGGAGAGTTCTCTGGGCCTGAGCTCATCTCAGATGGTCTAGAAGAAAGTGGAAATGTGTGCTGTGGTCAGATGAGTCCATGTTTCAGCTTGTTTTTGGGAGAAAATGGACATCGAGTTCTCAGTCCCAAAGACGAAAGGGACCAACCAGACTTTCACCAGCGACAGGTGCAAAAGCAAACATCTGTGCTGGTATTGAGGTGCATCATTGCCAACGGTATGGGTAACTTGCATTATTGTGAAGGTACCGTTGACATGGAGGCATGTATTTGGATTGTACAGAGACATAAACTCCCATCAAGATGACATCTTTCCAGGGAAGAAAGACAATACCAGGCCTCATTCTGCACATGCTAAAAATGAGTTGTTTCTAGACCCTCTCCACCACAGAAGGGATGTGCCTGCCTGTTTACTGCAGTCCAGATATGTCTCTTATGGAACATGTATGACCCATCATAAAAAGGAGAATCAGACAATGATGACCACAGACTGTTGAGCGGCTGTCTTGTATCAGACAAGATTGGGCAAATATTCCACTAGCAAAACTCCAACAATTAGTATCCTCAACTCCCAAATTATTAAAAAGTTTAATTAAAAGGAAAGGTGAAGTGACACAGTGGTAAACATGTCTCTGTCCCAACTTTTTTGGGGTGTGTTGCAGCCATCAAAATCAAAATTTGTTAATATTTACAAAATACAATTATGTTGGTCAGTGAAAACATTGGAAAACTTTTCTTTGTACTTTTGTCAGTTAAAAAAAGTTTAAATAGAAATAACAAATCACAGATTCTTGATTTTAATGCATTTTACATTTGGGGTTGTATTAGTATCAAAAAAGAAGTGGATCAAAAAAGTTAATCAAAGACAAGTACGGGTATTGTTCATAATTCATGTATAACTATGATGAAAGGTTCTGATCCACTTCAAATGTTGACAATATAATCTCTTAACAGTACTTTACTGAGTAAACAAGATGTCAATCAATATAATTTTATAAATTTTATAAACATATACAAATGTTAATGCATTTTACAAAATGTCCCAACTTTTTCTGATTTGGGGTTGTATCTATCTCTCTATCTATCTATCTATCTATCTATCTATCTCTCTATCTATCTATCTATCTATCTATCTATCTATCTATCTATCTATCTATCTATCTATCTATCTATCTATCTATCTATCAAAATTCATGATTGACTGTTTCATAATTTACGAATTTTGCAACATCGACACTGTTATTGAACTGAATTGAATCAACACTGAACTGACTCAATGTGAATAACTGTTAAGAGATTCACCTTTGACGCAGAAGTGGTTTAATGTTTGCTAAGCATCCTCTATCGCTTGTTAATCTTTTGTATATGTGGTTTGACTACTGCCTGTAAAGGAAAGGAAGTTGACTGTAATACAAAAGACAAATAACAGCATAGTGTCAGTAGTCAAGGTGCTTATTTGGATTCAGCTGCCAGCAAATTATGTAGAAATTCATCTGAGACATTAAAGAACAAAGGAAATGATGTCAGTTGTCATTCTAAGGAACATTGGCTACCTTTACATGCACAACTTTTTGTTTCAATCGGACTGAATTCATTCCGATTGATGAATCCGAACGTAGTGTTTACATGAATGCTAAACGTGATCGGGTTGATGTGTGCTTTTATATGTCACAAGATTAAATTTTTGACATGCGCACATTGCACAAATATATAGAGTTTCCTGCTGTTTGCATATAACTATTCTCCTACATTGGTTCTTTATCAGCAGACTTAATATTTATCCATTTCTGGTCATAATTTGGAGTAAAAGAGCATATGAACCATTGTGCCGTTCTGCTTTCTTTATCACGCAGTAAAAATGCCCCTCCCCACTCCCAAAACCAGTCGTCTGTGGATGAGAATCCGAAAGAAAGACTGGTGGGACGTTGTCCTGCTCCACTTCACAGACGCAGAGGGAAAGGAGGATTTTAGAATGACGGGACACTCATTTATATGTTACTTTATTCAACAGGAAGAACAGTTTGTTCCGAGCGTCTTACGTCATTACGCTATTTCAGCGTGATTGCACATTCGCAGTCCTTTCCAAGTGTTTACATGTTCTCTCGATCGGATTAGAAAAGGAATAAACCACCCCTTTCAATCCGATCGAAATTTCATTTGGATTTGACATTTGACATTTGGAATTTCAGCTCAATTGGATTGGCTTTTCAGTCTGATTGAGAAGTCAATCCGATTAGCCTATTACTAACGCATCATCTGGTTGCATGTAAACATTGCAAGTGATTGATCTAATTGCTAAAGCACTGGAGAGGTAGCCTGGCATGCCAGATCCACATCAAGATGTTAGTATAAATTTTGTTAGTATAAAGTTAGTATAAATTTTATAAAATAAATGTTGCTGCCGCTAGGGTGCGTCTATAGGCTACTGGAGAGGTGATACAGTTTTCCAATTTTAAGGCAAATATTACATTGTCGCACCTTTGTTTGTTTTTTTATAATCTAATGGCCACTGTTTCAATTGATCTTTTTAAAATTTTAGTTTTTGTTGTGGCTATTTTTAATGGACTTCCTTCCCCTTGCTGAGAAGGAGAGAGGAAGACTGGGTTGCATTGTCAGCAACATAAATTAGCTTTAAGTTTCTACTGATTTGAGATGTGTGTGTGCGTTATGGCTATGGTTATATATACACGTATATATAAATACTTTTGATAACTTCCGTGCTTGGTCAGGAGCCTCTTAAAATGTCAATCCCTCACACTCTATGTGCCATGATCGTTGTAAACATCTAATGTGTAGTAGTTGTTTGAAGCTGTGTCAAAACAAAGCAAGCTTGCTTCAATCAAAAAATGCTCCAAGGATTTAATCACAGCACTCTAAACCACAAAGCAAACACATGTGCTCTGGTACTATTTTCATTAGATAAGCAGCATTTCAGACAGTATCAGGTCAAAATTTACAGTATTTACAGTCTCTTTAGAATTTCTTGTCACATCTGATGTTTTTATTTTATGAAAGTGAGTGATAGAGCCAGCTGTCATGAGACTTGGTGTTTTTAAGTTTAAAAAAGCTTTTAGATAGTTTGGTAAATTTGTATTTAGTTTGTTTATTTCATTATAATTAATAAATTAACCAGTGAATCAGAGTGGAAGAACTCTTATTATCCCAGAATGTGTTACCTTTCTGCAATTCAGTAAATTTCTCTTAATGTAATTCAAATTACAACTTCCTGTCAGGGATGGCTAAAGAAATCCATATTCCAACTCCTCAACTGAAAGGAAGCCTATTCTTCAATTATGAATTTACAATGTCTGAGAAACTCTCAAAAGCAATTAATTTGTGGGATATGTAAAAACACCCTTCATGTAAGCAATCTGCAGACAGATTGGTTCAGTGATGCACCCTTATGGCCACTACTGCACTGGAATGCAATGTGATTTGAAAAAAAAAATTCACAAAATTATTTGACACTCATTTGTCACAAAAAGATTATCTTAATGATTTAGGAGACTGGAAATTGGTTGTCTCCCAACAAAAAATAAGGCACATTGAAATTATTTGCTCTTAGCAATATGAAAAGGAGAAAAATCCATGTAGTCTATAGAAGACTTTATCAGTCTCTTGCCAAAACAACATCAGCTGCTCTTTTTTAACAAGTCAAGACATGCCTCCCGATAGACAAACGAGACAAAGAACACCACCCTTGTACACTTGAAAAAGCTAACCAAGAGAGAGTTTGTAGACACACAGCAGTCCTTCCTTAAATAGGGAAGTAAATGGTAGGCCAGACCATCTTCTCGATTTCTAAACCAGGGGGTGGTAATGGATCGAGAGGAGGCCTTGTGGTCTACCGAAGGAGCACATTGCACAATCCAAGGAGGGAATGGCCAAAAGCACTGCTATACATTTGATTCTGAGATTATATCTTCTTCATACTGATATGCTGTTACGCCAACTTAGATCTCAGACTGGATACTTAATGTATTTCACAAACACTTCACCTTGGAAGGGGAGAACCTGTTTCACAACTTTTGAGCCTGGAGTTGAACAGCAGCAAGACAAAATGACAGAAACATCAATGTGTGATTCATCATGTTGGAGCGGTTTAAAAAGAAATCACCTTGGAATCTGCACAAGCTGTCTTTGGGGGGAGGGGTGTCCTTCCAGTTGAAAATGGCTGTTAGTGTAGAACAATTGGAGGAGGCCGTTCCCATTTAGACAGTGTTTAAACACGGAAACTCCTTGTTTTTCTCTAGCCTGACTTGCTTTGACCTTGCTGTGCTGTCTGGATCTCTCACAGGATGTTCATGGCAGGGGGGAAAATGGTTCTCTATGTGATGTGTTCACTCACCCTGCAGCACCCGGTCATTTTTAGAATTAGATTTACGCTGTTCTAACACTTTATATTATCCCCTGCCACATGTTGTCAGTCCAAGGTCTTCAACATCCTCATTTTGTTTTAAATAGTCTTTTTCTATGTCACAGCCTGTCAGGTACGGAACATAAAAATACAAGAACAAAAAATATTAAAAGCTAATTGTCTTCCCTCCTCTTCCTTGTTACATTTTTGAGAGTGTGCCAGAGGCTGTGTACATGCAATATTAAAAAAGAATTGAGGAACCAAAATAGTTCAGATAGCTTTCTTTAATAAACAGTAACTTGTTGAAAATGATCAAATCTAATCTAATTTTTGCATGCGTGCATTCAAACATGCACCAGGTTTGATGTCAATAATCTCCAACTTCATTGCCTGCATGAATATAAATGCAATGAGATGTGAACGTTTTGGCGGATTTCAGCAATTGACAACTTTGGTCGGTTCATGATGCAGAGCTACTGTAGAAGACTTGGAATTTAGTGCTCCTTTCATATGGACTACTTTCTGTCTAACATTGCCTTTTTTGTTCCGTGAAAGAAAGAACATTTTACAGGTTGAGTAAATGACAGAATTTTCATTTTTAAAAGTTTACCAGTAAACCAAACTCATATGTGTAGAGTAAAAATGCGCGCAATTCAAGATTCTAAGCAAACCCGATGTGCTTTCAGATTTGAACCTATAGCCAAAGCAGTGGCCTCAGAAAGTCAGAGGTGTTATTTTGAGGTGTGCACACAGTGAAGACCCGAGGCAGAACTGAGATTCTCTTCAGAATGGGCCGTGCACCTCGGATAGCTGTACCAGATCTGTGGTGTTCCAGTTTTCCCTCCACCTCCACCCCCACCAGCCAAGTCACCTCAGGAATGCAGAAAGAGCGCTCTCACTCTGTGGAGTCTACGCACTAAATGGTAAACACTGTGAATGGATTAAGCCTGCATACAAAATGTTTCTTCTAATCTTTCTTAACAGGTTCCATTGAGCTTATGAAGCTGAATTACTAAGGTCGGAGAACGATGAGATCATTAGACTGACACCGAATGACAACGTTTCTCACATCACAATTTGACCTATCAGCTTGACAGCTTCAGTTGATCGACGTGCCACTGACACAAAACAAAACTCTTATAAGTATCACAGATTTGAGGGCATAAAACTCAACACCAGAAATCAAGTGCTCTGATTTTTTGGTCTCACATCACAGCGTAAGATGGCACACTGTGCCTTCTCTTTGTAAACTGCAAAGTTAATGAGGGCAGACAGCTGTTTGTCACGCAACAAGTGAGAAACAGAAAATAAGGAAGGTAGCAGTTATAGGTAACTCAAACAGATAAAAAAAAGGCTAAAAATAAAATACCAGTATACAAAGAATGATAGAATGAATTCAAAGTTCATTAAAAAATTAGCAAATTCATAGAAGATTACCTGCTGAGGCAGGATCGGAACACCATCTTCTCCACACCTTTGTTTCCGTCTCTTCTTGTTCAAGTTAAATTTGTAGGATCCGTCTCCTGTTTTTCTTCGTCTTCAAATCTCTTTTCCTTTTTTAGATGCTCACTTTGCTTAATATCTTAGACGGCTTCGGTGTTTTGCCGCCACCACTTTGACTTTCCAGCTCTGACAGTTGTTGCTCAGGGCCAGTGTGTGTGTGTGTGTGTGTGTGTGTGTGTGTTTGTGTGTGTGTCTGTTGGGTGGGTGTGTATAAACGCTAGTGCTTTATGCCAGTTTCAGCTTGCCTGCCTCCTCGGTCTGCATTCATTTCCTGTTCCAGCACACACATCACAACTTCAGAAGGTTCAGAAAGTTAGCAACAGGAAGAGAGAGATGAAGGTATGGTTCAACTGAATCAGAAAGAAAAGCCTCCTAATGCGTAACTAATTGTTATTTCACAAAAGCAATAAAGCATTACTCTGACAAGATGATGTTCCTTATTAAATGCATTATTAAATGCAAGTTGTTTCAAGACGTGTTGTGCCTCGTCAACAAATCAGGTCACTGGAAAGTTGGTGGGTGAAATCAATCAACAAAGCAGTAGACCGGAACTCATGACTGAGACTACAACTTACAGGATGTTTTAAATTAGAAATAGTTTCCTCACCTGCAAACAGAAAGTTCTGCTTTCATTTCTGCTGTTCACTTGTGTGAGTACAGGCTTATTGACATCTTTCAGGTCCCAGTGAGCAGTAAAAAGGTATTTTTATGCTACCCTCTACAGGCTCCCTTGTGGCAGTTTCATGCACTCCTGATGTCAACTACTGAACGAAAAACATCAGCTATTGCAAGAGTTCCCCATGCAGTTTCTATGAATAACACCCAGTGGTTGATTCACACCCATTTGACCTCTGGTGGTTTCTTCCCTCCCTTCCAGTTTGCACAACCTCTGATCACGTTTAGGATGGATAGAATGGAACGACCACGAAATATAAATACTAAGATATCTCACACTGAACACTAAGGGAGAACCAGAAACCAAGAGGGTTGATACTCACCCTTTTATGTGTGAGCAGGACAACATGCTCCACCCCTGTAGTAAAAAAGTATGTTTTCTGGGTGGGGAACGTGAAGATTTACTGTTGCCTTTGGACTCTGTACTTTCAGTGATGTCCCATTTTAGCATGCTCTTGGAATGTGGTGCTATCCTGGAATAAAAATAGTGGAATTGTTTGTTAGGATAATTAGATGAATCAGCTGTAGTTAGGTCATAAAACAATGTTCTAGTTACTCAACATTGTTTAGTGAAGACAGTCACATGGTGTATTTAGCATTGTTGGAAACTGGGTGTGTTGAATGAAGCATGAACGGCTAGTTTATTTTAAAACTGTTACAAACATGTATGCATGTTATAGTTTCCTCTGGATTGTTAATTTATTTACATTTTTTCAAAATAATGCACTGCCTGCAGTGAAACATTTTGCTAAATTAATTTCCTTTTATATATTTGCACGTGATAATAGAAGGTGCTGCTAGTGCCATTTATAAATCTTAAATGAGCAAAATGGTTCACTGGCACAAAGTGTTTTTAACTTTTCTGATTGGCTAAAATAGTGGGCCGCCCCCCTGACATGTTTTTGTACTTTACAGAGCTTAAGGCTGTCACTAGACAGGTGTGATTTAGTCATGTCTTTCAGGTAGTTGATGCATTTTCTGTTCCCCGGAATTAACAACTCCAAGAAGTAAATTATTATAGACAAATCATTGTGTGACCATAAACATTCCATAATGACGTATTTTTGAGTGCCATGTTTATAGGCATCTTTAAGGTCTCACTGTTTTGGAACGGTGATGCATGATTCAAATGGCAGGATTCAGAGAGGACAAACTATCTCTGACTATATGGTGCATTATGATGACATTTGTGTCATAATTGATGTTATAATTTGTGTTGTGGGAAAGAAGTCAGTCTATTTTATGTATTTTTTTTAAAAGTGATACAATCATTTGAACAATACAAATAGCTGTCTCTTTCAAAATATGTTGTAAATGTATTATTTTAGTCGAAACTAATTCATGTAAAAGTATAAACATATTTTATAAAATATTTGCAAAAGTTAGAAAAGCTCTAATTTATTAGTAATTACTGGTATTTGGACACTGTCCCTGCAAGGCCTAACATTCACATGTCTGCCTTTCTTTCTCCTTGCAGTCATCCCTCTTCCTCATCCTCTGGAAGGAAACCCACTCTTTCCTGTTCAGTCAGCCAGCCACATAAAGTTTCCTTTTCTCAAACGATCTCATTTCCTGCCGAGGATTCACATGTCCTTGCCCCAAACACACTCTGGAGTGGAGGACAGGTAGTGTGTGAGTTTTGGATGGTGGACATCTTATGATCTTTTGAGATACTGAGACATATCACGTCACAAAGGCAGGTGGTGTGCAACTCTTGATCAGGTATGAACATGTCCCAGTAGTCTATATCTTTGATTTCAGGCAGTACTCACTTTTCAAATAGGCCTACTCATTATATAATATATCACTGAGGCATAAACACAAACTAGACCAGGCAAGCAGTGCAACAACATAAACTTTTATGCTTAACATGTTTCTTATTGTCAATTAGGCATATGTGTACAATAAGAGGACAGTTAACAACACAAACGGTAAATAGATGCAGATAGGTGTTATGTAACTACATTTATTCCCCCCCCCCCCCCCCCCCCAAAAACGGTTTCTCGAAAGCATAAGCCTTGCATGTCAATGTTAACTGGTAAAGCTACGAATGTCACAGACTTGTTTAATTGTCACAACAGCAATGTTGCGCTGCCCTCTACCGGCGGAGATTTGCAATAACGCAGGAATAACAAATTGAAAAGATTTTAGAAATGACACATTTCATTAACACAGATTTTGTGCTGCTGTGCGGTTTCTGATTTAAGACTAGCTTTGTGTTAGCCTAGAAGCAGAATGCAATTCTTGGCTACTTCTAAGGTTATTTAATTTGATTAATTAAATTTGATTGATTTGATAAAATCAATTGATTGATTTATATATATATATAAAGATAGGCTACTCACCGATTTAAACTAAATTATTATACATTTCTATTTTTTTTAATTCATTATTAGCTTTGATTTAGTCATTTGCAATGGCTTTAATAGCTTATACCATATTAAGGCCGAAGGTCCTTCTTAAATTATTTATAATTTATTTCTTATATAGGTCTTGGCTATTATGAGTTTTATTGGAAAGAGCAACAATGTTTTGGCCCTTTAGGATGAATCGTACTTTTTATCTTTCTAAATTGAACATAAGAAACAGTGTCTGGGATTTCGAAATGAATTGAAAAAACAAAGAGAGATATAGTTAATTAACATTTGTTTTCTTTGAACTGAAAGAGACACTTAGGCCTACATTTTCCTTTATTATTATCATTGTTGTTGTTGTTGTCTTCATGCGTGTAGGCTATAGCCAGGTGAACAAAGCAGTTGTTTATCTTTTTACAAGTCTTCGTCGTCCATGAGGCACAGCGTGATTTGCACAACATGTTCCAGGATTAACATCCTTTGCTGATTCTTTGAATAGCCTAATAAAAAGAAAAAAGGGAAATTTACACACAATTGCAATTAACGATTGTTTTTGACGACGTTTTGAAAATATCGTTTGGGTCATAATGCAAGCATGAATTGCTAAAGGAATTCTAGGGAGAGCGCAGACGCGTCACTGTGGAAAAGGAAAGTGAAATGCTGTATGTAAACAATGCCCTGTGACAATGAGGGATTATAGCCCGCATTGTTTCATCATCACCTCACCCAACGGTTTGATGATGTCACCCTAATCAAGAACGCATGCAATTGCTCTTAAATAATGTTGCACATTTCGTGCATGATTGTATCATTGTTTTTTTATTTGAAATACCTTATTTTAATAAATAAAATGTAAGAGTGCAAAAAAAAGTGTAAAAACTCTTTTTTGACTAAATGATATAACGCGAGATTGTACCCAAGGGAGAACAGAAGATATAGGTAGGCTATATGGATAACGTAGCCTACAGTAAATATCTTTATTTTGACATCATACTTGGTTGATGGTGTCGTTGCGTCGCCTACATAGTAATGGTGATTATGAAATTCCCGAATTTTTTCAGAAGAGTGAGATCACTCTCACTGTGCTTTCAAGATGTGTAAGCCGCTCTAGATCTATCTCATTGCGTTTTCAATGTGAGAAAATTAACTCCCATCTCGATGAAGAGAATCACGTGATTCTTTCATTTTCTCCTTCTGAAACTTCCCGCGCTGTGCACCTGAAGGGAATGCAAATTACTAGGGTTTTTTCTCTTTGGAGAACGCTATATAACCAAGGTCTTCCATCAAGTAGTATCCATATCGTAGTATTCATATCATTTGAATTGTAGCACTGCACTGTAGCCTATAGCTGCTGTCAATATAAGACCATTATGAGAACTTTTTTGTGTTTTCTGTGGCTTATCATTTTTCCGAGCCTATTTGCAGAATCCTTTATTCAGGAGAGAAGGAATTTGTCTAAAACAATTAGACTTCTGCACGAGCTGGTGAGTAGTCTAATTTATTATTTTAATCTATCTATCTATCTATCTATCTATCTATCTATCTATCTATCTATCTATCTATCTATCTATCTATCTATCTATCTATCTATCTATCTATCTATCTATCTATCTATCTATCTATTTATCTATCTATCTATCTATCTTTTTTATTGTTATGTATGGTCCATTAATCTAATAATACATATTTACTGTAGCCTATGTATTAGAAAAGTTACTGGAATAACAATATAATAGTATCACGAAAACAAAATTGCATAGGCCTACTTTATTAAGGGTAATGTGAATATATACCATTGCTCATTTATTTTATTAATGTTAAATATAGCATACAACTTGTGTATTAAATATTAACAATTAGGTTAACAAATACACTTAACAGTGGGTATTGTTTTAATATGGAGTTTATACCTTATTAAAATTACAGTTAATTGTTAATTCATGATTAAACCATGATCTGGTTTAATGTGATCAAAACTTTGACCGCTTGGAAGAACACACCCTGAACATTGACATGTTTTCTCTCTCTCTCTCTCTCTCTCTCTCTCTCTCTCTCTCTCTCTCTCTCTCTCTCTCTCTCTCTCTCTCTCTCTCTCTCTCTCTCTCTCTCTCTCTCTCTCTCTCTCTCTCTCTCTCTCTCTCTCTCTCTCTCTCTCTCACAGGGCCCAAAAGAATGCCTAGTAGAGGTGGAAAATGCCACGTTTGATCGGTTCACGAGTCTTCCCAAAGAGGTAGCTAGACAAAATATCAAGAAACAGTACACAGATATGTTAAATCCTGGATACACATGTTCCTGCGGAGTTTTAATTGTAGCCTCACTCAAATGTTTTTAATGAGCCCAAAGAACTTGATTTACTGGTTTAAGGGTGTCATCATGATAAAATCGCAGAAATATTTAGCACTGTTGGAGTTACTCATTGTTTTTAGCATACCTGATGGTTTGACAATTAATGTTTTGTCATTTTCATGTGCACAGGAAATATTTCATGCACTGAAGATATCATATAACTCTACCTTCGAGCTCTTTAAAAAGAAAAGAACTCATGGTCACTGGAATAACAATGCATTCCAAAATCTAATGGAGCACCTCAACCGGCAAGCTATGTCAAATAGCGTAAGTCACGGGCATTAGTTGGGCTGGATCAACATCGACTTTTCATTTTTTGACAATTCTAGATTGTAATACAATGTATCGTTAATATCTAGGTCCCGGCGATGAGCTCTGAACTTGAGACGCTGGTCAAGAACTTCAAGTTGCTTGATAATTTCCTTATACAGCAGGTGAGATATGCAGCAAATAACGCGCTGTACCACAACGAAAAAGGTTTAGTAGGTGCTTGTACCTTCGTAGTTCAAATCTGTGATTAATGAGTGATTTTTCTTTCCTCCAGAACTTTAGCCGCTGCGCGTGGGAGATTGGGCGCAATGAGATTTTGATCGTCATGAACCACTTCAGCAGAAAGACAACACATAGAAAGAGACACAATTAGCCTAATACATACATGTAGCCTACTAAATTAAATGTTGGTCGTAATTTATTTATATGATATTTTATTGTTTTTCTTTTGCACTTTTCACTTTTCATTGAAGTCGAGTTCGTAAAATGAACGAATGAATGAATGAATGAATGAATGCATTTCCAGATTAATATTAATATGCCATTGTCTATACTGGCTTTAATGGCTCTGCACTTATTTATTGGAATAGAACAATAATCTACACTAAAATATCTGAATCGAGCAAATGAAATATTGTTTGTTATTATGCAACGCACTGTCTATCCAGGGCATGTGATGAAAGAATGTTTCGTTTACATGTTGAATGAAGTATACAATGAATGTATAAATGTATTTGTAACAAATGTGTAGCCACATACAACGATGTGTGAATCTGTCACTTCACCAATGTTCATTAAAAAGAAAATGCAAAAAAAAAAATTTTTACACTTGTCTCTCAAATTGTTATTTCATATCATTCATGTAACAAGGGGGAAGATGTTCCCCAATCCCACACCCTAATTTTTTCTCCCGACCAAAGATAGCAAAAAATCTAATCTCGGTATAGGCTACTTTTGATGAATGGCTATTTTTAATCTGGTAATTTCATCTGAATATCAACATTTGTGAGATTCAGTCAGCCAAAACAGGTTTGAGCTTAATTGATCTAATATTGTCTCTCTGGAAAATAGTGATATATGACATTGTATTATGTTGAATATATTTTAGATTTGTGGAGTAAAAGTTTTAGGGGCGGTTTCCCAGACAGGGTTTAAATTAAGCCTGGAGTAGGCCTTAATCAATAATAGTTAATCGTGTTTTAAAAAATGGCTTTCTGTAACCGAGATTAAGTACAGATTAGTTACACCTGGACTATGGAGTCCTGAACTAAAATAAATCAGATTCAATTAAACCCAACTGTGCTAATCTGAATTAGTATGACGGAGGTTGCCTATAAAACATGGAATGAACCCAAGAAAAGCTGAAAATTGCATGGAACTGAGAAGCAATTCCAGGGAAAACAATGGCATCAGAAAAAGACTGCAATCAATAAACATTTACTAACAAGAGAAAATTATTTTTAAGCAAGCTAAAAAATCTGCACACACCAGCTATGGAACAAAAGAAAAGAAATGCCGGGGAATCTGTTTGTAATGATAAAGATTTTTAAAAAATAAACGATGTAAAGAATCAATGGTCTTAACAACGAATGGTTTTCATTTAACATTAATATTCAAATAACTCATTAATTGATGCTGCTTGTTTATTCCTGTAATTTACATAACATCCATATTTCTTTATACATGTGGTGTTAGCAGTCTAGAAGCCATACTAGTTTCAACTACCTAATTCATTGCTATATTAATACAGACTTTTTGATAGCAGGTCCTCGCTCCAAGCACAGGTTCAACACTTCACCACAATGGCAACCCCCCAAAATACTAACATAACAGAAACTTTTAAATACCAACATAATAATATAACATTAAACATTAACAAGTCTCTCTGTTTTCTCATTTTTTAAAAAATAAAATATCACTTTATTTTAAAATGTACATTTCAGCCCTGTGCAAAGCATGATGGGAAGTGAATGTCCTGTATGACTGGGTTACTAGATTGAAACATATTTCAAAATGAAATTTTTTTAACAAGAAACCCGATACAATGGTGTTAAAACAAAATTAAATGTTTAAATTATATATTAATATATGCGTGTGTGTGTGTCCAAGTAATGCAGGTGTCTTCTTTGAAACACAAAGTTAATCTGAAGTTAAACCTGCCTCCTGCAGGTTGAATTTAAGCCTCAATTTAGTCCTAGAGTAAGTCTGCATTGTGTTTTATCGTGTAATTTATACGCGAAAATGAGTTTTTACGTGCATATGATACGCAGTTTTTGCGTGCATTTGATACGCCATTTATTGCGTGTAATACAAACGCACCCCACACGACTAATCCTACCCATGCGTATCATATGCACGTACCCTACCACTATTAAACCTATTCCCTAAACCTACCCATGCGTATCATATGCACGTAAAAACTCATTTTGGCGTATATATTGCACGATAAACACAATGCGTGCTATAGAGTCGCATTTAGTGTGAATGGGTTGGGGAAACCGCCCCAGTATAGTTTTTATTTTGAAGTAAAAAGATAAAATCAGACCATTGGGGTAAGATGAACCAACCCCAGGTGCAAAGTGGCATGTTGTTACTTGTGTTATTATTTTTAAATGGAAAACCTATTGTGATTCATGCGGTTATTATATTCCCATTAAGACATCTTGGCTTTTATTACAGTAAAACATAGGTTAAGTGAGTGAATTCATTCAATTTGAAATTCCAGAAATTCCAGTGTTTCTATTATGACATATCTTCAATTAAAATATGGGCAATTAAATACGTAAATATATGCCTGTAGCCTACATAAGTATAATTTTACCCTCCAGATAAATCTCATGGAATTCTTCTTTGTCTGTCGTCGGTTATTCAATTACTAAACTAAACTGTCATAATTAAATTTTAAATAGCTGATTTAGTATTTCACATTAATGACACTTTAAAAATATATAAATATTAATAATAAACATAAAAAGTGATTTATACATTCTGTATGTATTTGGCCATCTATATGACATTTTGTGCTAGAACAACTAAATTAGCAAATGTCTCTTTTTATTTTTCCTTGAATAATACATTGTTCGATGCATCATCATCCAGCACATGCTGAACTTATATCTAAATAGTTGCAGTTTAAAAGTAAGGGGGTGATTGCAACATTTTTGACATTTCTGTCTGTATCTTGAAAAATGACTTTTTAAGCTTTTTATTCAGCAGACTTTTTAATATAATTGTAATAACTAACCCAGAGTCTTGCTGTTACATCTAACTCAGAGTCCTGTGGCCATGAACAAGCTCACCTGCTAACAGCCAAAACACAAACAACTTGCATGCAAAATATCTACTCAGACACACAATAGGCCTAAACATAATTTAACTTTGATGGGTTTAACTACAAAGCAGGAATTGCCATATCTCTCTTACATCAAAATTTGTTTTTCTGCTCTAAAATCTGCGTTGTCTGCTTACATGTGGAATAAGGACAAAACCGAGCATGTGTGAAGTGAATCCGGTGATTTGTATCTTGTTCTGGTTGGAGAAATTGGAAGTGTTACAATTAGCCCGTATTACAATCCCCGGTCTCCCCTACATAAACATTGTTCTTAAGGGGGCATCTTCCCCCATGTTACCCCGTGTCACGCAAGTTGTCACGTTTTGCAGGGTGCGGGTCAATTTCGCCATAGACATAGGGACATTAGCATACTGAAACAAACAACAACCCAAACATGAACATTTACAAAGTGAAGAAGGCGGCGAAGAAGTCGTCATTACTTTCATTTACTGTTTGTATTGCTTTGGGCTCTGTCCTCCTGCAATATTCGACAGAAAAGGTGGAGGCGACAGATGTGGTCGAAAGACATCAAGCACAGGTATCGATGTGTGAACTATGAAACCAGGAGCCCACTCTCACGAAAAGATTTTCTCCCCCTAACTTTCTTTCCTTCCTTCACTTTTATAAGACCTAATAAGCTACTGTGAACAAAATGTGTGCTGTAAGGACTTTCTTCGTGATACTTTTGGTCTCACTCTCGGGTCAACAAACTGCGGTCAAAACTCAAAACACATCCTCACATCTGTTTCAATTCATAATGCTCTTTATGATTTTATCTTGCCATCTACAGGCAAATAGGTGCAACCTCTTCAAAGTATACGGTGCACAATGATTGGAATAACGCATGCGTAGCCTATATTGCCCAAAGATGCTTCATGAATCGTGCAAAAAGTGAATACCGAGTCATCAACTTCGCACCCAGTAATAACCAACGAGAGAAAATAATTGTGACGCGAATATTTGTTAAATAATCCCAGAACAAAACACTGATCTTGAACGATTTTCGAGTTAGCCTAAATTTGATTTATCTGTGGGTACAGTCTTTTTCTTAGGTTTGTGTTAAAGTAAGCTAATGGACACTGGCCATTATTCACTTGATTAAATTGGCACACTCGATTCAACAATTGATTGTTTTAACAAATGTTTATTCATTTTGTATTTTCCCTAGGATATACCATTTCATCAGTGAAATTTAGGTGCAAGCTGTCCTCAGATATCATATTCCAAAACACCTTTTTGTTTACAAGCTCGAAATCAGCTACTGTTCCAAAACACAATAGGTCTATATAACCTGGATTAATTCTTAAATAATATAAAACAAAAACTAAAAATAAATTAAATTAAAATACTTTTAACAACAACAAAAATGCTTTTAAAAAAATGTTGAAAGTAAATATTGAGATGTGAAATTACAAAAGATGTGACGTTACATTTCATTGCACCATGAGAAAGTGCGGTGAAATCCAGTGAGAGCTTGAGGTTACGTCAGCACGTTGACGTTGCGTAAACATTGCGTTACATCACGTCTCTCAAACAGAAAGTGTTTTTCTATACAAGCCCGCAGACCATCTATTCCCAGTTTGGAAACTTCAAGACCTTGAAATACTTTGGAATCAGGTAATTATTTGCTTTAATTTATACGAACTTGATAATAAGCATTGGTTATTGTATTGCACGTAAGTTTGTGTGCTTTTTGCGTTGGTGTCTAAGCTAAAGACGGTTAAAGAGTAGCCTAAACTATAACTAGGCTACATATAAATTTTTACCATTGTCTTTTCTAAATACAAAATAAATTACTTTTAAAAGTATTTTCGATTAATTAAAGCAGACCAGATAAGTTATTTTGCGTGATAGCCTATACGCACGAAAGTGAAAGTGGGTTTTCCCATACTTCGATTTTGCTTTCCATACTCCCGAATATATCCAAGACACTGCACCATGTCTCTGCAACATTCTCTCGAGCGACAGTGTAGAAAACTACTGCATGTATACAAAGATGAAGACTCAAATGTGGACGTATATTTTTGTGATATTTTTTACTCTGCAGAGTAAAAGCTCAGCTTGCGAATGGCTCGGCCAATACAGGAGGATAAGCAAAGATTCTCTGACTCTTCTTAGGCAAATGGTAAGTAGCTACACTTTAAATCTTTATGCTTTATTTGTGAATTATTAGAATAGAATAGTGACAATGCCGCTTGTTCTACATTAGACTGCTGAGCACAGCTCTGCAACTCTTCTTTAAAATACGTTTTCAATGGTTTGTGCAACATATTTGTTACTTATTTTCTTAGAAATTTCCAGTTGTTAACTCAACCTTACAGAATCATTCACAACTATTTGGAATACTATGCGATGTTTTCCTATTGTGGGACGCTGTCACTGATTCGCCTTTTACAGTCCACTGTAAAAGTGTTTCATCATTATGTTACATCTTTGCTTCTATCCTTAATTTTTCTCACAACATTTTCTGTTGTTTACACTATTTGATAAGTTTCTATTTCTACATCCTCTAATCTTCGTTCGTAATTCAATGTGGTTGCCAAAGTGCAATGCACTAACCACTGCGGGTTTGCACCACTTTGATTTTATTAAAAATTTAAGGCAGCAATTAAAGTTTTCGTTTTTGTCGGTTGATGACAGCAATGTCAAATATTCAGCATTGTGGTACATATCAAAAATACTAATTGTACTCTGTCTTATAGGGTGGAAACTATCCTGATATCAGGGTGCCATTTCCAGGGCAACTGTACAACTCGGTAGACAACGCTATGGTTTGCAGAACTTTTTTCCTTATTTAACAGCACTTGAACAGAGTGCAAACATTCAGCCCATTCTCATCCCTAGGCGTCATGAAACTGACGCCTTGGGAATCATTTTGACCATGCTTCAATATTCGACGCTTTAGGCACCCTTTAGCGTCAGTTACATGACGCGATCCTAGGGCGTCATCTTACTGACGCTTTACCTTTAACGTCAGTCAGATGACGCTATCTAATCCTAACCCTACCCCAGACCTAAACCTACCCGCGTCATCTAACTGACGCTTAGGTAAAGCGTCAGGAAGATGACGCCCTAGGATCGCGTCATATACCTGACGCTAAAGGGTGCCTAAAGCGTCGAATATTGAAGCATGGTCAAAATTGTCATTTTAGTGACGCCTTGGGGTGAGAATGCGTTGAAACATTTCATCCCATAAATTTCACTTAAGTTATCAGAGAAAATCTTGCATGTTCATAATCTGAAGGACCCAGTTACCTACACAGGCATTATGTCTCCTTACAGGTGGAGGACCGGGTGAAGTTTCTTGTCCTGACCTTAGAACATATCATCGACATCATGGATGCCAGGGAGGACATGCACGCAGTGCAATGGAACCTAAAGACTGTAGACCGTTTCCTAGCTGACCTGAACAGGCAGTCGTCGGAACTTAAAGAATGTGTAAGTCTTGTGTGAAAGTGTATATGGAAACTGTTTTCAGAATACCATTCTATGAATTGCATTTATCCTACTTTTTTAATCGAAGAGATTATCAGGTTTCACTTTATTTTGATGGTCCCTTTAACACATTCTGTTGACTATAAGCAGCGTTGCACCTATTTCTACTAACTCTCATTATAGTTTTAGTAGATCAATAGTGTAGGGTTAGGATTAGAATAAGTTTACATGTACTTGCAAAGTTACTTATAGTCAGCTGAATGTCTGTTGGAGGAACATCACAATAAAGAGTTAGCAGATATAAAGCTGACAGAGTTAGCTGACATGTAGTTGCAAAGTTACTCAACAGAATGTTCAAAAGGGACCATCAAAATAAAGTGTTACCGATTATCATAATAGTAATAGACCGAAAACTCAGAATGAATTACACTCAACCATTTAACGTAATATTGCACTAATCCTACAAATGTTGATGTTCGAATGATGTTCTGAATGAATAAGAGCCTAACTATTCAATGAATGTGTTTAAATTAGATTTAGAGACTGTCAAAAAGATATGATTGTATAAGTATAAAGACACTGTAGAAGTATTTTTCATCATGTTAACTTTGTCATTAATGTTATTTTTGCTAATTGTTTATGTTTTGTTGATTTTTTTCAGGTGGCTCGATACCACCATCCCTCACATAAGGAGTCCTACGAGAAAAAGATAAAAAGGCACTTCAGACTTTTAAAGAAGATTCTAAAGAAAAATGTAAGTTTGATCGCATATTATATTATGTGCGTACCATAAGAGGCGTATCATATTTGCTCAATGTAAATGTGACTTTGTAAAGAGTAAAAGGAATGATTTTCTTCCATATAAAATGTAGTCAGTTGTACTCAGCTAAAGTTGGTCCTCTTGTGTTTTCAGGAATATAGCGCCCAGGCATGGGAGCAGATCCGGAGATCTGTGAAACATCACCTTCAGAGGATGGACATCATCGCAAGCAATGCCACGTACTTTCTAAAAGTTTAACAGATGATCAGACATAATGACTGAAGAAGGGCTTTTGATATAGTGGAGTTGGAGTGTTGAAATGTTACTGCAAACAATGCCTTACAAAAAAAAACTGAAAAGTTTGAATGTAACAAATGTATTTATTTATTTACATAAATGTATTTCATTCCAATGAATTTAGTTGTATGTCTTAATATAGAGTTTACCTTGTGTTTTTCCTATGAAAACTTGAAGTAATCGGATCAAGCAAGCTAATTATTTTTCTTACCTGTGAAGTTCCTATGAAAATTGCAGTTTTGTTTATTTATTTTTATTTTGGTGCAAATAGGCCTCTGTGCCTAAACGATACTCAGATTTTTTGCTGAATGTGAACAAATGTTAAAAAAGAAACAAGCAAGCTATGCAATTCAGATCACCAGTATTTATTAACTGTCAGTCAGTTGTTATGTGTTCGTGATTGTTTCTGGTATTTATTATACTTCATTTCATTTACATTGTGCAATTTTTGTATCCCAGGATATATTTACTGTTTTCATTTGTACTGTTATTTATAGTTATTTATTTGATCTGTTTGCTCTCAAAATGTTTTTGTACTTTCAAAGTTATTTATTTATTTGATCTGTTTGATCACAAACTTTTTGTACTTTCAAATAAAAATAAGTTATTGAAACTAATGTTTCTTTCATTTGGTTTAGGAAATCCATTGAACTGTCACACACCAGTTTAAGTATAGACGTTGAAAACTCCTTACTTGTCCTATACTTTTCTAGTATGGTTCTTCAGAGATTGAAAATGTTCTTTGAGGTATTTAAAATGTTTTGCCTATATGGCATCTAAATTCAAACCCATTTTTTATTCTTATTTCCGGACATTTGTATAATGAAAATGCTTCATAAAATGCTTTGCCTATAATGCAAACGTTTCACTACAATGGACATCACACAGAGGTGCAGAAATTGCATGCAACATATTAGGCCTCTTCTCGTAGGGGGCGCCAAAGTCATATGCGGGGTGCCAAACAAATTTCTTCTTGTTTTTTCCCCCATATGAGCGTCAAAAACAACAGAAACATCTAAAATAAAGTCATACCGGTTTTGGTTGTCGAGTAATTAAGTGTTCCACTTTTATGCGACTGCATATGCTATACGCATTTATTCTGTTTCACACTTAATCTTATGATTGTCTGTCATATGCTTTTGTTTTCATGATGCTTTAAGATTTATTTGCGAAATGGGCTGTAAACTAACATTATTTTTTCCAGCTTTACAGTTTTTTTTATTTGCTTTGGTACCAATTTCACAAGTAAGATGTACATTTTCAAAACTCTTAGTGCTAATATCACAACAGATCATCAAAAATGCACTTATTTCAAACATTTCATCATGTTTTCATTTGTGTTAGTACAATTCACAAAATCACAAAGTATCCTTTTCACAACACAAAATAAGTGTTTCATCTACATCATTGTTTCATTCACAGTAACTGCCTTTCATAAAGCTCTTATTATCAAACTTTTGATTTGCATCTCTTCTTGTTCAGTTTACAACCCCAAATCAGAAAAAGTTGGGACATTTTGTAAAATGCAATAAAATCAAGAATCTGTGATTTGTTCATTCTATTTAACCTTTTATTAACTGACAAAAGTACAAAGAAAAGTTTTCCAATGTTTTCACTGACCAAAATAATTGTATTTTGTAAATATGAACAAATTTTGATGTTGATGGCTGCAACACACCCCAAAAAAGTTGAGACAGAGACCAAATAAAAGTGAAAAGATTATCCCAATTAGATCATCAAACTATTTTGAAACAGTCCACAATGAGCAGGTTATTGGTAATAGTTGACGGTATCGTGTTTGGGTGTAAAAGTGCTTCTCAGTCTTTTTAAGCAAAGATGGGTCATGGCTCATCACTTTGTGCTAAATATCATGAGAGAATTGTCAAACAATTAAAAAATCACATTTCCCAAGGCAAGATTGCAAAGAATTTATGCCTTTCCTCATCTTCCATACATAATATTGTCACAATATTCAGGGAATCCAGAGAAATCTCAGTCTGTGTAGGGCAAGGCAGTAGACCTCTGTTGAAAATGCGTGACCTTTGAGCCCTCAGATGGCATTGCACAAGATACCATCATGCTAATCCATTAAATACAGACACATGTGCTCAGGAGGAATTTGGAAAACCGTTTTCACTGAACACAGTCTGACTCTGCATTAAGAAATGCCACTTGAATCTCTGTTACGATAGGAGAAAGCTTTACATCAGTTCTATGTGGAGATGCCGGAGAGTTCTCTGGGCCTGAGCTCATCTCAGATGGTCTAGAAGACAGTGGGAATGTGTGCTGTGGTCAGATGAATCCATGTTTCAGCTTGTTTTTGGGAGAAAATGGACATCGAGTTCTCAGTCCCAAAGACGAAAGGGACCAACCAGACTTTCACCAGCGACAGGTGCAAAAGCAAACATCTGTGCTGGTATTGAGGTGCATCATTGCAAACGGTATGGGTAACTTGCATTATTGTGAAGGTACCATTGACATGGAGGCATGTATTTGGATTGTACAGAGACATAAACTCCCATCAAGATGACATCTTTCCAGGGAAGAAAGACAATACCAGGCCTCATTCTGCACATGCTAAAAATGAGTTGTTTCTAGACCCTCTCCACCACAGAAGGGATGTGTCTGCCTGTTTACTGCAGTCCAGATATGTCTCTTATGGAACATGTATGACCCATCATAAAAAGGAGAATCAGACAACGATGACCACAGACTGTTGAGCGGCTGTCTTGTATCAGACAAGATTGGGCAAATATTCCACTAGCAAAACTCCAACAATTAGTATCCTCAACTCCCAAATTATTAAAAAGTTTAATTAAAAGGAAAGGTGAAGTGACACAGTGGTAAACATGTCTCTGTCCCAACTTTTTTGGGGTGTGTTGCAGCCATCAAAATCAAAATTTGTTCATATTTACAAAATACAATTATGTTGGTCAGTGAAAACATTGGAAAACATTTATTTGTACTTTTGTCCGTTAATAAAAGGTTAAATAGAATTAACAAATCACAGATTCTTGATTTTATTGCATTTTACAAGAGTCCCAACTTTTTCTGATTTGGGGTTGTAATACATATGTCTATTATTTAATCCAACTGATCTTAATGGTTAATCAATTAATCATTTAGTACACCTATAGATTTCTATAGATATTGAGTCTATATATACAGTTTCTATAGAACTTGTTTGCAATTTTCGATATGATAATGATTTATGATTTATAGATAATAACCACCACTATGTTCAAAGTGTGCGCACACGCATGTGTGTGTGTGTGTGTGTGTGTGTCTGTCTGTGTGTGTGTGAGAGAGATACAGAGAAATTTGCCATTTGTGGAAACACTGTAAAGTATAATACAGTAGAGTATAAGGGAGAGGAAACGGTCAATGACTGTAAAACATCAGATTGATTAGAGATGCATAAGTAGAAGGGAGACAGACGGCATCAAATATAGCATTTTACATTACAGTATGTATGGCATACACACCATGGTCGAGACTGCCACATTACTGTAACACAACCTTCATCTATAAAGGTCCACTACAGTATAGATTCAGTCAAATGGTATAGAGTGAAATCATTTACTATATTGCCAGCAGACTCTGTTCTAGCACAGAACATCATGGCTGTGTCATGCTTCATCACAGCTTTTGATAACTCACTGCAGATACTATTACAAACATTATGGATTCAATTACATAAGTTAGGTAATGCGTGTGTATTTTCTAATGTGGCAACTGTACCCTGTATTACTGTAATTATTTCAGCAACAAGGGAGATTTGAAACATGTGTCTTGCATTGTTTGCTGTTGAAGGAACTGATTGTTAAAAGTACTAAATTGAAAGAAGATCATACTGTTGTGTTTCTGTGATTAAACCAAACATTCTCATTACATATTACAATAACCTTGTGTTTGAAACAATGATAATGTGGACTGAAAAGTGTATAACTGTAATGAAAACATGGGATCATGTTTTGAAAGAATGACTAGCTGCGTTACAAGTGTGATCAGTTTGGATTTTTGTACTAAGAGATTTGAAAATGTACACCTTACTTGTGAAAATAGTACCAAAGCGAATAAAAAAAACTGTAAATATTGTTGGAGTATAGCCTACGCTTTGACGTTTCCTATTTCAGTCGTTCTACTTCACAATTTCACGTTTAATTCAGTGTGTTACTTGTAGTTTCTTTTAATTAATCGTGAAAATTGTTTCTATATCAACTGTTTCAAGTGTAGGAAATAGGTAGGCTACACTCTTTTCTAAAGTGGTTATCTTGAATCATTTATAAGCATTTCACTTTAAGATGATTGACAATTAGCCTATAAATTTGTAATCTATATTAGCCTATTCAAGTACAAGACATTTGACTAATAAAATGAGTCATAGCCTACAACACTCCACCATATCCATAGTCTACAACGCAATCTTTAGGCTATTTCTTTTATTCTTTTGTTTGAGTCATTAAACTATTTTAACAATCCCATGATGATGCATAGAAAGGAAAACAATTTTTTTTTTAAATCAGTTGGTCTCATGCTCAGTTCCATAACGATGAGCAAGCACATAGGCTAATGATATTTCTCAGTGTTTTTTTCCAGATAGGCTACCTACTCAACAGCAGAGCCTAAATGAATATAGCTAATTTCAGGTAATTGCGCTTCATACGTTAACACTGGTGAAGATGGAATTTTCCGCTATTGAATGATGACGGTGTGGGTATTATTAATAAAGTGCACACTCATTATTAGTTGTAAGTGGAACACAACCTGCCACATGCACGCGCTGATTTGGCAGAATTGAATTCATAGAGCGCGAGCTCCTGGGTGTAAATGCTCGTGTGGTCTGTGAGCGTCGGAGGCCTACATGCTGCGGTGGATCGCTATAACTCGCTGATGTGGGTTGTACATACACCTCAAATGGGTGCTTCCCTTTCCCACTATCTGAGAAAATGATTTTTTTCTCTCATCAATTTTATGAAAGAAAAGAAATCAGCCGTTCATTCATTGAAAGCAATGGGGCTTGCCCAGCAGCTTTTTCGAGTTGAGAGTGAAAAGTGAAAATGGCACAGACACATTGATTTTACTACGTAGTCTACCGCCCTTCGGTCTCCTGGTTAAGATGAAAGATATAGCGAATCAGTGTAATAAAAATACCAACTGTAATTAAAAAATGACGCCAAATATTAATTCATGGATTGAATTATGCGCTGGGTTCATTTATTTCCTTATTTTTAGTTTTGAACGTTTTTTCTTCAACGTGTAGGGTAGGCTAACTCAACGGCAATAATTTTTACCACAAATTTGTTCCAGGTTTGTGGTCTGTTTTTGGTTTCCCTACAAGAAAACCCAAGATGGCAATAATTATATATTAATAATTAATAATAATAGTTTTCTTGATAAGATACTGAGAACTTTAGTGCTAATTGTCCGACATATAATTCATTAGATATACGAATTATATGACAAATATGCATTATATAACAAACTATCAAAACAAGTGCCATTTATTTTAAAGAAATATGGCATAAACACACTTTTCAAAAAAGCATTTCAAAAAGTTTGATAGATTTAAAATACAGAAATATTGTTGAAATGAAACGTCTTAGATAGATAGATAGATAGATAGATAGATAGATAGATAGATAGATAGATAGATAGATAGATAGATAGACCACATCCTCTTAACCACACCAAAGGAGAGAAATGCGCAGCGGGAAACAAAAGAGACGCTGCGGTTTCCAAAACTTCCAGATTACATTCTTTCCATTCATCACTCTGTTTTAGTATAAAACGGTCAATTGGCATCCATGTCTTCAGCAAGAGATTTTAAAATAAGTTTCAGCACCGTTTGTGACTCAGTGCTATTTTACAGCTCCTTTAATTTTTCTTCTTCTTAGACAATTAGCATCATCTTTCTGATTTGTGTTCGCATAATAAAGCCTACAAAATGGCACTTTGGAAATGTATCGCTTTATTGAGTCTATTTCTTTTTTTCTCCCAAATTTGTTCAATGCCAACAAAGTGCATCATGCGGCGGACAATTGTGAAAACAACTCACAATCTACTTGAAAATATGGTAAGTTGATTTTCTCTCTCTTTCCCTCCCTTTTTATTTCCTTTCACTGCCTTACCTAGCTATGTCCTAACCTACAGTATGTGTCTTTTCTCATAGGGAGGTCTTTTTCCTCGTGAATGCTTGGAAGAAAACGTCAAACTCCCCTTCCCGAAATCTGCACTGCAATCAAATGGCTCCAATCAGGTAAAAACACATCAATAGTTATTCCAGGCATATTAACTCCTCAATTGTCTATATGTTATTGAGGAATACTTGCCAGAACCTCGAATGATTAAGACTGCATATATATATATATATATATATATATATATATATATATATATAACTGTTATATGTTTAATTTTCAGAACATCGGTGTTGCAAAGGCAATGTATAAAATCATGGAGCACATTGACTTCCTGTTTGCTAACGACAGTTATCCAGAGTCCTGGAACCAGGAGAAAGTGGAGCATTTCCATAACATAGTTTACCGTTTAATTTCCGAGAACAAATGTGTAAGTTCGAAATACATTTATTTTTATAGGCTATTATAGATGCATATATGAAGATCGCTGTAATAATGTCATATTTATCATCCGTGTGTAGATTATGAGGAGAACGCACAGACCCGTGGATGATTTTCCAGCAAGAGAGGATGCTCTGAAAACCTACTTTGATAAACTGGCCACGCTCCTCAGAAACACGGTAAATAACAGCAGATTTCAGTAGGCAACTGCACACGTAAATACGGTGATGCCATCATCCCATAGCCTGTATATTAATTGCTGTCTTTTATTCTCCTCAATCAGGACAACAGTGTCTGCGCGTGGGAGGTGGTTCGAAAGGAGCTCCTGCGTGTTCTCAACGACGTCATCCTCGAGCTTAAATCATTCAACGTGTAGTTTTCCGTGGACTGAATGACTATTTATTTATTTATTTATTTATTTATATATATATTTATTTGTTTATTTATTTATTTATTTATTTATGTATTTGATTACCTGATTGATTTGTGAACCGTAAAATTGTTTCATTGTCTCGTTGTTTCCGCCTAAAATTTATATTGATGGGTTAGCTAACTTTGTATTTGTTCATTTGTGTAATACATTACTTGGACACAGCCTCCTCTGATAACATCACTCTAAATTGTAATGTACACATGCATTTTCTGTAAAGCTGCTTTCTATTGTGAAAAGCCTTACACAAATAAATGTGTATTGAATGTAATTCATACTGAAACACTTAATAAAACACTCAATGCAACTGAAGAAGTTTATCTCTGAGTATAATTTACAAGATGCGACTTACAACTGAAAAACCTTGTTTCGAACACCATGTGTATTGCTGTAAAATTAAAGCCATGTATTCTCTCTCTTAATTACACACAGTATTACGAAAGTACAATCCCTATCTGTCCCTAAGTCCCTATCTGGACGTAGAGGGTGAAGGGATAGTTCACTCTCATGTTGTTCCAAACATGTATGCATTTCTTTCTTCTGTTGAACACAAAAGAAGATATTTTGAAGAATGCCAGCCCATTCTCATCCCTAGGCGTCATGAAACTGACGCCTTGGGAATCATTTTGACCATGCTTCAATATTCGACGCTTTAGGCACCCTATAGCGTCAGTTACATGACGCGATCCTAGGGCGTCATCTTACTGACGCTTTACCTTTAACGTCAGTCAGATGACGCTATCTAATCCTAACCCTACCCCAGACCTAAACCTACCCGCGTCATCTAACTGACGCTTAGGTAAAGCGTCAGTAAGATGACGCCCTAGGATCGCGTCATGTGACTGACGCTAAAGGGTGCCTAAAGCGTCGAATATTGAAGCATGGTCAAAATTGTCATTTTAGTGACGCCTTGGGGTGAGAATGCGTTGAGAATGCTGGTCAGGTGATGGACGCCAGTGACTTCCATATGGATGTCAATGGGGTCCATCAAAATATATTTTGTGTTCAGTAGGAGAAAGAAATTCATACAGGTTTAAAACAACTTGAGGGTGAGTAACAGAATAAAAAAATAAAAAAATAAAAATCTGTCATCATTTACTCACCATTATGGCTGTTGAAGCTTAAAAGTTTATGTATAACAAGATGAATCAAACATTTTTTTCTAAAGCTGCTTTTTGAAAGTATTTTTATGTGGTAGACATTTTGGGGTAAACTATAATGAGTCCAGCACCACCTCTGTGTACCCAATCATCTTTAGGGTGTTTCACAGTACAAATGGTTCTAAACAGTACCAAATTTGGGTTCTTCGGCTTGTAACTCCCTGTGTTTTCAGTCCTGTTCTGGTTCGTCATTGTATGTACACCTTGTGTTTCCCTGCTGTGTGGTCAAGTCGAGACAAGTTTTCCCCCGGGTAGCTTTTGTTTGTATTTTGTTTTATTTTGATTCTGCACTTGAGTCCTCGCCTCCACCTACCCAAACCCTGACACAAAGCCTATGGTAGGCAGTTTTAGTAATCAATTAAAGTTATTTTAATTGGTTACTTTACTTTTTTGTAATAAGCAAAAATGTAAAGGCAAATCATTGATAGACAGTTACGCTTTGAACTCAGCTCTGGGCTTCTCGTCTTCAGCTTGGGATTTCTTGATCAGAATCCAAAGAGACAATCAACTCTTTAGTCTTTCATACTCCTGTTGTTTACCACCAAAATTAGGTTGATTGACGCAAGTTGTAACTTTCCCAAGACCCGAGATCCTTCTCAAGGCCTTAAAGGAGGTGCAAGTTGTCCGCCTTTCCATGTCCTTGAAACCCAGTATGACTAATCTCAACTAAGATAACTGATTTCCTTTTTTAGGAGTAGAAACACATCTTTATGTCCTTGAACGCACACAGATAACTGCATGTATGCTTCTGTGCACTGGCAGTCCAGTTTCAACACTTTCAGACACACTTAATATTCAACAATTGTATAGATCTGACTGTACTGATGCTGTTGTATGAGAACTGAGCTGGACGATGACATCATTTTTTGCAGAACTGCTAGATTAAATGAAGTAATTTAATAATTGTTAATCTTAACAACGGAACTGAATCAACACTGATAATGACCATACAATCGAGTGATAACATTCGAAGTGGATGACAACAGCCGAAATGCATCATGTTATAAAGCAATATGTACTGTATAAATTGCTATATAAATAAAGGTGACTTGACTTACATTAACAATTAGTACTGTACAGTGTAAGGCATTTCTTAGAAACAAAAATAAATAATAAGATGCAAGCAATGCATTAAATACATTATCCAAATATGTGTAAAAGCATCTAAAATGAATAAAGGAGACAAGGTAATTGCATTTCCTTGATAATATACAACAAGGGATAGGGTCAAATTAGGGTCAGGGTGTGGCTTGACCTATCTCGTGCAGAGAGGAAATCCTCATGATCTTTAATCAGAATAACTTCCCATCCTTCTTGCAGCACATCTTTTCTCTGATGATGTGTTTATTAGCTTAAAGGGATAGTTCACCCAAAAATGAAAAATCTGTCAGTATTTACTCACCCTCATGCTGTTCCAACCCCGTAAGACCTTCGTTCAACTTCGGAACACGAATTAAGATATTTTTGATTAAATCTGAGAGCTGGATCATTCCTCCATACTAGTCCATAGGCTTCTAAGGGATTGATACTTGCCAGCCCCGAAAAGTTGTTAAAGACATCGTTAAAATAGTCCAAGTGACTACAGTGGCTCAATCTTAAGTTTATCAAGCGACGAGAATACTTTTTGTGTGCAAAAAGTAACAAAAATAAACTTTATATCAACTATTCATTTCCTTCTCTGTGGGCCTCGAGTCAGTTCACTATAATAGCGTAAATTTCTGTTGTTGTACATCACACGCATCACCCACATGGCAAGTGTCGGCCTATAGTGAGCCTACGTGTGGAGTATGGGGTCTCTGTGGAACAAAAGTGGGTGTTTCTAAATTTGTGGGAGTTTTCAAACTGGTTGGTGGTGGGTGTTTATAAATCATGCAATGAAAATGATGCCTTTCACCTGAGCCCGCCCCTAAACCTACCCTCACTGTGACATGGGCAAATCAGGTAACGCGGTTGAAAACGCCCCTCTGTCGCCCACTGATCTGGTAACTCCTATTATTTTCCTGCAGTGACCTATATTTGTACGTGTGACGTAGCTCTACGCAATCACACTACGCTAACTGACTAGAGGCCCATAGAGAAGGAAATGAATAGTTGAAATAAAGTCGTTATTTTTGTTTGTTTTTGTGCACAAAAAGTATTCTCGTCGCTTGATAAACTTAAGATTGAGCCACTGTAGTCACTTGGACTATTTTAACGATGTCTTTAATAACTTTTCGGGGCTGGCAAGTTCAATCCCTGAAGAAGCCTATGGAGGAGTATGGGGGAATGATCCAGCTCTCAGATTTCATCAAAAATATCTTAATTCGTGTTACGAAGATGAACGAAGGTATTACGGGGTTGGAACAGCATGAGGGTGAGTAAATACTGACATCATTTTCATTTTTGGGTGAACTATCCCTTTGAGGACTGGACTACCACTCGCTCACTGGACGGACCGGCAGCAATTAAATACAAGTTATGTCCATTATTGCCGTCTCTGATTTCTTTGCCCAAAACCCCCCTTTAATTAGCTTCAGGTAGGCTAAGTGCCGTTATAATTTTTTTTTTTTTTTGGTTTGTTTTTAAGCAGCTATAGGCCCATTATGAAGTATATGTCTAAATAAAATTGCCTGTTAGTAAATGATGAGGATAATGAAACACTTTAGCACTTTAGAACACTTTAGAAACACTTTAGAATGTTTTAAAAATGACACAGCAGCCATGCTGTCTTGGGTGTTAGAAACACATTTAGGTGTTGAATTGCAATCATTAGTAATATGTGATTGTTTTAATATTCAAAATAATATCTGATACTTTTGTCAGCAGATGAGATAGATTTGAATTGTTAACTTTGTGTCTTTGTCTCACAAAATCGTTGGAGCACTC